>NC_080764.1:6592500-6902185 GCF_020826845.1 Diceros bicornis minor
GAGGTTCAAATCCTGCCTCTGCCCTTTTTGTGCTCTGCAGCCTCAGGCAAGTTACCTCACCTCTCTGATCTTAATCTCCTCACCTCTAAAATGGGGCCAACAGTCCCCATCTTGCAAGACTGCCTGAGGATAAAAGGAGACAGTGTCTGCAGAGGGATCCTTAAATGCTGGTTCCCAGGGCTGGGACTAGGGTGAGGCAAGTGAGGGCCCTCCTCTCACGCATACCATTTAAGGGGCTGCCAAAAAAATCAGCAATCAAGATAAATGATACTATTTTAACGTAATGTTTTTAATAATCAAAATTGATGCAGGAAAAAATCCATGATGAACAAAAGATCAAAATTTTAAATAAAGACAGAATCTGACCCTGCACGTGCCGATTGTGCCTCGCCCTCACCAGGCCCTGCTGGTTCCCTCTCCCTCAGAGACTCAGCCCAAGCCCCCCAGTCCTAATTTAAAGGAGAAACGTCCCCTGGGTGGAGCGGCTGGAGCCCAGGACCCACTCTGTCACTGTGCCACCCTCCCGTTAAGGGGCCGGCTGGTACTGGGGCAGGAGGACCAGGAACCACTCAGCCTTCCGCAGCTGTGGACGCGCCAGACAGAATCCCAATGGAGCGAGGAAATCGCACCGAGGAGCGGAACTCATTCGAGGACAGTAATAAGAAACACGGGGTCCATTTCATTAAATTAAGAGGGGTGTGCGTGTGTGCGCGTGTGTGCACGCCCACATGGGCGCAGACATGTGGCAGGGCTGCCTCGGCCTGCGACCCTCCGGGCTGTTGAGTTCTGCAGAGCAGCGCAGCCCCCATGGGACCAGGGGTCATCCACAACTTGGGAACCCTTCACCTAGTCCTGGGCACTCAACCCCCCAAATCCAGGCTCTGAGCCATCTGGGATGCTCAGGCCACCTCACTGTTCAAGTCAGCGAAAACACTCACAGGAAGAAAACGGGGGAGCAACGGCCTGTCGGCCCGGCCAGGTGCAGTCCGAATTCCTGAGATGTCCCTGACCGCTCCCTCTGAGGCCCCCGCCGCGAGGCAGGCCCTCTCCTCTCCAGCCCAGGAGGAGGGCAAGGGCTGTCTGCATCCAGCCTACAAAAACCTCCCACCCCCGCCCCCCAACCCTGGGCTTGCAGCCACACAGACCGTTGGTTAGAGGGAGATTTTGTGCAAGAACTCCCAAAATCAGTCCAAGAGCAGGGCCTTCCCAAACCCACGAGGGTGTCCAACTGGAAGGATGAAGATTCAGTCTCTTCCCGAGCAGGACGGGGCCACGCGCTTGTCAGGTCCTCTAATGAGGCACACACGGAATGTACACGCAGAAAACAGTAATGAGCACAGAGCCCCTGACAGGGACCTGCAGGGTCCCAGCTCCAGGTGACAGAAGGCTGAAGAGTCAGAGGTGATCTTCTTCATTCCAAGGCCTCAACCCATCTGCTGGGCTGGTGCCCACAGCCGGATGGGTTGTCTGCATGGAAGGAAGGGTGGCTGGGGGTCCGTGCTCTTGGCCAGGCATATGGAGCTGCTGTGGGCGGGAAGGGCTGGGGCACAGGGGCAGTCAGGAGTTCCGGGGTGTGGGGAGGTCGATGACTATGGGGGGATTCACGGGCTGGTAGTTCACGGTGCACACGGACGCGTTCACATAGGTGGTCGTCCCATCCGCCATGACACCATACCCTGGAAAGTAAGCACACACCCATCAGGGCTGAGGGGTAAGGCCAGGACCCCAAGCAGTGAGGCTGGTCTGGTGAGTGTGGTAGTCAGAGGGCCCTCAGCCACAATGGGCCAAATGTGTCTAGGGCGACCTACTGACACTCTTCGTCTACAAATAGAGATGATGATGATAGATGCTCCTCCCAAGCCTGCTGTGAGGATCAAATGAGATAATAATCCACATACAGTGTTCAGCCCAGTGCCTGGAAAGCATACAGTGAGACATCATCATTGACAGCATCATTATCACCATCACCATCAGCATCAGCATCACCATCATCCCCGTTACCATCACTACCACCATGACCATCACCATTGCCATCACCATCTTCATCACCATTATCGTCACCACCACCACCATCACTATCTTCATCATCACCACCACCACCATCACACACCGCTGTCATCACCACCACTCTCACTATTATCCTATCATCACTATCACCATCATTATCATCATCACCATCACCATCATCTCCACCATCACCATCATCACTATCATCACCATCATCAGTATCATCATTGTCATTGTCATCATCGCCATCATCATCACCATCACCATCTTCATCACCACCACCACCACCATCACTATCACTATCATCATCATCATCACTACCACCATCATTATCATCATCACCACTGTCATCATCACCATCATCACTGTCATCATCATCACCATCATCACTATCATCGTCATTGTCATCATCACCAGCAGCACCATCATTATTATCATCATATTACTTTCTTCTCTTAACCTCTGCCCCCATCATACCCTCTTCCCACCATGTCTCCTTATTAGAGTCCTCCTCATCCTTCAGCTCAGATCACCTCCAAACTAGAAGAGATACTTCCTCTCCCCTGTGCAGGTTACCCACTCTTTGGAGCCCTATTTTGCCTGTACAGTCAAGCAGGGGTGTGGTTGGGATCTGATGGCACTACCTGCCCCTAGTAGGGCCACAGAAAATGACAGCCATTATTATTATCCCACAGCACACGAGTTGTCCATCGCTCCACGACCTCTCGGATTCTGCCTCTCATTGCTCATCTGCTGCCTGGAAGTCTATGAGCCCTTTGGGGCCGGGAGGGGTCTGATCACTCCTGCCCCGGACATACCCTGCAGAGGGAGAGGTCTGAGGCTTATTTGCTTCTGAGCTGGAAAATGATCTGATGCGGACCAGGCACATGTGAGGCCCAGGGCCTGGCCCAACCCAGATGGGGTTCAGAAGGACAGAGACAATGCTGGGGGAAAACACATCGGTGCCCATGCCCCATGGGAGCCAGTGCGCTTCCTGGTAGGAAGGATGGGATAGGGAGGCCTTGGGCAGGTAGGATAAAGGCTCAAAAGGAGCAAAAGGAGGGGTCAGCCAAACTGGTGAAATCAGGCTCCAGTGAGGAAGCCTGAGGTCAAATAAAGAAAGCCCTGTGTGCAGTGACAGGCCAGGGGTGGGGTGTGGGCAGTCAGGACTGGAGCTGACATCACCCGTCACCATCACGGCTGCCCTGCCCACTGTCCCGGGAGGTGAAGTGGACACCCCTCACCACTCGAACGATGTGGCCCCACCCCCAGGACAAGCCAAAGTGCTGTGTCTGTACGTGTGGGGGTGGGGTGGGGTGAGGTGCCACTAGAGCCTCTCAGGCAGGCAGAGGCTCTCCACATTTATTAAGCACCTACTGTATGCCAGGCCGTAGGGATGTAAATGATAAGACTAGACCATCAGCCTTAAGGAACTTACAGTGTGCCTACCAAATCTAAGGCATCCTCCATGTCACACCCAAATGTCCCCTCCAAAAAGCCCCATGTCCATCTCCCGAAGACCTCCCAGGCTGGAGGCAGGGCAGAGTTGCAGGGCTGTGAGGAAGTAGGACTCACCCTTAAGTCTTAGCAGATTTTGCATCATCTTCCTATTACTAAACATTTCAGCAAGAGCTAATTGACAGCCAGTGTGTGGATAAGGCATTTACAAAGTGTACGTTAGAAATGGGCTCTTTCCCTCCGGCCGAGAGATCCGGGAGGAGGTGACTGGGTTAAAGGAAGGTGAGACAGCCCCTCTGAGGGGCCACTGAGGAGCCTCCCGCGGATGAGGGCCCCCTCCCCCACCCCACCCCTGCTGACCTTCATGGATGTGACCGAAGACGTGCAGCCGCGGCTGGACACGCCTCTGCACCGTGTTGAGCAGCTCCACGCAGCCCACCCGCTGCATCTTCTTCGGGACCCAGTCTAGGAAGCCTGTGCGGGAGAGACAATAAGAGTGCGATGACGGGGTCCAGGTGGGCCCGGCCCCCAGCCCCTCTGACCCCAGGTGGCAGCTTGTGCAGTCTTGGAGACACGGGGTCCTAGACTCACAGGCCTGGGCATAGCTCCCTACCGCCCCATGCCAGCAAGCTCTCCCCAACCCTGCCCGGCCTCAGCCTCCAGGGAGGGAGAGTTGGCTCTGCCCGCCACTACCTGGGACCCTGCAGCCTCTCCCCATCCTCTGCAGGGCCACACAGGGAGCCACGCTTGTAAGAGCCCAGCGTGGGCCAGGCACATGGGGTGGGGGGTGCTGGACAACTGTGAGCCCCCCCAGATCATTCATGCTCAAAGTCGTCTCAACGGGAGCATCTACCCATTGCAGAGATAAGCAAACCGAAGCCTGAGAGGGACCAGTGAGGCCCAAGGGCACCCCAGTGGCCGGCGAGAGAGCAGAGCCTGGGAACAAGATTTGTGTCAGAAACTCTCTAAACAAATATCATAAAATCATGAAAATGAACTTCATTCAATGCAGCATCGCTCATGTGGCCCACATCCGAGTCTGCTCACACGGCCAGCCTCCCGGAGCCGCCCACATGGCGGCTGCTTATTACCATCACATGGCTACACAGACAGAGAATAACTGATTACTTCAAGCAAGCAATTAGGGTTCATGTCAGCCCCTCTCTGTTTGGGTGGGCAAAACAGGTTTCCACAACTGCTGGGGAGGGGAAGGAGATCCTTCGACTCAAAGAATCAGGCAGGCTGAAACAGATGTGGACTTGGAAATGAGAGAGAGAGAAAGGAGGAGGTGGAGGTGGAGGACAAGGAGGTGGAGGAGGTGGAGGAGGAGGTGAAGGTGGAGGAGGTGGAGGAGGAGGTGGAGGATGAGGAGGTGGAGGTGGAGGAGGTGGAGGAGGAGGTGAAGGTGTAGGTGGAGGAGGAGGTGGAGGTGGAGGAGGAGGTGGAGGAGGAGGAGGAGGAGGTGGAGGAGGAGGAGGAGGTGGAGGAGGAAGAGGTGGAGGTGGAGGAGGTGGAGGAGGAGGTAGAGGAGGTGGAGGAGGAGGAGGTAGAGGACGAGGAGGTGGAGGAAGTGGAGGTGGAGGAGGTGGAGGTGGAGGGGGTGGAGGAGGAGGTGGAGGAGGAGGAGGTGGAGGAGGAGGAGGTGGAGGAGGTGGAGGAGGAGGTGGAGGAGGTGGAGGACGAGGAGGTGGAGGAGGTGGAGGACGAGGAGGTGGAGGAGGTGGAGGGGCTGGAGGTGGAGGAGGTAGAGGGGGTGGAGGAGGTGGAGGGGGTGGAGGAGGAGGTGGAGGAGGTGGAGGTGGATAAGGAGGTGGAGGTGGAGGAGGTGGAGGAGGAGGTGGAGGAGGAGGAGGTGCCGGAGGAGGAGGAGGTGGAGGTGGAGGAGGAGGAGGTGCAGGAGGAGGAGGAGGTGGAGGTGGAGGAGGAGGAGGTGGAGGAGGTGGAGGAGGAGGAGGTGGAAGTGGAGGAGGAGGAGGTGGAGGAGGAGGAGGAGGAGGAGGTGGAGGAGGAGGAGGAGGTGGAGGTGGAGGAGGAGGAGGTGGAAGTGGAGGAGGAGGAGGTGGAGGTGGAGGAGGAGGAGGAGGTGGAGGAGGTGGAGGAGGTGGTGGAGGAGGTGGAGGTGGAGGAGGTAGAGGTGGAGGAGGTGGAGGAGGAGGTGGAGGAGGTGGAGGTGGAGGTGGAGGAGGAGGTGGAGGTGGAGGAGCTGGTGGAGGTGGAGGAGCTGGTGGAGGTGGAGGAGGAGGTGGAGGAGGAGGAGGAGGTGGTGGTGGAGGAGGTAGAGGAGGAGGAGGTGGAGGAGGTGGAGGTGGAGGAGGAGGAGGTGGAGGTGGAGGAGGTGAGGAGGTGGAGGAGGTGGAGGAGGAGGAGGAGGTGGAGGTGAGGCAGAGAGGAGGAAGAGAGGCAGGAAGTGGGCACAGAGAAGGCTTGGGACAGACGCCTGGGTTTAAGTCCTGGCTCTGCTACCTACTGGCTATGTGACCTTGGATAAGTCACTTAACTTCTCTGTGCCTCATCTAACAATTGGGCCTGGCTGGGCTGAACACACCGGCATCCCTGAAACAGGAGATGTATGTTGTATGTGACATGGGCATGGTGTGGCATCCAGAGGACAGGAACCCCAAAGATGCTGTTTGGAGGAACGGATGGAGGGGTGGGAGGAGGGAAGGAAGCGGGGAGGGAAGGAGGGACGCAGGGAGGAAGGAAACAAAACCCTGCCCCAGAGCCTCCCTCTAATGACCGAGGACTTGAATGTGGAAGGGAACTCATCCCAGGGGGCAGGAGGCTTCAGGTGAGATAACAGACCTGGTTACAATCCTGCTGTGTGTCACCTCTAAACCATGTCAGGGCCCTGGGACTCGGGGCACCCTCTGTCAGCGATGAGGGCAGGAAAGCCTTCCTACCCTGTGACGGGGGAGAGAGGTGCCGAGGGCACGCACAGTAGGGGCTCAGGGCAGCGTCTCCCGGAACAGGTGTGTGAGCTGATGACCCTTGAGCCGTGCTGGACCTCACCCGACAGCCCCTCCCACCCTCCCTCCCCTGCCTCCCCCAGACCCGATTCTGAGGTCACCTCTTCTGTAAGCCTCCCCACGCCTCCTCTCACAGCCTCTCTCTCTGCCTCCACTCTCTGCTTCCCTCCTCCCTGAACATGTTGCCCTGGGCTTGGCAGTTCTGTGCTCTCAACCTGGCAGCCAGGGAGCCCTCGAGGCAAGTACTGTGTCGGGTTAGCCCCTGCTCCTGCATCACCTGGCCCATCCGGGCCCCAAGCACTGAGGGACTGACGGCAGGGTCAACAGAGCCATGGTGGGAGGAAGAGGCTGGTCTGAGCCAGATTGCTGGGGTCTGAACTTCAATCTAAGGACTGAGGGAGCCACGAAGGGTTATAGAGGGATGGCATGGCATAACTGATGATTCAAAGGACTCCCTCCTACTGATGTGAGGGCAATGGACTGGAAGGTGCAAGATTCAGAGCTGGGGAACCAGTGAGGAGGCCACAATAGTCATCAGAGAGACAGAAGATGGTGGCCTGGACTGAGGTGGGGACAGCACTGTGGAGAGGAGACACAGTTTGAAGATAGAATCAAAGGACATGCTGATAGATGGGAAGTGGGGTGTGAGGAAAGGGGGAGGGGAGGACTGAGCAAGCCCCTGGATGGGCCAGCCAGTGGGGGCACAGGGGGTGGTTAGCAGGCTAACAGGGGAGACCAGGCGAGTGGTGACATCAGCCTGGACCAGGGTGGTGGCAGTGGGGACAGGAGGAGAGCTGCTGGGGGTGGAATCCACAGGCCCTGGGGACTGTTGGGAGGGGTGGGGGTAAGGCCCCCCAGGTGTTGATGGGGTGAGGGGTGCATGGGATGGAGCCTGGTGACAGTGACCTTGGTGGTATTCAGCACCCAGGACTCAGGTCTGGAGAGTCAAGGGCCAGGCCAGCCTTTGCCCTCCCTGAGCTCCAGTGCGCCGTGTACGTAAAACAGGCAGCTCATTTTAACCTCCCTGCGGGGCTCTGAGGAGTCCACAAGGTAAGAAGTCAAGCCCCCAGCACACAGTGGGTGCGCAGGAAATAGGGGGGACAATGGGGCGACTCATCTCGATGCTCCAGCAAGTTGGACTCAGAACAGAGCCCATCTCGGGCTCCTCTCGACAGGCCAGGCTGACCTCAGTGCACAGGGCCAGCGGCCCCCCGCCCCCCAAAACCCACACCCACTGCATCCTCCCACAGCACAAGCAGGCACGCTGGGGGCCAGGCCAGCGGAGGCAGGGACAGCCAACTCTTACCCAGTGGTGGCCCGTGGGTTATCAGGATGTCCACGCCTTCGGGAATGAGGTTCCACTTCTCCAGCAGCGCTTGGCCTCGTGGGAGGTTAAAGCCCCAGCCATAAAACCAGGGCTGCCTGTGGGAGAAGAGCAGGCGCTTCAGAGAGGGCTTGCCGAGAGCGTGGGGCAACCACAGGAAGAGGCAGCCGGCCAAACAGTCTTCAGGACCAGCTTGACACCTAGAAACTCAAATCAAGGGGAAGGTGTGGATTCGTCAGGACTCAGCCAGAATACTGACCAGTTAGTGGGCTGTGGGGTTCACCGGCATTCTCTTCCCCTTTTCCTCTTGCTTAACCATAGTTTCTGATTTTCTATGATGAACAAGTGTTATTTATGTAATTTTAAAAAGTGAAAGTTAAAAAAAATCAGCTTCTGCCAAAGACCTTTCTTGTTCCAAGTCCTTCTAAGGAAACCACAGAGAAGAACATTCTCGCCTGCCTCCACCCTGGAAAATGCTCCTCTGTCCTCCCTCGCACAGTTGGGGCAGGTGGAGCCCCAACCAAGAGAGAGTGGGTTCCAGGTGGAGGATGCTCATTCCTGCTTCCACCTGAAGCTCCCAGCCAGGGGCTCCGTAGGGCTCAATCCATCCCCTGCTCTAAGGGCAGGACCAGATGGACCCAGGACAATTAACAGAATCCCAACCTGTTGCCCAACATGGACCTAGACCCATCAATGCAAGTCATTTCCCCTCGACTAGCTCAATGGTGAACACGTAACCTAGATCCTTCCAGCTGGATGATATCACAGACACATTTCTTTCAATGATGTGAGAAGAGGATGCTGTCATCCCTGTGTATAAATAGTGAGCTTCTTGCCTTGGGAGCTGTCAGCAGCTATTAGGCTATCCCAAAGGGAGAAGGCTGGAGCACACTGGGCCAGTGTGGCTGGGCCCAGGGGAGCCAGCTGGATCAAATCGCACCAGACACCCACCATAGCTCTGCACTTCTCACTTCTATGGGCCAAGAGAAAGCTATTTGAATTGGATTTTCATTTGCAACAAAAGCATCCTGACTTAAGAATCATCCCTTAGGCCTGGGATTATAAGATCCCACAAGAACACAGTCTTTTAGTGTTTACAAAGTCACCATCATCACCCTCACCATCATCATCATCATCACTGTCATCACTATCACCATCGTCACCATTACCATCATTACCAGCATCAGCATCACTATCATCATCATTACCATCCCCATCATCATCATCCCCATCATCACCATCACCACCATCAGCATCACCATCATCACCACCACCATCATCACTACCATTACCATCATCAGTATCATCACTGTTGTGGGTCAAATTGTGTCCCCCTAAATATATGTTGAAGTATTAACCACCAGTATCTGTGAATGTGACCTTATTTAGAAATAGGATTTTTGCAGATGTAATCAAGTTAAGATGAGGTCACACCAGATTACGGTGGGCCCCAATCCAATGACTGGTGTCCTTATAAGAGTGCCATGTAAAAACACAGAGACACAGACAGAGAGAAAAAGGTCACGTGACAAGGGACGTAGAGACTGGAGTGAGGTGCCTACAAGCCATGGAATGCCAAGGATCGCCAGCAACCATCAGACGCTGGGAGAGAGGCATGGAACAGATTCTCCCTCAGATCCCTCAGAAAGAACCACCCTTGGTGACACCTTGATTTTAGACTTCCAGCCTCCAGAACTGTGAGAGGATAAATTCCTGTTGTTTTAAGCCACACGGTTTGCGGTAATTAGTTACGCAGCCCTGGGAAATGGATACAATCACCATCATCATCACCACCATCACCTCCCACTCACCACCAGGGACCTTCACCTACAGCAAGGCTGGGCAGACAGGTCTCTTTCTTTCCGTGTGATGGATGAAGAGACTGAGGACCAGGAAGTGGAACATAAAAACTGTCACCAGCATTTCTGGCTCATCTCCTTTTTCCCAGGCGCCTTCTAAGTACATTATAGGGATGGGTTTATCTAACTGTTACAAGAACCCTGTGAATTAAGGACTAGGATTATTCCCATTTTATAGATGAGGAAGCAGAAGCTTAGAGAGGTGAGCTGGCTCAGAGATTTGGGCCCAGGTGCACTGACTTCCAGGCGGGGCACCTCACTACCACTTGCCTGCAGGCACATACTAGACAAATCAGTGGTGGGGCTGGGCTTTCACCTTCAAAGCCTCTCACGTGCCATTAAAATCTCTCTTATGGCCCATGCACCCTTCCATGGGGAGGCTGACATCCCTGCATGTTGACCCAATGGCTCTACCCTGTTGGTAGCCATCCAATGCACCTCTTTGGAACCCTGGGCGTTCCACGGAACACCATTTGAAAAACCCGATTTAGTCCCACTATAGCAGGTTCTGGATAAGACTGAGGTTCAGCAAGGGGGAGGGAGGTACCCAGGGTCACACAGTGAATCAGTGGAGAAGTCATTTTCGAACTCAGATCTGATACTCTCTCCCCAGCCTTCGAGCCTACAGTGCTGTCTCCTGGAACATGGGCTGTGGAGGAGGAGGGGTGACCACAATGGTCACTCAAGGTCAAGGTCCTTTTGCTATTTCAGACATGTGCAGGATCCCCCCCATTGCCAGCCTTGCTCACCCGTGACTCCTGCCCAGAATACTCCTTCCGTTCTCTCCTCCTGCCCACTCGGCCCTCACGCCACGTTTATCCTTCAAAGCTCCATCTGCTCCAATCTTCCTTCTCACCTTCAACGCCCAGCACCAGCCCAGGGGAGGGGCAGATAAACGTTTGTTTAATGAACGGTGGTGAGTGAGAGAGGCTGAATGAATGAATGAATTCGTTAACAGGATGTCAAACAGGACTTCTCCTCTTGCCTTGGGATTGCAGCCAAAACTTCAAAGCTGAAAATGATCCCCCACATTCGAAAGAGAGCTTCCAGGTGCTGCCCAGAAAATCTTAATAACAGCAGGCAGAATGTGCCAGGCCACCGTCTCCTTAAGCCCCTACCAGCCTAAGTCTTGGCCTTGAGGAAGACTGGGCTCCTGCCTTGTACTTGTGGGGGATGTTCAATGCATTGCAGCTGCCATCTTCATCTCCATCTCCATCACCATCAACACCATCACCATCACCACCACCATCATCACCATCACCACTATCATTATCACCACCATCACTACCATCACCATCATCACCACCACCATCATCATCATCACCCCATCACCATCACCACCACCATCACCATCATCCCCATCACCACCACCATCACCATCATCACCACCACCATCACCAGCATCATCCCCACATCATCACCATCACTATCACCGTCACTAGCATGAAACCCACCCATGGAGCCAGGATGAAAAACCTTTGGCCTAGGGCAGGGTTTTTCAAACTGCATTTTCATGGCTTCAACAGCATTTAAAAAAAAAGAAAAGAAAAAGAAAAAAAAAGAACAGAAAACATCAGAGTACATCATAGCAGGGGAGGGATATATATTTATAAAATATATATATTTACATTTAAACAGATACCCACACACGGGTGTACTGAGTCACAACGTGAACTGCTTTTCCTGCCACAGTTCCTGGTCAGAAACAGTCAAGAGCCCTGCTCTAGATGCCAGCCGAGGCCGCTCGCACCCTGACGTGCTGAGCTCATGGCTCTGCAGTTTCCAAAGCCCTCGGACCCTGGGCATACTCAAAGCCCGGCTTTGGCTGAGCCGGGGTGGTGGGGGTTTGCTGCAGGGAAGGCTGTAGCAGCCCTGCAGCTGCTCACACAGCCAAGCCCAGCGGTCCTCCCAGGAGCCCACAGCCCCGTCAGCCTACGGGGAAAGGAGCAACACGTCTCTGGCACTGCCTTCCAAACACAGGATCCATTTTTCAAAAATCTAATCAAATATTTACAAGACGGGATGAGGCCCCATCAGCATGGAGAGAAGGCGTCTGTTAGTTTCTGTGAGCCACAGCAAGGGACGGCTTTTTGAAAGAGACACTTATATCAGAGACCCCACGACCCCCAGGAGCTAACCCACACAAGCCTCCACCTGCCCCGCCTTCCCCTCGCCCAGCACTAACAAGCCTTCCTCTGCTGGTGGTTTCCCTGGAGACACCCCTACCTGGTTCTTGGAAATACATCACCTCGAATCCTGGGAAGCTGGAGGCCACTCCGCCCCTGGGGATGCCCAGAGACATCGCTGGAGTCGGCTGGACACTGAAGGTGGCATCAGACACCCTGGTTCCGCCCCTGGGCTGGTCACTTCACCCCTCCCAGCCTGTTTTCTCCCACATAAAATGGGATAATGATGCCTATGCCCCCAGACTTTACCCCATGAGGTCAGAGGGGTCCCTCTTGCTCGATGTTGTATCCCACTGCCTGACACAGAGCTCCGGGAGGGAAAGGAGGAGGGAGAGCCTTTGAGAGGATTAAATTGTACCACCAGCGTGAAAACGCCTGTAAATACCCAGGAGCTCCATCAGTGGGAGAAGGTGATGTTCTAGCTTTTATTGAAACTTGGCGGGGAGCAGGAAGAGGCAAGTCATGTAAGGAAACATCCAGAGGAGACCTTTCCCAGGACAGCCCGCCAGCCAGCGAGCGCCCTCTTCAGGCTGGGGGCCTTTCTCAAGGGCGGCCAGCCCCAGGCGGCCAGCGGGCAGGCAGGGCCCAGAGCAGTGGGAGAGATGGACTCTTCAGAGTGACCTCACTCCCCAGAGGCCTGTGACCTGCCCACAGGGCCTGGAAAACCCTCCGCCACTCCCCCTGGATGATGTCCATTCAGGTTTCTGCCATGCGAAGAGGGGATAGACAGATGGCAGCAGGCCTTCCTCAAGGTGAAGGCCGCCCTAGATGCTCCTACCATTCCGAGTTCAGTCACTTAACCCTCTCCTCATCCAGCAAGGCTGCCCGGGGTCCCCAGCAGAGGATAAGGCAGGCAGGGGCTTGCAGGGCCTGTCACCCAAGCAGCCCGGATCCAGCCCACCTCCACTGCCCTCACTGCCCCACCCACCTGGGGGGCAGCTGTGGTCTGAGACCCACAAACGTCCAAGATGCGATACTAGGGTGGCTGCGAGAGGCACGGTCCCCGTCTCCAACGTGACCTGGCGCCTGACCCCACCTCACCACCCCGAGGGCCAGGAGCCCCGCCATCTGCCCACCGTTCAGGACACATCACAGACCCCGAGGAGGTCAGATGAATCAGAATTCCAAGTGAGCCATGGGAAGCGGCTTTATGTCCTGAATTTCTGTCTTTCTGTTCTAAAGTAACCATTGGAATAATTTTCTTACAGAATGATAGTTGCCATGACAACCAGAGCAAATTTTCCTTTTCTGAAACAGATGTCTCATTTAGTTGAAAATTAGAATGTGAACAAACCCATGGGAAAAATTAATTCAAACTTTAACAGAGCGCTGAATACAATGTAATCTCTCAGAGGTTAACCCCTTAACAGCTTTTTTGTGCGCTTATGGTAACCTTCGAATCCCATCTAATTAAGCCCGCTTAGCCAATATAAATGACCTCCTCGTGGCCAATCATTAAACGATTTCCCCCTGAAGCGTGAATCCGGGTCCCTCCCGGCAGGCGGGAGGGGGAGATCCTTGTCTGCAGCAAATGGCTGAAGCAGAGCCTGCCCGGCTCTGGTTTCCCGTCTCCCCAGGTAAGGCGCACAGCCCTTGGGCAGGGGGTGTACCCAAGGGTGCTTCAATTAGCCTGGGGTACAGCCACCCCATTTCCTGGGGACGCTGGAGTGTGGGGCAGAGGAGGCCTGGAGTGCCCCTGGGTGGGGTGGGCCCCATGGTGCACCAAGGCCAGAGCAGGATGCCCAGAGAATGGAGGGCAGGGGGCTGGTTGGGCACCCTCTATAGGACACTGAGGGGACACCTGCACAGGCACAGCTCCAAAGGCTCTCCACGAGCCCCCAGTCCTCACACCTAACCCAGGAGGCAGCTGCCATTCCTGCCCCATTTTACAGATGCAGAAACTGAAGTGCAGAGACTTGCCAAGGGTCACCTGGTGACCAAGGGACAGTCAGGGCTCAAACCCAGACAGCAGATTCGAGAGTCCGTGCTCTCTGCTTCCATCCCAGAATTATGAAAATAGCACCAGGAATCCTGCCTCATCTTCCTCAGCAAACCCCACTTCACCAGCCACTTTCACATCTTAGCTCAGTTCATTTTAGAGAAGAGGAAATGGTGGCACAGAGAAGTCAAGCGGTATGTCTGAGGGCACACAGGAGGCAAGAGGGACCTGGACCAGAGCTTCCCAGCTCCCGTGCCCGTGCCCAGTGGGCAGCTGACACTAAGAGGACCCTCCTGGGGTAGACAGGCCACAGGCTCCCCTCTTCAATGGCAACTGCCTGCCTCTGAGCAGTTCCCGAATGTCCCCTGCCAGGTCTCAGCCCAGCCTCTGGCCCTGCCAGGCCCCCTCTGAGCCTGGCTATACAGGGAAGACGCAGCCTGCGACTCTGGCTCCTGGTGTCCCGCCTCTCGTCTGGTCCCCGATGTGACTCCTCTACTCCAAAGCCTTCCATGGCTCCCCGTCGCCTCCAGGACGAGCCCAGACCTCATGGCCTGACTCCGCCCCAGGCCCCCTTTTAGACCGTCCTGCTGGGATTTCCTGTTGAATTCACCACCGGCCACAACAATCCACCTTCTGTTTCCCCACAGCCCAGCCTTTCCCCATCTCCGAGTTTTCGCTCGTGGTGTTCCAGCTGTCTGAAATGCCCTTCCTGGGCTCTCTTCAGAATCCGTGACCAATTATTTGTTAAGGCCTGGCTCAAAGGCCACCTCTTCCAGGAAACTTCCCCAGATCACCTCCATCCCCCAAGCATAGGTGACCCTTCCTGCTCTGTGTGCCCTCATGCTGGCTCCTTCAGGGCAGGCGCAGGTCAAATCGTCCCTGAATCCCTCCTGCCCAACAGTCGGTTGAGCCTAGGCAGGCCTCAGGGAGGGTTTGCTCAAGGTGTGCATGAGTGAATGAATGAATGAATGATAGAATCAACCAACAAGTGCTCTACCTGGCAGGCAGGCAGGCGGGAAGAACTAAGCATTAGCCCTCTCCTGATGGGAGCCCTCCCCAGGGCCCCTGGCAGGCACGAAGCCCAAAGACCCCCAGCAAGAACGAGAACAAGAACAATACAGGAGCTCCCCGTTCTCGCTCACCCTCCCATCACTTGCCCAGGTGGAATCATGTGCCCATTTCACAGACGAGGCCTCAGAGGTAAAGCCAGACCCAAGATGCTCCCACCCTCAGCTGCAACACAATGCCCCTCCCCTGGGGGCCCTCCCTGCCTCCCCAGGCAGCCCGTTCCCCAGGGCTGGGGTCTGGGGGACCCTGAGTGCTGTGCAGCCTCCCTCAGCCCCCGTGCAAGTCCGCTGCAGGAAGAAGGGAACAGCCTCTCACAGCGGACCTGTGTGGGCCTGGCATCCTCTCATTCCATGGGGAGAAAGCCGTGGTTCAGAGTGGGGCCGTGCCCTGTCCTCCCAGAAGCCTCCCTGAGCCCTCAGACCAGCCTGGCCAGGTCCATTCCCCACCCCCTCCAGGCCACACACTCGTCCTGACCCCTAACCCGTTTGTTCTGTCCACCCCCGCACCTCCCCTCCCACTTCCAGGGAGCTGGCCACGGCCTCCGCCCTCTCAGAGAGGACCGAGGCTGAGGGCGTCTCAGGTGAGAAGCACACCTGGTCCTGGCCCCCAGTGCCTCCGGGGACATCCTGGCCTCCCAGGGAGGCTGTGCTCCCATTCTGCAGCAGGGCAAACCAAGGCTCAGAGGTCAGCGACGTGCCTGGGTTCCCCAAGTGACTTCACGCTGACCCCTCAGCCCACAGGCAGTCCCCGCTCCCGATCCCGGGGATGTCCCACCGTACGAGCCTCCACAGCCCCCTGCTCAGCCCTCACGGAGAGACGTTTGCCTTGCCCCCTCTCTCTGCATCTCCCGGGCTGGGGGGCCGAGGGGGAGGCTGAGGGAGACGCCGCAGGAGCAGGGTACCAGGAGGAGCCGGCAGCACAGCCCGAGGACTGTCACTCACACACCTTGCCCAGCACACGCCACTTACAGCAAGTCGGCAGCAAGATAAGTGGCACAGAAGTGTGGGGTCCTTTGTCATTCCTAATTAATTTCCCCTCACCCTTCCGATGTGCGGAACCATTCATCTTTTGTTTCGCCGGGACTGCAGCGGGAAAAAGGCAGATGATTCGTTTCAAACATTAATCTCATGTAGACTAGCGTGCGTATGTGAGTTGAGGGGCCTTCTATAGAGAAAACAACGTGAAATCGAGGAAGATAAGGATAGGAAAGAAATCCTGTGTGTGTGTGAGAGAGAGAGAGCCTGTGTGAGCGAGTGTATGTGTGCAAGAGAGTGTGTATGAAAGAAGACTAAATGTGTGTGTGACAGAGTAGTGTGTGTGTGTATGTGTTTGGTGTGCATGTGAGTGTGTGCCTATGTGTGTGTAGTTGTGTGTGCATGTGTCTATTCATGTGTGGTGTACATGTGTAAGTCTGCATGTGTGTGTGTAGTGTGGGAGGTTGTGTGTGTGTGCATGTGTTGAGTGTGTGCCTGTGAGTCCGTGTGTGTGTCCGTGTCCGTGTGTAGTTGTGTGCACTTGTGAGCGTGCGTGTGTGCAGAGGCAGCCCAGCGTGGTGCCCGAGACTGTGAGGAATTTCTTCCCTACATCAGAATTCGCGGGTTGCCTGTCGCGTGTGGGGCTGACAACCGTAAGAATCCGGTGAAGGAAGAACAGACGTGAGCAGCAACGGGACAGGTGGTGGTGGACACTGCGGGGTCCCTGGGGGACCCTCCTAACCTGGTGTGCGCTGGCTGGCTCCCAAGCCCCTTGTGTCACCGTCACAGGACCGAGGTGGCACCGAGGCTCGGGCGGGGTTCACGGTCGGTCCTAGAGGCCAGCTTCACGGCTTCCCTTGAGAAGACACAGGCCGTTCCTGCCTTGATTTGGGCTCGAGACAGGGGAAGGGAGGGAAATACACCAAGGTCCCTGTGACGCCCCGACCACTGGCTCCGTGTGCCTCACTCCCCACACCCCTGCATGGCCCTGCGGGAGGGGAGAGAGTACGAGCCTGATTTTACAGACGCAGGACCCAGAGCTCAGGGAGAACATGACACCCACGGGGCCAGGAGTCTAGGACCCCGAGGGCCAGCCCTGTCTGGGTTCTGCAGCCCAACAGGGGCTGCCAGACGCTGGTGCCAGGGGCAGGCAGGGCAGCAGCAGCTGATGCGCTGGCCACACCCGGAGCTGCCGACCGAGTCCACCCACCGGGCTGGAAGCCGGCACTGCCCCACCGGGGGCTCAGGGCTTGGGCCGGTCGCTTGGCCTCCCCAGGCCTCCCCTGACTGCTCTGTAAAACGGGCATGAAGATGGCCCTTGCTCGCAGTGCTGCCAGGCAGAGGAAATGCGCCGGTTCTGCGGCAGCTCATGGAAGTCTGCTGAATGTGGTCTCGGAGGTCTCAGGTAGTGAAGGGAAGGGAAAGCCTTTGCCTCTCTTGCCTGAACAAGCAGAGGAGGGCCACAGCCTCAGCTGAAACCACCTAGAAACTCGAGACAAGATGTATCTTATGCTCTAGATGAGCAGGGACGCCCCGCCTCTGGACCAGGGAACGTGGGGCTTCACAGCCACGACGCAACAACAGCAGAGACTCAGGTGGTTAAAGGGAGGGAGCTGACCTGTGACCTGCCCCTCCGTAAAGCTGGGCCCCCAGCGGGCTCTGGGGAGAGAGTGGACCAGAGAAGGCTGCCCGCTGACCACAGGGAGGCAGGATCCCTCTGCCAGAGAGGAAGATGCCCTGAACCTCTGACCAGGGTGGGTCCTCAGGCAGGGGAGCCCTAAGCCAAGAAACGGATGTAAAAGGTCCCTGGCTGCCCCTACCTAGCCAGACAGACACAAGAGACAGACACAACCCTCTCTGAGGGGCACCCCCAACCCGGGCTACGCCCCCAAACTGGGCTACACCCCCAGACCGGGCTGCCCAGGGCTCCCCCAGATAGACCCTCACTGAACAGGAGCGTGTAATCCAAAATACAACACCCCAAATGCCTCAGAGAATTACTGGAGACACTAAAAAATGTTTTTCAAAAGATTAAAAAGATTTTCTTAAGAGAAAGAGCAAGGGATTCTGGGTCAGATGCTTAGAGCTGAGTCCCAGACCCGCCCATCCTCACGCAGAGCCAGGAGGAAGGATGGAGGGTCCGGGAGCGCAGCGGGTGGCGGTCCAGCTGGGCTCACGGGGCTTCCTGGAGCCAGGGTGGAACATGGCCATGGGGCAGGGTCCTCACGGCACAGCCATCCTCACCGCTGTCACCTCCAGCACCTGCTATGGCCGGGGACAGCTGGGGCAGCGGTGGCTGTCCCTGATCTCGGGCCAGGCCAGGATCCTGTCTCGCTGGGCACTCCCTGCCCAGGACCTCGACCACAGTCTGGAGAGAGGCATGCGAGAGGCCAGGGAAAAGCCAGCGGCTCCTTATTTCATCCGCTATTCCTTTTTCTCTAAAAGATATATTTTATCAAATTAAACGAGAAGCATTTTAGCCCCTTTCTGTACTCAGATCTGTGTGGGGCCTCCATCCTGCCATCCTGGCCCGGCTCAGCTCTCAATTACTGTGGGACATTAAGCAAGTCACTTCTGGGGTCTCAGTCTCCCCAGCTCTACAGTGGGGACAAGCGTCTAGGCCTCACTGATCATTAGGAAGATTCGAGCAGCTAAAGTGGGGAGCCTCGGGGACAGCGGTGAAAACACTATGACTACTGTCGCATCAACAAGCAGACCCTGAGCTCCTGCAGGGCACAGATTTAAAAGTCCCAGGCTTCTCAGTTCCTGCTCCCCACCCCCCCACACAACCCCCCGCCCAATGGCCTGCCGTGTGCACACAGGGAAGGGATGACAAGGACATCAAGGCTCATGCAGGAACCCTCCTCCAGCCACGTCCAGGGGCCGCCTAGCCCCTGTCCCCACGCACCCTCGGGCAGTGGTCGGGCAGCCACTGGCTGCTGCACGTAAGAACCCTGACCTCCCCATCCCCATCTGGACAGGCGGGGCAGTACGCTGTAGAGGTCTGGGGCGGGGGGGTGACAGGGACCACCGTGTGTTACAAGTCTACCGTGTACCAAGCAATTTATGCACATGACCTCCTTGAATCTGAAGAATGGCCCTACAACGGGACTCTCCCTACTGTCCTTTCACAGAAAGCCAAGATTCTGACCCAGAATCACATGGCTGGGACCTGCCCGCCAGGATGTGAGTTTGAGTCTGGGCTTGCACAGTCCTGGCGTCTGAAGAGAGCTGGTCCCTGAGGCCCCCAGCTCCCCGAGAGAGGTGCAGGGCACCCCTGCCGCGCCACAAGGCCCTGCCCTGCCCGGAGGCAGCCAGGCCTCCAAGGGAGCGGAGAATCAGGACAGGCGCCGAGACGCCCAGCAACGCCGGCAGCCACTTCTCAAAGTTGACTGTCTCAGCAGGTTTAGGTCCTCCTTTCAAAATACCAGAAGTAATCAGACCAGATGGACTAGCTGCATGCCAATTTCACTCCCTCCCTCACTCCTTTTTTTTTTTTTTTTTTAAATCAAGGCCGTTTTCAGTTAAATGAGAACAAAAAATGCATCCAAAACCCATAAATGAATACGGTATGTATACAGAATTTTTTTTTAACACTTAGGATTTTGGAACAGCTGAGTTCTTCCTCTTCTGCTGCGGCTGGTTCCCACCCCTTTCTCTAAGCTGCTCTCAATGACTAGGCTGCACCTGAGGGGACAGAAATGGCTACCCTGAGCCCTGGAAAGTCACAGTGCCCTGGGAGGGTGGCCACACAAGCACACGGCCCTCCTGAGACTGTCGTCCCTTTCTTGATGGATAGACCGGGGGATGAAGTGACAGAGCCTCTGCTGGAAGGGAGGGAACAGGATCCAGGGACAAGGGAAAGGGGGCCTGGCCTCCAGCCTGGAGTGAGGGGCAGCGGGGTAAGCCAGGAGGTGGCACGGTCCTGCCCTGCTTTAAAGAGACCAGCATGAGAAGGAGGAAGGAACCAGCGGGCAAAGAGGCTGGGGACAGGCCTGGGAGGAGGCCATAGGAAGACCAGGCCAGGCCTGAATTTTAACTGAGTCCCCACTGGCTGGCATATGGCCCATTCATCCATTCATTCGTTCAACAACTACTTATTATGATGGGCCAGACACCGTACTAGGGACTGGAGTGAGGGCCACAAAAAAGAGAAATTCAGGTCCCTGCTCCCAGGGAGCCTCAAATGTTCTAGTAGGAAAAAGAGCCATGAAAGAAACTGCCAGAGGAATTAAGACAGTATGGTCCTGGCACTAAGTGGACTGAAGGGAACAGGAGAGAGGCCAGACCCACACCCCATGTGTAAGGGGAAGGGGGCAGTGCAGAGCAGCCAGGAAGGACAGACTTTCTATACTTGGTGCTGGGCCAAGTGGGGTTCATATGGAAATACCCCAAACAGGACCCCTACCTCACACCATCAACACAGCCACTGCCAGTGGATCCAACACCTAAACATAACAGGCAAAAGAGCAAAGCTTCCGGAAGATAATATGGAAACCTCTTCATGACTCTGGGGAGGGAAGATTCCTTAAAAAGGACACAAAAGCACTTACCACAAGGAAAAACACAAATACATTTGACGTCACCAAAAGTAAAAACTCTGGTCAGCCGAAGGCACCACACAGAGAGGGAAAAGGCAGGTCACAGAGGAGGAATGCCATGTCAAAAATTACAACTGACAAAGGCTCGATTCAGAATACATACAGAATCTCCGTGAATCAAGAAGAAAAAGACAGACAACCCAATTATTTTTTTAAATGGGCAAAGCCTTGAGCACTTCTCAAAACAAGAAATCCAAGTGGCTAATACGAGATTTGCAGCCTTACCAGTCATCAAGGGAAAGCAGATGTAAACCACATGGGGACGCCAGCACAGCCCACTGGAACGGATCCAGTTCCAAAGTCCCACAATACCAAGTGTTGGCAAGGGAGTCAGGCAAGATACTACTGGTAGGGGGAAAATGGGCATACCCACTTTGAAAAACAGTTTAGCAGTTCTAAGAATTGTATAGTCTAGGGGCTGGCCTGGTGGCATAGCGGTCAAGGTCGCACTCTCTGCTTCAGCAGCCCAGGGTTCGCAGGTGCAGATCCTGGGCGCGGACCTACGCACCACTTATCAAGCCACGCTGTGGCAGCGTCCCATATAAAGTAGAGGAAGATGGGCACGATGTTAGCTCACGGCCAATCTTCCTCAGCAAAAAGAGGAAGATTGGCAATGGATGTTAGCTAAGGGCTAATCTTCCTCACCAAAAAAAAAAAATTGTATAGTCTGGAACCTGCCCACTCCATCCCTAGTGCGTGTGTGTGAGTGAGTGTGTGCACACATTCAGGAGTATACACTATGTGCACTAAAAGACACGTACAGGAATGTTCGTAGCACTATTATTTATAACAGCCCCAAAGCAAGGGTGGTGAGATTTGGGTAGAATGGATAAATAAATGGTGGCATATTCATACAGTGAAATCCTACACAGCAATGAGAAAAGAACCAATTACAACTGCATGTGACCACGTGGACGAATCTTAAGATACAACACTGAGTGTGGAAGCAGACATGACACAACACACACTGTCTGAGTCCATTTTTATGAAGTTCAAAAGCAGGCAGGACCAAACTCGCTCTGGATTAGGGTGGCCAGATGGAATACAGCATGCCCCGTGAAAGGTGAGCTTCAGCTAAACCACAAATCATTGTTTTAGTATAAGTATGTCCCCAAGAGTGCATGAGACATACTCATATTAAAAATTCTCTCTCTGCGTCACCCACTCCTGCAGGATGGGGCTGGTAATGGTGTCCAGTCACAGTGGGGCGGCTGCAAGGACCGAATGAGAACACGCAAGCAAGCACGGGGCCCGGCCTGGGCAGAGGCGTGGTAAGCACAGGGTGTCCATAGTTACGGGCCCCCCACCACCCTCGTCCTGAGCTCCTGGATGGCAAGAGCCAGGTCTGATCCATTTCTGGGTCTCTAGAGCCCTACAGGGGGCCGGGCACATGATGGACCATTCAAACCAGTCAGAACCATTCAAATCTGGCCCACCAGTCTCGCAAGCAGAGCATCTCTTGGTGGTAGCACTTAGAAGAAAAGCTGAGGGCGGTATCCATGAGTTTGCTTTCTGCTTCTCCATCCTAGCTCGCTTTGGTGGGTCCTCAGTATCAAGGCCCGCCTGGCCACACTGCTGCCTGCCCCACGTCTAGCACCAAAAGGACTTCCCCCAAGAGCGTGCTCGTGCACCCCTCTGCTTACAGGGGCTCACCAGCCGCAGGCAGAGGCACCGTGCCCTCTCAGGGGAGGGGCTGGGAGGACACCAGGCCCAACCGCAGTGGATCTCTGCTTGCACGCCCCTTGTGATGGGCAGCTCACCTCTCAGCAGGGCCACATTGCCTTTCCTCTGGGCTCCCACCTGTGGGAAAGTCTTCCCACACTGAAGAGAACCTGCCTCTTGTCACTGCCTCTGTGTCCCTGCTCTGCCTCCTAGGGCTACACAGAACAGGTCTGTCCATGGCCCGGGTCAGTCCTGCCCACCTGCTCAGATGCCACTGATATGAGGGCACTCAGGGCTGGTGGTTTAGTGGACCCCTGATGCCCGCCTGTGGGCATAATTATGCTTCTCAAGCTGGAGGGAACATCTCCTGTAGTCCGTGTGTCAGTCAGTATGTTAAGGGCAGGGGAAAAAGAAAAGGAAAACCCCAAACATCTGAATTTAATAATAACCACCATCAGCTTTGCCGTCGGTACCCTCCTAAGGAGCTGCCATATGCCCAGGCAGCTGGCGCGGGGAGCTGAACCCGCCCAGCCTGACCCTCAACAGACATGGGGGGCGCACAACCCCCCGGTGCCAGGCAGACTCGGCAGCCGAGCCAGGAGGTTCTTCAGCCATGAATACCTTCCCAGGGGCTGGTTAATGCCACTGCCCCCCGTGTGGCTTCACCTGGGACACCACAGAGAGGACCCTCGCGGGACAGTGCCTCCTTGTGCAGACGGGAGACCGAGGCTCAGAGAGACGTGACCCACCAAGGTCAGACACGGAGTGAGAGGTAGGGCAGGGGGGACGACCCCAGTGTGTTTGGGCCCAGCCCTTGACTGAGAGCCAGCCCTGCACATACGAACACGTGTCCTTTCCAGCCTAGGGTGGCATGTGCCAGGTCCCCACAGGGTGATGACACATGGCTACAGGCAGAGGAAGCTGCGACTCACTCAGAGCTGGGAACCCAGGGTGACCGCCACCACCATGGCAACAGCCACCATGGCCTGGCCTCTGGCCTCCGCTCTTCCACTGAGACACAGCCAGGCCCTCGAGGCCACTCAGCCCCCAGAGTGCCCACACCCCCTCAAGCCTCCTGGCCTTTGCCTGGGCTGTTCCCTCTGCCTGTCACACCCTTCCCCAGCCCCCGGGGCTGCTTGTGTCTCCTCAGCCTCTACCCTCCCAGGGGAAGCCTTCCCTGACCCCTGCTCCCAGGGCTTCTCCCCAACAGCTCTTACTAAATCAAGGAATTGACACCTGTCTCCCACGAGGATGCAAACTCTGAGAAGACAGGACCTGCGTCTGTCTGGTTCACAGCATGTCCCAGGGTCCTGACAGGAGCCTGGCCCCAACCAATACCCGATGAATGAATTAACCAAGTAACAGGTGGCCCAGGACCCAACATCCTCCGGGGGCCTGTAAGCCTGTGCTCCTCGTAAGGCTATCTGCAGGACCGAAGAACACATGCAGAGCCCCTTGTCCGCACCCGGCACACAGCAGGTGCTCATAAAAGGCCTGAAAGGCCTCCATCTTGGAGCAGACCAGAGTCCGGAGAACCAATCACTGTGTGGCCCTGGGCAAGCCACATCCTCGCCTGGGCCTCTACTTGCCCTTCTATAGAATGGGGTAAGTGTAGGGCTTGCCCTGTCCTGGGGGCTACTGTGGTATCAGCTGGAATAGGGCTGCCCCCCTTCTGCCCTCCACCCCAGAAGCTCCCCAGTAACAACAACCACAACCAACCTCCAGAGCCTCGCTCTGGCCAGGACTTCAACTGGACGGGCCCACCCAGACCTCACAACCCCCCTGAGGAGCAGACAGTATCATTTCCCCTATAAAGAGGGATCAGAGAGGCTAACGTACTTGCCTGAAGGCACACAGCTCAGAAGTGGTGGCGCCCCGATTTGAACAGCCCTTCCCTCATCACCCAATCTCCCGGCTACTGCTGTTGCTGTGACTTCCGGGGGCCTGGTGGCAGGGACCCAGCTTCCCAGGTATGCAGGTCCCAGAGGGGAGGGCGGCAGCAGGAACTCAGGATGAATTCCATGGTCTACGGAAGTAGATGCAAGCAGCCGGCTCACACAGTGGGAAATTGAGTGAAACCTGCCCAGTAAATGAGCCCAGGTCTCACCTCCCACCACCTGCTCCCAACCCCAGACGCGGGCCTGAGAGAAACCAGGGAGCTCCTGGATGGCAGCTCACGGCCTGCATCATGGAATGTAGACAGTGTGCCATTTAGCCATCAGCATTAAAGGCTATTAAACAACATCAGGCCCAAGAAGAGTCTGATGAGGCCTGGTGCATAACGGGGGCTCAGAAATGGGGGTCCTCCCCTGTCTCCTCTGCCTAAGGAATGTCCACACTTCTTCTGGCCCCAGTTCAAATACCCCCTCCAACAGGGAGCCCTCCTGGATCTCACCAAGCCCTCCTCAGGTCCCTTCTCTGTCCTGTGGCCCCTCCACTCCTGCAGCCCAGTGCTGGTACCTGACCCTCCTGACGTTCCAAGTTACACTCCTGTCCTTCCATCATCCCTGGCTCACCTCCAGACACTAACCAGCCTTCTTCTCCAGCTCTGGGCTCTAACGGCCTGCCAGGCTGACTCAACTCCTCCCCTCTCCTGTCCTTGGCCCCAAGCTCACGAACCCCTTGAGTACCCCACCAGTCCTCGTCTGGGACCTCACAGGCTGCAGGGAGGGTTCCTGGAGAGCCTGTACACGCTGAGGACTGGGGAGACGACAGCAGGCCTCTCTGGAGGCTCAGGGAGGCGGGACAGCCTGGCAACCCCACTGCTTTATGAAGAGGCCTCGGCAGGATGGCACCAGGTCCTAAACCCAGCCACAGCCTCTAGCCACCGAGTGGTCACCATGGGCATCAACCAGGGCAGCCCAGGGCTTACCCAGACACAGCATTAGTAGCAGCTCTCCCCAAAATGCCTGCACCCACACAGGCCCCGTGTACCCCCAGATCTCCCCTCAGCCTCCCTGGTGGGCTGCTGTGGCTGATGGTATAGCTTCAGGCCGTTACCCCTCCATGCCTGTGAGAGCTCTTCTCTTTCCTCAGGGTCAGGTCATGCCTCCTCCTCCAGGGAGCCTCCTAGGATCAAGCCACACTTTAAGCACATGTGGTGTCTCTCCTGTACAATACACAGGGATGACCCTGCCAGCACTTGGCACCCTGTGACTATTGCCAGCTGGGCCTCTAAGGGCCAACTGGTCTGTCCACCTGTAGAATGGGGACAGTAAATCAGTCCTTGCAGGACTGAGTAAGGATGAGAGACAATGCTCACGGAAACTTTAGCCCAGGGCCCAGCCAACTGTAACTGCTCAGAAATGACTTTCTGCTACCATTTTAATCATCACTATCACCATTATCACCATCAGCATCATCATCACTATCATAACCACCATCATTATCATCACCATGACCATGACCATCACCATCATCACCACCATCATCATCACCATCATCACCATCATCATCACCATCATCACCACCATCATCACCACCATCACCGTCACCATCATCACCACCATCATCACCACCATCATCACCACCATCACCATCACCATCATCACCACCATCACCATCATCACCACCATCACCATCACCACCATCACCACCATCATCATCACCATCACCATCACCATCACCATCACCATCATCACCACCATCATCATCACCATCACCACCACCATCACCACCATCATCACCATCATCACCACCATCACCACCACCATCACCATCATCACCATCATCAACACCATCATCAACACCATCATCACCACCATCACCATCACCATCACCATCATCACCACCATCACCACCACCATCACCATCACCATCACCATCATCACCATCATCGCCACCCTCATCATCACCGTCATCACCACCATCATCACCACCATCATCATCACCATCACCATCATCATCACCATCACCATCATCACCATCACCACCATCACCATCATCACCATCACCACCATCATCACCATCACCACCATCATCATCACCATCACCATCATCATCACCATCACCATCATCACCATCATCACCATCATCATCACCATCACCATCATCACCATCACCACCATCATCACCATCACCACCACCATCATCACCATCACCACCATCACCACCATCATCACCACCACCATCATCACCAGGGCTCCTGCGGTCACACTGACGATCACAGAACAGTCCAGACCCATTCTCACCTTGATTCCCACCCAGCCAGGTGAGCTCAGGGATGAGGCCTGATCGCTTTGTGTCCCCAACAGAGAATAAGGGTTCAATGTGTACCTGTTATTTAAACAAATGTAGTCCCCAACACAGTAAACCAGGCCTTTGACCTTCCATGAAAATTGCGACTGCCTTTCCTCACCCAGCTGATCCATCACCACCCCTGACTTCTGCATCTTTTCTGTGTCGGGGGACAGGCAATAGGGAGACTCCCAGCACTACAGAATGACGGCTGACAGCAGGGGCTCTGGAACCAAACTGCCTGGGTTTAATCCCAGCTCTGCCCCTTCCTAGCTGTGTGACCCTCAGCAAGGTCCTCACCCTCTCTGTGCCTCATTTTCCTCACCTGGAAAATGGGGACAATAATAGTACCTGCCACATGTGACAGTGTAGCACAGAAGACACAGCTGATATAATTATTTGTCAGTTAGATAAGGAGAAACCAAGGCTCAGAGAGTGGCAGCGACCTGCCTCGGGTCACACAGCGGGTGAAGGGAGAGCTGAGATTCGGGCCTGGTCCGGAGCTCCCTGCTGCTCCTCCCGGCCCACTTCCCTGGCGCACTGGGCCTCAGCTCCTCTGCCCCCAGCACAGCCTCGCTCTGGAAGTCAGGATGGGCGTCGCACTCACCACGGGGAGCCGTAGATGCGGAAGCCGCGCACGGTGACCTCCGAGTCCTGCAGGTAGATGCAGTTGGTCAGCAGGGACTGCACGTTCTCGTAGTTCTCGGGCTTCAGCTTCGACACGGACGGGAAGTAGTAAAAGTCCTGCTTGATGAGGTCGGCCATGAACTCCTGGTCGAAGGTCAGCTCGTGGTTGCCGGCGATCACGATCTTGTACTCGTAGGGCAGGCTGCCTGTGGGGTCGGGGGGATACAGACAGACACACAGCGCTCCGCTGTCGCCTTCCGGCAGCCGCAGTGCCCCTGGGGGAGGGGTACAGGCGAGCGCCCCTGCAACCCTGGCAGAGCTGCCCTGCCGCCTGCCCCCAACCGGTGTTCCCCCTCGGATCAGAGGCACAGCAGCCCTGTCACCGTCCCTGGGGCCGCCTGCCCGGGCCTCTGCTGGGTGACAGGCCGCCAGCCCCTGAGACCAGCGGGAGGGGCTGTACAGCTTCCAGCCTCGGAGCTGCAGCATGCTGGCCTCACCCTCAGGACTTCCCTGCCTTCTTTCTTCCATCTGGCCCAGTTTTCCTCTAGAAGGAGACCCCGCCTGGGACCCCCAGCCCTGGCCCTTCCCAGCCCCCCACTACCCGGGGGTCTGACTCATTAGCCTCCACATTCCATCAGGAATTGCAAGTTCACTGCAGAGCCCAGGTCAAACCTTTGGAGACCCTGTGCTCGGGAAAAATTACAGTGCCCTCGCCACTGCCATGGAATTCAAAGTCAAAGCAAAGTCCATGTGGGATTAAAACAGACCCGTCTATGCAGACCACACTGGATTAATACTAGCGTCATTCTAGCTTTGCTCTGTGCCAAGTCCCGCACAGTTCTTGCATGCTGCACCTCCTCCCCTTCTTTCTCCGGGGCCCCACCTTGCAGAGGCCCTAAGCAGGGGTGTGCACCGCCGCCCGGGTGACCTGGCCACGGGCTGGGATCCAGGACAGCTGCCCAAGGCTACCACAGCCCCTCGGCCTCCATAACCACCACCTGCTCCTATCCGCAACCACCCCCGGGAGCCAGCCTGACCCCAGGCTCGGACCCCTGACCCCCCACCTCCCACCAGCCTCAGCTGCCAGGCTCCCCGGGCCTGGAGAAAGAGCCATGATGGTACCTGTGGGCCCTGATTTGGATAAAAAATGAAATGCTGAAGGTGAACCTGGAGGCCCAAGCCTTTCTCCCAGCCCCTCCGGGTGGGGAGCGTCCTGGTGGATCAGGCAAGCATCCAGGGGCGTGTGAAGGCGCCAGCCCAGCACAGAGGCCTTGGGGAGACCAGATGTCCGGGCAGGAGAACGGTGACATTCCACAGCCATTTCACGGAGAAGTAACCATGGCCCCTGAACGGAACTTGTAAATGGCCTGAACTCGGGTTTTTGAAGGAGCCAGGACAAGAGACACCAAACTTTACCACGTGTGTCTTTCAGCAAGAAGGTCACTTCTCTTGTCCTGGATTCTTCAGCATCAACTAGTTAGCACGATCCCGGAGGTTCCTAGAGTGTGCACATACAAGCCCTCCTATGCGCCAGGCACTCAGCCAGCTCTCATCAGCTCCATGGTGCAGACGTGGAAACTGCGGCCCAGGAAGCTGGGGTGTGACGTGCTGAAGGACACCTGGCCGGGAGGTGGCAGAGCTGGATCCTGAGCCAGTCCTGGTGACCCCAGCGCTCTCCACCTGCTCGGAGGGCGCCTAGGAAAGTGCCCTCGACAACGCCAGGACGCAGAGCCCGGTCTCATGCACCGAGAGCCTCAGCCATGCTTCTGGCTCTGGCCTCCCATCCTGGGGCCCTGGGTGACATGAAGGAAATCCTCCCAGGGTCCTCGACTCCCAGCTCCCGGGTACGGGGAGCGGGAAGGGCAAGAGGCCGCCTGAGCCAACAGAGATCCGCACCTCACAGCGCATCTTCTCCGTGCCTGGGTGACTGTGACCCCCACAACAGCCTACGCGAGGCAAAGTGCCAGCTGACCTGGGTTCCAACTCCAGCTCTGTCACCTCTCATCGGAGCAAGCCATTGAACCTCTCTGAGTCTGTTTCCCCTCTGATCAAGAGGGGTGTGCCTGGGGACTGCCCCTTCCTGCAGGCAAAGGATCTTCTTGGCCCCCAGGCTCCACCGAGCCCTTTCCATGACTGTCCCCAGAGTGACACAGTCCAGGAACAGAAGAGCCTTCCCACCCTTGACCACAACGTGAAACTCTCTCCCCTGTTGTGTGAGCGTTCCGTCAGGAACCCAATTCCAGAAGCGCCTCTGCTGCAGATTCTGAGGACCGTTTGCCCTACTGAGAACTGATGCCCACAATATCAGATCTGATGCGACAGACGTGCGACCAGACCCGGCCCCCCACAAGCGTCCTAGGACGAAGCGTGTTTCCTGGCCCTGTATACGCGGCAGGAAGGGCAGGGCGAGTTCTGTGGCCGTGCCATAGGATAAAGTTCCATGTCCTGTAATGCAACTATAATCATAGTCTAACTGCAATGAAACAGAAGAGTCCAGAACCCAGTTAGAAACTCTTCTCCTCCCCGCCCCTCCCGCCCCACAACTGGGACCTGCACGTTCTGTCTGGCCATGTCCTCCATAGCTGCGGCAAAGCGCTGCTGGATGACTACCTGATCCCCAGCCCGGCCACAAAGGAGTGGGCAGCCCGGCAGCGAGAGGGAAGTTTTCTGCAAAACAGGCAGAAAACCGTAACCTGCTCCTCACCGCCTCGCCAGCCACCCTAGTCTTCTTTAGGTTTGAGGAAACAGTGTTCTCTTTTCTCTGCTGTTCATCAACTCTGGGAGGCTGTGAGATGACGACAGTGTGGGCTCTGGGCACTGACCCTGCCACCAACCAGCTGTGTGACAACCAGGTGTGTGACAACCTCCCTGTGCCTCAGTTTCCTCACCCGTAAAACAGTAAGAATATCGCCTACCTTGCAAGACTGTTCCAGGGTTACAGGAGCTAATGACAGAAATACACAAAGACTTCTGATGTTCAAAAAATGTCAGCTTCCCTGGACCAGAGTTGCAAACGAGAAGCCTGCAGGCCAGACCTGCCCACAGACATATTTTGTTTGGCATAATTTTTTTTTTTAACTTTGAATTTGTTGCCAACATTAAAAGTTGAGAAATTCGCAATAAAATGTCATTTCTTTTCTGTTTTCTAAAAATAAAGCAATCAATTTTAAAATCCCGCAATCCTGGCCCCTCAAGAAGTGCTGCGTATCTGTGCCTGCCGTAGAGAGGATGAAGATGTCAGTTTGCCCCAGTCCCCGTCTGTCCCTATTAGTCACACACAGCCACTTTCACTCGTTCTAAGGTACTGCTCACTCTTGGCAGGCGTTGGGGTTTCTGGCCCGTGCCACAGTGTCTGGAGACACGAAGGGAGCAGACTTGTCTCCTGCCCCGCAGTGCTGCCAATCAGGCAGTGAGGACCAGCTCTCCACGCCCCTTCCGCCTCCCCTCCAGCCCACCCTCCTATTTTTCATCACAGCCCACCCGGTTGGGCCTGGCCCAGGTGCTGAGCAGGCTGCTTGTTCCCCTGCAGGACTGCTCCAGGACCGTCTCCGACCCCAGCAGGTCCCAGCAGAAGTCTGGCAAATGAAGCCCCCGACAGCACCACACGGTGACACAGTGACATGGTGCAGAGCACCCTCTATGGAGATGCTCAGGCTGCCGGTGGGGAGGCGAGAGGCCTGCGCAGCTGACGAAGGGTCGAGAGGGAAGACGAAGAGACCAGAGAGGGACGATGCCATTTCCTGGACCCCATCGGCGGGCCAGCCACTCCATCCCCACGGAACCTTCCGAGGGAGGCTTGTTATCTCCGCCTTGCAGCTGAGCAAAATGAGGCTCCGAGGTCAGGAACCTGCCCGAGTCCCACAGCAGGTGAGCGGGGAGGCGACGTTGGACGTTGGTCCAGCTGACCCCCACCTCTGGACCAGAGGCTCAGACTCCTTCAAGGCCACCACAGCAGAGCTGGCTGGGACCCCTCACCGAGCCCCTGGCCACACTGTGGTGGGGGAGGGAGGGGTGGCCGCTGCTGACTGCCTTCAAGCTCTGACTCCACGTTTCCACTCCCCGTCACCCGTCCATCCCACGCCGAGCACCATCCTGGCTGGGGGAGCCAGAGCCGCACTGATGTATTTATGTCACGTCTCTGACTAGGGGTGTTACTTAAGCAAATTAGCAAATTACTCCAACTGCACAGTTTCATTTATTTCTGCAGCTCCTGACTACTGGGGACTGGGGAGCGAGCAGGAAGCTGTCAGCTCTCCCCTGTTCCTCCAACCTTGGATCAGAGGAGGGTCACTTCTTCCCCCCCAAGGAAGGGTAGAGGAGGGATGAGGACCGGCTCTCGTACGTAAACCCAGGTCGGGGCAAGAGCCATGATGTGCTGGCATGAGACCCTCAAATATTGTCTGGTCTCCCCAAAAGGTGGTTGCCACATGGCTTGGAAGCAGGGGGCTCGTCCATTTGGGAACACAGAAACCATCCAGCACTGTGCACTTCTGAGCTGGAGGTCCAGCCACGAACACATCTGCCTGGATGGTCACTTGGATTTAGCAACTCACCAGCTGTGTGTAACCTTCACAGACACCTAAGTATTACTATCCCCATTTTATATCTAGGAAAACTGAGGCTCAGAGAGGTTGCCTAAGCTTACACAAATCTAAGTAATCAACAACCACAGAGGGCCACGGAGATCTGATAGTCTTTGTGGCTTGGCCTCATCAAACTCATCCTGAACCGACACTCCAAACCATCATGCTACCACTGCCTCTCAGTGGGTGGATGGATGGACGGATGGATGGATGGATGGGCAGAGATGGATGGATGGATGGATGGATGGATGGATGGAGGAATGGATGGATGGATGGATGGGCAGAGAGGGATAGATGATGGATGAATGGGTGGATGGAGGATGGATGAATGGATAGATGGATGGATAGATGGATGGAGAGAGATGGATAGATGATAGATAGAGTATAGATGGATAAATGGATGGAGGAGGAATGGATGGATGGATGATGTATGGATGGACAATGGATGGATGGATGGAGGGATGGAGGGATGGATGGATGGATGGATGGAGGGATGGATGGAGGGATGGATGGAGGGATGGATGGAGGGAGGGATGGATGGAGGGATAGAGGATGGATGGATGGAGGATGGGAGGATGGATGGATGGATGGATGGATGGAGGGATGGATGGATGGATGGAGAGAGATGGATAGAGGATGGATGGATAGAGTATAGATGGATAAATGGATGGAGGAGGAATGGATGGAGGAGGAATGGACAGATGGATGATGGATGGATGGACAATGGATGGATGGATGGATGGAGGGAGGGAGGGAGGGAGGGATGGATGGATGGAGAGAGACGGATAGATGATAGATGGATGGATAGAGTATAGATGGATAAATCGATAGAGGAGGGAGGGATGGATGGAGTATGGATGGATGAATGGATGGAGAGAGATAGATGAATGCATTTATCAATCAATCAATCTATCCTGAGATAGCTCTGTCTCCTTTATACCAACCGAGCTCTGTCTCCCTGGAGCCCACTCTTCCCTCCAAACTTTTCCTCCAACTGTCCTGGCAGGACATGTTTTTCAGACCCACCTCCCTCACCCATAATCCTTACTGTCCATCTCTGAATCTTCTCCGATGGGACTGCTCTCTTGCAGGTGGGAGTAGGGGAGCCAGAACTAAGGCTCTGGTATGGCTTGACTATCACAGAGTAGGGCGGAGAAGTCCCCTCCTCTGTTCTGGGGCTGCTACCTCTGTTGTTACAGCCTGCGGCTGCATTAGCCTTCACGTGCTCACATCATCCTGCAGCGCTTACCAGCCTGCCTGGATAAGATGCCCAATGACCAGTCATCACGGGCGTTCTTGCTTAGCTCCATCTTCCCCTCCTGCATCCAGGCAGTGAATGAGGCAGATGTTTCAGGAACTCAATGACTGATTGATTTGCAGGCGCTTTGTGGGTAAAAAAAATAAGATGAATACAAGCTCTTCTGTCCGAAGCTGCACAGAGAGAATTCACGTTGTTCCCTTTGCCTCTTCTTGCTGCCGTCCTTCCCGGCAGCAGAGCAGAGGGCTGACGCGCAGGGGGGGCCTCCCCAGTGCCCAGACCGCAGCACCTGCCCTGACAAGGTGCCGGAATTTCTGAACCCCGGGAGAGGAGTGTTGTCCAGGCCGGCGTCTGGGTGGCTGTGCCAGATTGGTGAGGCTCAGAGAGGGGATCCAAATGCCTTTTCTTACCCACCTCCCCTCATCAGCCCAACAGAAGCGAAGAATCCAGTCGGCCCATCCCCAAATCCCGTCAAACTGGAAACTCGCTTTCTTCCCTGAAGCTGGGCCCTGCTGCAAACCCCCCAGCTATCCACAAGCCCTGATTGAGCCCAAGCTGTGTTCCAGACGCCGGGGACACACTGACGAACAAGACTCAGCCATGAGGTCAGTACCAGAAGCGACAGCAAGAGCTTCCAATCCACACCACTCACTGGACAGAGGAGGAAACTGGAGCTCAGAGAGGGAAAGGGACTTGCCTGAGGTCACACAGCGAGACAGCAGAGAACCGGCACTACAACCCTGGCCTCCCGCGTGGGAGTGCTGAACAGGAGCCACGTCAGCCTCTGGGGGGACACACTCTATGACTTGGGACTGGAAAGATATGAAGACTTTTGGGAAAAGTGGCACAGGGACTTGAGGGACAGGTTAGATCCTGGGCCAGGCAGGCCTCACTGTGGGGGCCAGGACGCTGATTTCCTAATCTCGAATCTCCGAGAAGCACCAAGTCCTCATGGAAACCAGCCTGCCGCCTCCTGCTTTTCAGAATTGGGCGGCATTGTTACGCATGTGTATCCTGTGTGATAATATTCAGACTGTCTTCCCAAAATGCTTCCTTTCTTCTCAGCCAGATTATCTGAGATCCTGGCATTTGCTAGCCGTGGATCTCTTGGTGGTAAAAAGACCATTAGGTATTAATCAGCAGAGCACTAGAGGATGACCATATGGTTTTAACTTTTCATTTGCCATATATATCCAAACAGACAAGCATCCACAGACAGATCCTATACGGCAGCAAGTGTTCATGGTGTTCGCGGCACAAAGAGGGATGCAAACGGAAATTCCTGCTACTCGTGCTTCCAAGATTAATCTGCCTCCAAAAGGTTATAATTCTTTATCGCTAACACTTACCCATCCCATTTAACAGAAAGTGCTGCCTCTGAACTGCATAATCTGTTAAATTCAACAAGATATGTGCAAGCTTCTCCACAATCTATGCCATTCCCGGTGCGGCAAGCCGAGCCCGGTGGAGTTTTAGTGCTCTCTAAATGCAGTGACAATCAGGAAAATACCACTTACGGCTTCTTCCGCCCATTCCCATCTCGCAGAACACAGCAGAGGGGGATGGAATAAAGAGCCGGCATAAGCATCTCTGATTGCATTTTTAGGACGTCTTTGACAGTTCTGTGTTTAAACACTTGCTGGTGTCTGCAAGATTCACGTTAGCAGACTTCTGGGCATGGTGCACGGTCTAGAATAACACTGGAAGGGAGAGAGCTCTGCGACTCAGCTTCAAGCCACCATTGGGTCTCGAGCAGCTCGGGTGCACAAACGCCAGCAACAGAATCACACGGCCAAGCATGCATGGAGGACGCGGCCAGAGATGCAAGGAGACGGGGGGGGGGGGGGGGGTCAGCCTGGCCCGGCAGGAGAGGTCTGAAGACGGGAGCCTGGGCCAACAGCCAGGGCCGGGTTACGGGAACACAGTGCACGGGCTGGGCCTGCGGAATTCGGTTTCTGCCGCCCTGCCGTGAGCACCAACCTGTGCCAGGCACTGTGATAAGCAATTGGCATTCAATGCTTCCAGACCCCCCTAGGAAGCAGGGGTGGTTCTCCCCACCTCACAGACAGGCAGTGTAGCGGGGTGACTAGGGGTGTGCACCCTGGAGCCTGAAAGCCCAAATCCCATCTCTACCCGCTCCGGGCTGCCTGGCCTGGAGTGAAACCCTCACTTCTCGAAGCCTCAGCGCTCTTGTCTGTGAGACAAGAGTGTGCAGGCCTCTTCCCAGGGCTCGAGCAACGATCAGACTAGGGAAGAATGGAGAGCCTCTCCCTTGTACATACACCGGGACTTGTTTTAATCAGGTGTGGTAAGACACGCAGACACAGAAATGACTGTCACGAGGAGGAAATCTGTACGCACAGACCCCTAGAGAGAGGAGGCTCGCAGGGCCACACGGGGAAGCCAGGGTCAGTCAGGAGGACGAGGGCGTGAAGAAAAACCTGTGAAGGAAACCTTTCCCTTTTCTAAGGGAAAGGATGGCGAGGCCCGGTCAGCAGGCTTAGGATTGGGCAGTTTGAACGATTTGGGTGGGCTCTGGGGCATGGGGGCTATCCCTGGTCGTCTGCTCCCTGGCCCTGGGGTGATTAAGGCAGGGAGACAGTGGCCTGAGTGTGAGAGCCCCACACAGGAGGTGGCCAGGAGGGGGCTCTGGATTGGTTGGTTTGCATATGAAAAGCGAGTCCTTTACTATCTCCAGAACTGGTTAACCCTGCGAGGGCAGCAAGCCCCCAAGATGTCACAGCAGCAGAGTACAGAAATTAAAGGCATCATAATACAACCTGGATGGCAGCCATCATATTGCCTTTCAGGCTGTTAGGAGGAGTAAATGCTGTGTCTACTACGCAGTCCAGAGATGTTAGCTGGGAAGATGGAGATGAGAAGAGGCATGGGAAGGTCAGGTCACCTGCCTGGGGTCACACAGCAGCTCCCTGGAGTCCAGGCCGCCTGCCGGGTGTCCAGACACCCCGTGTGGGCCGGACTCGTCCTGGAACAGCAGAGCCCCCCACTCAGCCTTGCTCGGCCACGCGGGTCCTGCGTGGGAGGTTCTGGATTCGCAACTCAACATCGGTGCCCATATTTAAAAGGCAAATGCAATTTTTCTTCTGTTCCATCCTAATAGCCAAAATGTTTAACTTTCAAACATTTGTTTTTCCTGGGAAATGTTTTAAAAACAGGAACATTCCGTCCTAATCATCCCTAAACGCTTGTTTCTATTGCTACTGCAGAGCACAGACGACTTCAGGCTGAAAGGGACGGCCAAAAGGTTTTTGCGTTTTTCCTCCCAAATAAGGCCGCCTGTAGCCAGAACGATTATGTGGGAACCTCCCCGAAAGTCATGTGGCAGAACACACATGCCCACAGACGTTCACCAAAGGCCTTTGGTGGCCCTCAAGAGGCGCCAGGCTGGTAACCACGGATGTGACGTGCATCCAGAACTCGAGGCTACAGCGCCCCCTCCAGGCCAGGCCCTGCTGGTGCCCTGACCTCACCTCTCACCACCCCGGATGACCATGCACCCCTCTGGGCTGCTTAAAGCCTCCTGACACTTGCTCATGCTGTTCCATCCACCTGGGACCCCCTTCCTGCCCTTCTTCCTGAGTCAACTCCAATTCAAGCCACCCTTCGTCCGTCGGCCAGGTGCCACCCCCTCCAGATGCCTTCCATGAGCACCCTCTTTCACCCGACCTAGCGGGGGGACGGGTGCTCCCCAGCACTCGGGGCTCCCCGCCCTGCCCAGCCTGTGCTCTCACTGTCGGCTGGCCATCTGCTTGCCCACCAGCCTGGGCGCTCCTTCCAGAGGGGACCTGCCCGAATCCTCTTCTTCATCCAGCACAGGGCTGGGTATGGGGTAGGTCTTAATACACATTCACTGAATCCCTGAGGTTTTATCACCCACTTAGGACAGATGTCGAGGGTCAGAGAGGTCAATGACTCACCACAGATCGCAATCCGCGACAGGACATTCTGGAAGGCTAATTTAATTTCTGCGAATGGGAACGATCGTCATTAAGACGCAGACCAGCACGTCAGGTGGCAGCCCCCAAACTGTCGTGGCTTCACTCACCCAGCAGACGCCAAGAGTCCACGGGCACAAGGCCCAGGGCGCGGAGCTGGCAAGCGAGGCTACGGGAAGGTCAGGAGGCCTGAGTTCAGCCTCAGCTCTGCTACGACCTCAACAGACCCAGGGTGAGGCCTTCCCCTCCTCTGGCCTCAGTTTCCCCATTTGTTCCATGAGGAAGTGACACAGGGGTCCTGACCTCTGGGAGCCCTTTCAGCTTTCTGAGACCCTCCAGGTGGTGCCAGCGTGGGGCTTCTGAAGGTGGGTGTTAATAGGGTCCCACAGCAGGACCAAAAAGGCTTACACAGGACGGGGCATTTCGAACGCCCACATTTGTCTGCTTGTGGCTGACATCTCATAAAATTGACAGTAAAGGAATAAAAAGATATAACCCCCCAAGGAAAGAGGTTTGGAGCAGGAAGGAGATGGACTGGCTTAGCTGAGCAGAGAAAACTGAAACCAAAGTCCTGGGAGGGGGTCAGGGGAAGAGGGGTTTGGAAACTGAGGAACTCCTTCTGGGGAGAAAGGTAGGTCCAGGAGGAAAAGCCGACAGACACTGACAGCGGGGGTGCCCCAAAGAGATGGCCAGGACCCCGTCATGGTACACATGCCCCCCCCCCACACACAGCTACCAACGGCTTCCAGATGTCCGGTTCTTAAACACAAACTCGCAGGATCATCAGACCTCTGAGAAAAACCTTTAAGCTAAAAACAGAGTCAGAGCCAAAACAAGGAGAAGGAAAGAAATCAGAAGAAATGGGGCTGACGCAGGGAAAAAAATTAATATATAATTAACACTCTCGGTGAGATAACAAAAGATATTGCACCCATGAAATTCTAGCAGGGTGCTCTTAACAAAAGAAATTAAATGTGGCAGAATTTTAGAAATGTGGTTAAAGAGTAGAAAGATAGAGTAGAGGAGATCTCTCAGACACTAAACAAAAAGACAGTGAAGTGGGTAACAGGCAAGGAAAGATACAAAAATCAGGGAATCAAAAGCAGAGGTCCAACATCAGAGAACCATGAGTTGTATGAAAAACAAGTCAGAGAAAAAAGAAGGCAAGAAAATTTTGAAAAAAATTGTATGAGAGACTGTCCCAGGATTAAAGGCCACATTTGCTCCATTAAAAGGGTCACCTGAGTGCCCACAATAATGAAGGAAAAAAGACCCACACCTGAGGCACCCTGCCCAGAAACACAACAGGTCATCTACAAAGGACAAGGTATCTGAATGATAGTGGAATTTTCAATAGCGATACTGGAAGCTAAAAGAAAATGGAGCAATGTCTTTCAAATTCTAAGGGATAATGATTTGCAACCCAAAATTCTACACCCAGACAAAGTATCAGTTAAGATTGAGGACAGAATAAAGAATTTTTCTGACATGGAACTTTGCCCAACATTTATCTCCAGTTCATTCTTTCTCAGAAAGCTACTGGAGGGTGTGTTCCACCAAAATGAGGGAGTAAAACAAGAAAAAGGAAGCCATGGGATTTCCAGAACCAGGGGCTCCAAGCAGAAGAGAAGCGAAAGGAGAAGATGGTGAAGGGAGGTCGCAGGATGATGAGTGTACGCAGGCCTGGAGGTCAACCGGTCCAGACGGGGCAGAGGTCGGAGGCTCCAGGAAGTACAGGGAAAATCAGCCACAGATGGCCTGGCACAGCTCACCACAATGCCGAGGGCATTTAAAGTCTGCAGGAGACTTAGGGAAGAACCATGATGGGTACATAGAAACACAAGCAAACAAACAAAACAATTAATTACTTTAGGAACAACAGTAAGTTGTACAATGAATATTTAACCAAAAACCGTGCTAGGACTGTACATAAAGGATAGGAGGAAAGACGTGTGTCTGGGTGGACAGGCTACGTCTCTACATCTTCATTTCTCATTGCAAGAAATTAACAACATCTAAAATTGAGAAATCAAAAAATAGCAATAAGGGTCGTTACACAGAGACACGGTGGAAACAGAGCACCTGCTGTGAGAGTTGCCCCGAGAACGGGAACCAGGGCCGGGGAGGGGCTGGGGGTACAGCTGGCTTTCTCGTAAGCCTTGTTGCACGTGGTGACTTGGTGTGAACATGGATTACCTTGATGCAAATACAATTTTCTTTGAACAAAAAGAAGGCCCAGGGAGGCCAGCCACTGCCTGAACTCCAGCCACTTCCCAACTCTGTCCAGGCCAGCCTGACCGCTCACTTGCTCTGCCTGTGACTCAAAACCTAGAACCAAATCAAATTGGGTCAGAGTTAAGACCAATGGAAAGACAAAACAGGCAGAAAACCTGAACTGGCTGATCCCTCTGCAATCTGAGGGTCTAAGTGTGGGGACTACTCTGGCAGCCAGGTTCAAAGGCAGGTGATTCGGCCCAGCAGCTCCTCACCTGGGCAGGTCAGGCGGCCATTCACAACATCACAGGTGTCACCTGCTGAGAGTCTGAGACAGGCTCCCTCATGCCCTGTCTCTAACCCTCACAACAGTCCCACAGAATGGGCAGTATACGGCAAAGGAAGAAATTGGAGCTCAGTGAGGTTAAATAACTACACCATTGAGAAGCAGAGAAGTGGGAATCTGAACCCAGACCCATATGCAGCTGAAGCCCACAATTTCTCTCTCTGTCACGACCACCAAGACATAGTACATATGCCAGAGTTTTTGCATTAAACATTCCTCAAAAAAAAAAAAAGAAAGAGAAAGAATGTTGCCGTACACTTCAGTCCTTACAAAGTCTCCCCTGTTATGAGGAGGTCTCAATGACTTCATTTTAGAAGACACAATATTTTGGAAAAGATGTTGTGGTCGCTGTGAACAAGCCTTTAAAGACCATTTTAAAGACCATTTAAAAAGCAATACAGATGTTAGAACAAATTAAACAAATTCAGCAAAGGTGCAGGATACAAAAACAATGTGCAACACAATTAGTTGAGTTTCTATATGCTAACAATAAACAACCCGAAAAGGATATTAAGAAAACAATCTCATTTGCAATAGCGTCAAAAAGAACAAAATACTGAGGAATAAACTTAACCAAGGAGCTGAAAGATTTGTATATTGAAAACAACAAAATGTTTGCTCAAAGAGATTAACGAAGACACCAAAAAATGGGAAGACATCTTGTATTCATGGGCTGGAAGACTTTATATTGTTAAGATGTCAGTACTACCCAAAACAATCTACAGATTCAGTGGAGTTCCTACCAAAATCCCAATGACGTTTCTTTCAGAAATAGGAAATCCATCCTAAAATTCACATGGCATCTCAAGGGACGCTGAATAGCCAAATAGTCTTAAAAAAGAAAAACAAGTTGGAGGTCTCACCCTTCCTGATTTCAAAACTGACTACAAAGCTACAGTAATTAAATTAAGTAATTAAAACAGTCTGGTACTGGCATGAAGACAGAGATATAGACCAATGGAATGGAACAGAGAGCCCAGAAATAAACTCTCAAATATAAGGTAAAATGATTTTCAACAAAGGTGCCAAGACCTTTCAATGGGGAAAAGAGAGTCTTTTCAACAAACGGTGCTGGGAAAAGTGGAAACCCACATGCAAAAGAAGGAAGCTGGGCCCTTACCTAACACCATGTACAAAATTAACTCAAAATGGATCAAAGACCTAAAGGTAAGAGCCTAAACCATAAAACTCTTGGAAGAAAACATAGAGGAAAAGCTTCAGGACCTTGGATTTGGCAATGATTTCTTGGATATGACACCAAAGGCACAGGCAACAAAAGAAAAAATACATCAAAATTAAAAACTTTTGAGCCAGCCCTGATGGTCTAGTGGTTAAAGGTTGGTGCACTCCACTTCAGCGGCCCAGGTTCAGTTCCCAGGTACAGAACCACACCACTCATCTGTCAGTCAGTAGCCATGCTGTGGCGGCAGCTCACATAGGAGAACTAGAAGGACTTACGACTAGAATATATAACTATGTACCAGGGCTTTGGGGAGGGAAAAAAAAAGAGGAAGAGTGGCAACAGATGTTAGCTCAGGGCTAATCTTTCCCAGCAAAGAGAAAAAAAAAAAAACTTCTATACATCAAAGGACACCATCAACAGAGTGAAAAGGCAACCTGCAGAATGGGAAAAAACATATGCAAAGCCTATTTCTGATAAGGGGTTAATATCCAGAATATATAAAGAACTCTGTAACTCAACAACAAAAAAACCACCCAATTAAAAAATGGGCAAAGGACTTGAATAGACATTTCTCCAAAGAAGATATACAAATGGCCAATAAACACCTGAAGATGGTCAACCTCACTAACCATCAGGGAAACGCAAATCCAAACACAACGAGAACACTTCACACTTATTAGGATGGCTACTATTGAAAAAACAGAAAATAACAAGTGTTGGTGAGGATGTGAAGAAATGGGAGCCTTTGTGCACAGTTGGTGGGAATGCAAAATGGAACAGCCACTGTGGAAAACAGCATGGCATTTCCTAAAAAAATTAAAAATAGGCCCAGCCCCAGTGGCCTAGTGGTTAAGTTCAGTGAGCTCCACTTTGGCGGTTGGTCCAGGTTCGGGTCCTGGGTATGGACCTACACCACTCTGTTAGCGGCCATGCTGTGCCGGCGGCCCACGTACTAAAAAAATAGAGGAAGATCGGCACTGATGTTAGCTCAGGGTGAATCTTCCTTAGTAAAAAAAAAAATAAAACAGAGCCAGCCTGGTGGTGTAGTGGTTAAGTTCTCGTGCTCTGCTTTGGCAGCCCTGGGTTCGTAGGTTTGGATCCCAGATGCATACCTACACTCTGCTCATCCAGCCATGCTGTGGCAGCATCCCACATACAAATGGAGGAAGAGTGGCACAGGTGTTAGCTCAGGGCCAATTCCAAAAAAAATAATAATAATAAATTAAAATAGAACTAGCATATGACCCAGCAATTCCACTTCTGGGTATATATCCTGAGGAATTAAAAGCAGGGACTCAAACATGTATTAGTATACTCATGTTCATAGCAGCATGATTCAAAATAGCCAAAAGGTGGAAGCAACTCAGGGTCCGTCGACAAAAGAATGGATAAATACAATGTGGTCTGTCCATAATACGGAATATAACTCAGCCTGAAGAAGGAAGAAGATTCTGACACATGCTACTGCTTGAATGAACCTTGAGGGCATTACGGTAAGTGAGAGAAGCCAGTTACAAAAGAACAACTACTATATGATTCTATTTATATGAGGTCCATAGAGTAGTCAAATTCATAGAGACAGAGAGTGGAACGGTGAGTGCCAGGGGCTGGGGGCAGAATGAGGAGTTAGTGTTTAATGGGGACAGAGTTTCAGTTCTGCAAGATGAAAAGAGTTCCGGAGACGAAGGGTGGTGATGGTTGCACGATGTGAATGTAGTTAATGCTACTGAACTGTACACTTGAAAAAGGTTAAAACGGTAAACGTTACATATATTTAACCACTTAGGGGCCGACCCAGTGGCATAGTGGTTAAGCTCGCGCATTCCCCTTCAGCGGCCCAGGGTTCGCTGGAACGGATCCTGGGTGCAGACCCACTCACCGCTCATCAAGCCGTGCTGAGGCAGCATCCCACACAGAAGAGCTACAACTCTACAACTATGATACACAACTATGTACTAGGGCTTTGGGGAGGGAAAAAAAAAAAAAAGAGGAAGATTGACAATAGATGTTCATGCAGGGCCGATCTTCCTCAAAAGAAAAAAAAGAATCTTAGAAGAAGAGAACTGAGGACCCTGAATCCCAGACAACTAGAACTGTTAGCACATTGAAGTGTAGGTTCTTGGGACACTTAGAGTCCTGGAAATGCCGGTTTTAGAATCTTAGAACCCCAGAGGCCAATCATTCTAATCTTAGAAGCAAACAGTTCTAGAATTTTAGAAGTCATTGAGGTTTAGAAGTGGAAAGGGACCAAGTGGCCATCTAGAGTTGTGGCCCCCTCACCCTCCTTCATCCAAAAGTCCTACTGAGAAGCTTCAGGTCAGGAAGCCTATACCTGCTCGCACCTTACCAGAAAATTCCGGCACAATTTCACCTGGGGTTTGATGGCCCTGGATGAAAGGCATGGCTACAGGGCCAGATACTTGGCCCTCGTGTAACTGAACAAACATTTTTCCAAAGGGTTTTGCAGGTGCCTTCTGGCTACAGACAGCCCATTTAAAGAGGGGGAAATTGGCCCAAAGCAATGTTCTTTGCAGTAGCAGTGAAATAAGTATTTGAAAACGATTAAGACTAAAGGTTCCTATTTTTAAGATACTTCTTAGTAAAACCAAGTGTTTTAAAGCTAAATAAATATTTGGGATGTTAAGATACACTAAAGTGAGATCATCTTGCCCCATTTATTCATTCCTTTTTTCCACAGTAATTTTCCTCAGCCCTAATAAGTGCCGGGCCCTGTGCTGGGAGCTGGGAACAGAGAGGTCTTGACATGGCCCCTTCTCCTGCCATCTAGTGTGGGCAAGATATACACAAGCAATTTGGGATCTCTAGTGGGGTGGTTCCAAGTTACAGGGAACCATAAACAGCAGTGAGTTCTCCTTTCTCTGACCAAGAGTAAGGGAGGGACTCCGTAAAGGTGGATAAGAGAGGATCATCATAGAAACAGTTGTCACAGGTGAACAGCAGCTCCCCTGGCAGATGAGGCAGGGAAGGGCATCCCAGGAAGAGCACTCCACATACACAAAAGGCATGGAGGTGGGAAAATCCACCTGCTGGGTATTTGGCAACTGCCTAGAAGCCCAGGGCAGACGAGGGGGTGAGTGGAGGCAGGCTTGCGAAGGACAGTTGGGGTCACACCCGAGGGGCCTCGACTGCCAGGCAAAGGTATGGACTTCTCCCAGGACACAGCAGGGAACCAATGAAGCGTGTCAAGGAGGGAGGGGGCACAGTTGGATCAATGAACAAAAAAGTTCTTTCGAACACCAATATGACAAATGTTAGTCTGGAAAGTGACTATTTTGAGAGGTTGGGACACTACCAAAGAAAGGCCCGCTTTGTCAGCTCCATGCTTCCCCTTCAGTGTCTTGGCTGTCAAACCAGCCCAGAATTAGCTCCAAACGGCCTTCTGAAAGCTCTCAGATCTTCATTTGCATCGTGCACACTTAGAAAGGTGTGAAATCCTCCTTCTTCTTTAGAGAAATCAAAGAAACAAACCTATACGCTTTTTAAAATCTGCTTTTCTTTAACACGAATTTCAAAGAACTAAATTCTAACTTTTAAATATCTGATTAAAAAGAGGAAGGCATCCTTGGATGATGTTAATAATAGTAATTAAAGCTCCCATCAACTGAGCATCCACTTTGTGCCGGGCACTGAGATGCATCCATAGAATATCCACAACAAAAACAAGGTGGCATTGATTGTGTGTTGATCCCATGCCAGGCCCTATGCTGAGCCCAGATCACCCCCGCCTCACTGAACCCTCCCAATATCAGCCCCTTGTACAGATGAGAAAACTGAGGCTCAGAGAGAGCACATAACATGCCTGAGACCCGACGGCTGGGAAGAATGGAGTCAGGATCCAAACCCGAGGGGCCTCTCCAGACCCATGTGCTTAAACAGGGTCCTAACTGCAGTGTCTTCTTCAATCCTCACAACAGCTCTACAACGAAAGTGTGTTAGCCCCACTTCGTAGATGAATACACTGACGCACGAGAGGGTAATGACTTTCTCAAGGCTGCCTAGCAGGTATGTGGCCAGACAGAGCTGGAGAGGGGGTCCACCTGTCCCAAGGCTGCATCATTTCCACTAGCCCCTCTATCACTTTAGGAATTTAAGTTATAAATAATAAATAAACATGGAGTGCCTACTGGTCTGGTGCTGTCCGTGGTGCTGAAGACGCAGCAGTGCACGAGACAGACAATTCCTGCCTTCAAGAAGCGGACCTGTGTGGGATGTTGGCAATAACGGAATAAACAAATAGGCACCAGGTCAGATGGGGATAACAGATATGGAAAAAACTAAGCTGGGTAAGTGGGACAGGGAGCATCGGGGTGGGGCAGCTGATCGATCCAGGACAGCCAGCGAAGGCCTCTCTGGGAAGGTAACGTCTGAGAACCAGGACCCGGGTGACCTCCGGGAAACCACATCCTTGCTCTGGGTCTCAGTCTCCTTATCTGTAAAGTGGGGACATCACTCAGGACCCAGGCTGTCTGTTGCAAGGGAGAAGTAAACAAACAACATGAAAGCACCTTTAAACTGTAAAGTGCTGTCCAGAGGAAGTTGTTGTTAAGCCTCTGTGGGACTTGGAAATGAAGCTTTGTAGCAAAATGTGTTTTTTCACATACGAATGTAGGACGTTGGAAGTTCTCACGTCCTGTCAGCAACTTAAACATGACTTCGTGTAGTTGGCCCGATGCTATAAAGTGTTACTCCTGATGATGAATATCCAAATCGTCTTGGAAAGGAGGAATTTGCTAACAGAAAGGGCTGGGGTTTTCCGGATACACAAAGGGACATTCCCACATAAAATGGTCACCTTAGGTATTAAAAAAAATGATAAAAATTTTTAAAAGATCATAGACCTTGGGTTAGAATCCTGATTCCACTTTTATTTGCTGTATGATCTTGGGCAAGCTCTTCACCTCTCTGAGCTCAGTGTCTTCATCTGTAAAGAGAGTAACACAGCAGACACCTCAAGGAGTTGTCTGGCTGCGTTGTCCCATACAGTAGCCATTAACCTGCTGTGGCTATTTAATTTCAAATTAATTACAATGAAATAAAACACAAAAGCCAGTTTCTTGGTCACACTAGTGATATTTCAAGGGCTCAATACCCAGAAGAGGCAGGTGGCTACTGTATCAGACAGTGCAGGCCTAGAGCATCTCGGAAAGTTCTTTTGGACGGCGCTGGTCTGGGGTCTTGCTACTCATTGCTTAGGAACTTGTGAGAAATGCAGAATCCCTGACCCACTCCAGACCTGCTGAATTGGGATCTACCTTCCAACAAGACCCCCCACACCCAGGGGATTCTCATGCACCTGAAGTCTGAGGAGGGCTGGCTGTGAGGATTAAGCGACAGACCAGGTGCAGAGACACTCCACGAGAAGGGGCAGATCTGCACTAATCACCAAGACAGCAGGACATGGTGGTTTCTGCACCCTCTCTAAGTGGTGACCCCAAGCTCCAAACCAAACAATCAGGAAGCTTCTGACAAAGTCTATGCTGAGTCCAGGTGCAGAAGGCAGGTGGGGGAAGGTGGCGTGGAGAGGGAAATGGTGGAATCTTGCAGACATTTCAGGAGTTTGAGTGCACAATTCTGTGCTGGCCAGGATTTTCTGGCTTGGTGGCTATTCCTGTTTTGGAATAAAGTCCAGCATGAAAATGACGTTTTAAAAAACCCATAGGCTTATTTCATATTCGAACACATCTCTCCGTGTTTGTAGGAAAAAAAAAAGAAGCATACCAGCAAGAAAACCTTGCTTCCCCAACTTGTGAACGACCAACCAGCTATTCCTCTACCAACGAACAATTTCTGCCGATGGTTCCATTGCCTCTCACGAGAGCCGAAGGGGGAAGATGCACTTCAGGGTGAAGAGGAGGCGCACGGGGGGAAACCCAGTGAAGCCTCAGAGCACATGTTCTTTCCAACACATTGTCTCTCATCCGCACAACCACTAGCCTGGGAGGAAGGCATCACCTCCATTGTACGGATGAGGAACCTGAGACCCAGGGCAGGTAAGTCACCTGGGAGGCAGGTGAGCTGCGAGTTAAACCTAGAAGGTTCCCACTTGGTCACAGGCTACCATTTTACCCTGTTCTGTCTCCATCATGTCACAGTGTTTTCCTGTTTATAAGTCTGTTGAGTAATAATATGGCTAGTTTTGCTGCCCACTGTATCCTCAGCATCTAGCAAGAGTCTAGAACAAGGTAGGTGATCAATAAATGTTTGTTGAATGAATGAATGATCACAAACCAATGGCAAGGAGGAGGAGCTCGAGCCTCAGACCCTTGTTTAGCCTGCCCCTTCTAGCTGGAAGGCCTGCACTCACCCTTCACTTGTCCAAACCCTGCCCAAATGCCAAGGTCCCCCTCAAGTGCCACTTCCTACATGAAGCCACCCGTCCTCCCCTACTTGGTCCCCATTCCCCATCTGGCCTCTGCTTCTCCCACTCGCCCCCTTTGCCCTCCAGCCATGTGCCTCCTTGCCAGTCCTCAAATGTGCCACCAACACTCCTGACTCAGACCTGCTGCCTCTGCTCAGAGGCCCTCCCCAGACATGGGCATGGCCGGCTCCCTCCATTCCGGTCTCTGCTCCAACGTCACCTCATCAGAGGGTCCCGCCCTGTCCCCTTATCCTGCCCTCACACATTATAGCTCTGTTTATCCATGGCTTGTTTTCTGTTTGTTCACTGCTGGATCCCCTGCTCAGCAAACATCCGTTGAGTACACAATCAAATGGGCACTGGAAAGCAAATAATGGTGATGATGATGACTACTTCCGGGCAGGGTTAAAAACAAGCTAGAGGGCTGGCCCCGTGGCTTAGCGGTTAAGTGCGTGCGCTCCGCTGCTGGCGGCCCGGGTTCGGATCCTGGGCACGCACCGACACACCGCTTCTCCGGCCATGCTGAGGCCGCATCCCACATGCAGCAACTAGAAGGATGTGCAACTATGACATACAACTATCTACTGGGGCTTTGGGGGGAAAATAAATAAATAAATAAATAAACAACAAGCTAGAAGTGAGACATCAGACAGCAAAGATACATAACATGGCAGCAAGAAGGGATGGGGTGGGTGCATTCCAGGGACCTTTGGGGAAGAATGGAGATGCTGATTAATTTTAGACTGAGTTAAGTCAGATATGCATATTAAAAATGTATGAAGAACCACTAAACAATGGAAAAAGGATGTAGAATTTCCAAACCAGTAGAGGGGAAAAAAAGAAACTTCAATCAATCCAAAAGAAGGCAGAGACAGGGAGATGGCACAAAATGGATGACAGAAATGGACAGGTTTTATACACTGGGAAACACAAAACAAATATTCATTGTTATATTCAAATATGAAAATCTTTACCAAGGTCCTCCTATGCAGAAATGACCAGGGCACAGGGCTGAGCCTCAAGGTACTCACAGCTGAATGAGCTGGACCTCAAACATGCTACCAGGGATGGACCAGTCAGAGACGCTGGCAAATCTCCTCCTCCCAATAATCAGAGCCATTTGCCATTATAAATATACATCCCTTTTTCACTTTGGCCGCCAGGAAGCTCAGGCTCCAATTTCCAGCTCACAGAGCCCACATATCCCTGGGTGTTGATATTCTAGGCCCTCCCTCTGAGCTGCTCTGATTTCTTTTTTGTTTTTAACCCTCGCTTTTCATTTATCATCAATAATCTACCATTTTACTATTCTTTTTGTTTCTACAAACCATCTCGAATCCTTTAGCATAACATGAGATATAAATAAGCAGGCAAAAATCCAAACAAATAACAAAATACACAAAATAAAACCAAGGAAGAGCTTTCAGAGAGCCCAGACCTTTCAGAGAAATGCATCTCTCCTTTGTTTAAACACACACAAAAAATTATTTTTAATTTAAGGCAAATTTTTAGGATGATGGTCTTTAAAAAAACCACCACTGCAAAACATGTTTGAAATACACACACACACACACACACACACACACACACACACACACACTATTGGTCTCATTACATTTCCAAAGCCATTCCGTTGTAAATAATTAGCACTTAAGCACACCTTTCAAGGGGTTTATTCATTAACACAAAAATACCGTAATTACGGCCAGCCAAAATCGCTTGACTACAACTTGGAATTCCAGATTCTGCATCTTTATTAGAAGTTAATTTTCTCCCTTTTAGCCCCTAAAACACAGTTTGGCTTTGTGAAGAATTTTTTGTTATGAAGAATATAGAAAATTAATTTTTTCAATGAAAATCTAACTTCTGCTGCACTGTTCATCCAGTTTTTATCTGAGTATCGATCTCGCTTTCTCTAGGCAACCACTCATTCACCAGTCACATTGGCCATTGTGACTACACACGACCAAAACCCCTGGACACAGCCGGCTTCTGAGCAGAGTACCAGAAACGACACGAGGCCCAGAGTCAAAAAAATGTTTGTATTAAAGGTTCAATCTTGAGTCTTTGCGAGAATAACAACGTTGTTTCTGAAAATGTCTGAAGCAGGCCATTGTATCCAACTAATGAGCAAATGAACGAGAATCCATCTTAGGTCTACTGGACACGTCCAGTGAGGATTACTGTCAGCTCTTGGTTGGGTATTTTGATGGAAGTGATCACATCATAAAATTTTTCTTCTCTTTTTTCAGTTGCTTAACAAGTACTTGTTGAACGCCCACCTCATGCCAGGCCCGATGGGCAATGTAGACACCAGGTCCATAATCTTCCCTCACCCTCCCATACCTCCCATCAGCAAATCCTGTTGATTTCACCTCCAAACTGTGGCTGAACCCCCATAGTTCTGCTCTCGGTCCCCTTGGCCACTCTAGGTCCAGTCCCAGCTCCCCTTGGCTCTCACCAACACCGGCACCAGCCTCCCCTGGTGGCCCAGGGTCCTCCCCTGCCTGCTGCAGCCGTGCTCCACCCAGCAGCCAAAGGGGTCTCTCCAAACACTGAATCAGACCATGTCCCTCCTCTGCCTACGCCCCCAGGGGTCTCTTTAACACTCGGAATAAAATCCACATCCTTGCCCCAGCCGCTGGGCCCTGCCGGTCAGCAGACCTGGGCCCTGGGCCTCCCTCCCCGGCCTCCCGGATCACTGGGCTCAACCCCGTGGGCCTCTGGCTGCACACCAGGCAATTCAGGGCTGTGTCCTTCTCGGCTCAGGACCCTCTCAGAGGGGCATTCCCAGGCCACCTAAGTCAAGAAACCTCCCACTCCAGGCTCCACCCCCTCGCCCTGTGCGTTGATCTGACTGATCGATCAAATCACCCAAAACGATCTTGTCTATTTACTTTGTTTAATGCTGAATTGCCTGTCTCTGCATTCGTCCTCCAGCCCCTCGGGCAGGGACCACACCCGTGTAGGTCATCACCGAACCTCCAACACCAAGCCAGTGAACACAGTGCCCCCCTCCCAAGACACATGTTGACTGGGGCGAGTGTACACCCCTCCGCTGTCCTCCAGTGGTCACAGCCTGGCCGGAGAGGCGGATACTCAGCTAACCCCCGCCAGGGTTCTGAGGCCAGGAGGAGTTCGGGCAAGGAGGGGCTGCTTCCCTGGAGTTCCCTAGTGCTGAGCAGGAGCACTAGGAGGGGACCTAGTTAACACCTGGTCCAAACATCACATCTTATGGGTGTAGACACTCCGTGGGGGAGAAGTGAGGTCACCTGGCTGGGGAGGGGCAGAGGCAGAGTGGGCCCCAGGAGCCCCTGATGAGTGCTCTGTCCTCTGCTCTGGTGAAGAAGCTGTGAGTCCTGACCACGGGGCAGTGTGAGGCCCGTCAGACTGGACCTGCCCGCCCAGCTCGAGCCGCTTACACCCTGGGGTACTACGGCCATTCCCAGGAAAACCGTCCACCTCCACTCTGCCCGGTGACCGCACGGGGCAGGAGAGAGGACCAGCTCTGCCTAGAGAAACCCAGAAGATGTCCCGCCCCACCCTGGAGCATGCCCCGAGCAGTCCCACGGGGACCAGACACGGAGCAGGAGGGGCCCTGGCCAGCTGGGGGTGGGCCTCCGCCAGAGGACGGGCCGAGGGAGGGCAGGGGGCAGCCGGAGGCGGGGTGAGGAGAAACGGCGGAAGGGCGCTCAACCCCCAGCTGCCTCTGAAACAGCGTGTCCCACAAGTAATGACAATCTCCGCGGCCCCTGCTGCCTGCCGAAGCCCCCCCTCCACCTGGAGCCCATTCCGCGGGCTCCTGAACGGACCGCAGAGGCCCACGGACGGTGCGCAGCCCATTTCCGCGGCCGGGCCGCGACGCTGCGCCCAGTGAGGCAGGAACCAAAGGAACCGCCTCGGAACGAGTCTCCACTTCCCTTCTCTCCCTTCCGCCCTCACAGATTTTAATTAAGGGTTTACTTGCAAAAGACCTAGCTCTATTTAACTAAATCCTTGGACCCCTTTTATATTGTCTTATACGTCGTTTTATGCTAGGGCGCCAGTAAAAAGTTAATTATAACTTCTAAATACTCCATTACCGGGCCCTCATCTCCCTCCCCCGCGTGGCTCTGCTGGGGGTAGTGCCGCTTCATTAACTGGCGCATGCGCGCTTCACGGGCCTCCCCACGCTTCACTCAACAAACACCCGCCAGCATCCCTCCTGCCAGGCTGGGCTGGGCGCTCAGGACCTGCGCCGACCAGGCGCTGTCTCCACCCTTGAGGGGCTCAGAGGATCCTGAGGAGGAAGGGGGGCCTGGCAGGCTGGCCTGCTTGGGTGCCCACAGCAGCTAGGCAGGTGAGGGAAGTGAGTGGAGGGGGCGTGGGGGGGCGGGACAGACAATGGAGAGGGGCGTCAGAATAACAATAGATGGCAGCTGACAGCAGCCTCAGAGGGAAGGGGGAGGGAGCACAGGAGCTGTGGTTGGGAGGGTCTCAAACGCCACACTGGGGGGCTGCACCTTACTACCTAGACTATGGGGATGGGTCAGAGACTTGGGAGTTCAGTTTGGGACAGAAGGAGTCTGAAATCCTGGTGGACAGACAGAGGAGGTGTCTTCTGAGAAGACTGAACAACATACCAGCTGAATCTCAGAGAGATCTGGGCTGCAGAGAGAGAGAGGCGTCTGCAGGTCTGGGCGGGAGCGAGAGCTGGCGATCTGATTATAGTCTGAAAAGAAGGTGGTTGGGAGGCCCAAGCTTGGCCCTGGGACCTCTCTGACCTTCCGTGAGCAGGAAGAGAACGAGGAACAAAAGGAGGAGATGGAGAAGGGGGAGCTGGGAGAGGGAGGTGAGGAAGACTCCAAGTCAGATGGGGCAGCATCCAGTCAGGTGGAGAGGCCAGGAGAGAAGGGCCGAGAAGAGCCCGCCCACGGCCTCTGGGCACTACAGAAGCCAGTGCAGGGGCCTGAGGCTGCAGGAGCCTGGGGATGGGAGGGAGGGCTGCCGAGGCTGCTGGCTGCTCCTGGCCAGGGAGTAGCGAGACCAGCCTGGCACCTGCCAGTCAGAGAGAGTGAGCTTCCTGGCGTCTTGCCAATCCCAGCTCATGAGCCGCCAGTTCTCAGGGGCCGGGCCGTCACTCAGAGCAGGAGGCAGAATTCAGCCACGTGTTCCTCTTGGGGAAGATGTGAGTGGTGCCAAAGCCTCGGGTCAGCTGCTGCCTCTGCAGCCGGCATCCTGGGAGGTGGGTGCTGCTGGGCACCCAGCCTCTCCTCCTGCCCTCAGCACCCTGGCCTCCAACGGGGAGCCCACACGCCCACCTGGAATACCTGGCCTCCTTGGTCGGGTCCAGATCACCTGCTGGCCTCAGCTCCTCGCTTCATCCTTGAGACCCCAACTCCGCCTCCGCCTCCGCGTCTTCGCAGACCCTCCCCGGGTCCTGTATTGCAGCAGCCATGGCTCACACTCACTAGCCTGCCTCACGGCCCTGCCCTCCTCGAAGCCCCCCTTACTGCTGTCCCACCGTCAGCAATCGGTCCTGCCCCAATCAACCAGCTCACACACATCATGGAGCCCCTCACCCCGGTCCACCCCGAGTCCACAGCCTCTGTCCAGGCCTCCCCCGGGCCGAGCGCTGGCTGGCACTGGGGATGAGGCTCGACCCTGCCCTCCAGGGGCTGATGGTCTAGCTGGGGGGACAGGGAGACATGAGGACACAGATAATCCCCTGCCACGAGGGAGGGCCACCACCAAGGCCTGAGCAGGGAGCTCTGGGTGCAGAGGGAGGAGGGACCGATGCTGCCAGCAGGCCAGCGGAGGCTCTACCAGAGGCGACATGCGAGGGGTGGGTAGCACTCTCCCGGGGGGAGGAGAAAGAGCGTTCCCAGACCGAGCATGAGCCAAAACCCAGAGTAGGGAATGGGTTCTAGAATGATGAGTGGAGTTGGCCAGTGTGGCGGAAGGAAATGGAGGCTGACGCTGAGGTTGGTTGATTGGTCTATTTGTTTGGTGGGGAGGGCGGGTAGCACGCAGGCGGGCTCAGATCAGGGAGAGGCAGGGTTTTCACAATAACAGTGGCCGCTTCCTGAGGGCTTCTCCTTGTGCCCCAAACGTGCTAAGCACCATATGGGAACATTATTCTTCAATCCTCCCTGAAACCCTACACAATTCTCCCCATTTTACAGATGAGGCACAGAGAGGTCGAGTGACTAAGCTAACATCACAAGCAAATAAGAGGCCGAAGCAGGGGTGAAGACAGGTCTGCCTGACCTCCAGGTGGGAGTTCTTAACCTCCCTGCTGTCCCACCTCCCTGCACAGACACAACTTCTTGAACCAGCCAGTCTGGGGGCTCCATGCTGCCCGTCGATCATCATGTCATTAGCTGTGGAGCAGCAAGGAGCTTCCAGCACATTCTTTTCCATTTTCAGCAAGTTTCCCTTTTCCTTTCACTCTTTATAGCTTGGAAAGCCCATCTGTAACAATGTTTTAGCTGCTCACTGGGACATTTACAAATCAAGCTGCATTTCTATCTCATGAATAAATTTGGGATATTAATGGCCAGTGGGAAAGAAGGTCTGCTCAGAGGGGCCCTGTCACCCCCAGCCCAGCCCCTTCAATGAACGCAGACCCAGAAAGCAGCCTAACACGGACACCACTCACAGCCACGCAGAGCAGTGCACCCACAGCAAATTAGTCAGCGTGATCCTAGCCACACGAGTCCCCAGGTAGGTGCCTAATCTCGTCTTACAAAGAGGGCCTTTATTAATTTTTTAAATCTCCTCTTGTCTGTCTGGAGGTGGCCACTGGAATATGATTTTAAATGCTTTCCATGAGATCAATGGATGGGGAAGGAGCTGGCTGTGAATTTCAAATCTGTAACTTTCTCAACCGGGAGGAGGAGGGGCGGGGCCCCACTGGCCTGGGGAGGGAGCTCAGGGAGACCTTCTGAGGGGCTCGGTGACGCCAGGACTGACCTGAGGCCAGTGCTGCCCCACCCTCATCCCGGAACACACTGTGCACCAGACACCAGAGAGGCCAACATCTCTTTAAAAACGAGATTTTAGTGTTGCCTTTATTTGATGCTAACAGAATAACACACGCTCCCTGTAGAAAATCAGGGGAAAAAAGGAGAGAGAACCATAAAGAAGAAAATAAAAATTCCCCAAGACCCCACCACCCAGATATCAATTCTAGAACCTTCCGGAGCCTCTGCCCTCACTGGCCTCCACACTTCCACTCTAACTCTGCAATCCAGGCCTTCGAACACCCTTTTAAAGGCCACTCCCCTCCACAAACCCCGAAGCTCACATCAGACTTAGATTCAACCCCAAAGTCCCGGCCCTGGCCCAGGGGCCTGTGTGAACCGGTGCCAGCCCACATCCCCCAACCCTCCTGCTCCACACTTCCCTTCCTCCCTGTTCCCGGCTCAGGGCCTCTGCAGCCACCGTGCCCTCTGCCTGGAACGTGCCTCCTGCATCTGCCTCACTCTCACCCTCATGCCTCGCGCAAGGTCACCTCCTCAGGGAGGCCTTCCATGACCACCTAGCTAAATGGGCTCTCAGTCACCATCACGTCCCCTGGGCCAGTGCTCTGTAGACACTTGTCACTCTAATGGTTCTCTGCTTCTGCGTGTGTCTGTCAACCCACTGTCCCTCACTCTCCACCGTCACCCGGTGCCTGGGACACGCTAGACACACAGTGAGCTGTCAGTGAGGTACCCTGAACGGATGAATGAATATTTCCTTCCACTCTTCTGTGTGTGTATGTGTGTGTGTGTGTGTGTGTGTGTGTGTGTGTGTGTGTGTGTGTACATGTGTGAGCCCTGATCTGGCAACCAGTTCATGGCGACAACAATAACATCCACTCAGTACTTTACAGTTTACAAAACTTGATCATTTCCATCATCCCAGGAGAGCCTCAACACTACCTCTGGAGGTGGGCAGAGCACAGGGAGCCTGACCACTCCATCTAAAATGAGGCCACAGAGGCTCAGAGAGTCACATGGTTGCCGCAGTCACCTGGGTAGGAAGCAGACCCAGGATGTCTGGCCTCGAATGGCACAATCCACACCTTTCCTTTGAACCAGAGAAGTTTTACCATGAGAAGAGCGAGAGAGGAGACGCTGAGAGCTTGGCTCCGGAGTCCGGCTGCCTGGGTGTGAATCCCAGCTCTGCCACTTACTAGCTGTGTGACCCTGGGCAAGTCACTTCACTTCTCTGGGCCTCGGTTTTCTCCTCTGTAAAATGGGGAGGACAACAGCTCCTGCCTCATTCTGTTGTGAGGAGGAATAAATTATCTATAACACACACAAGGGCACAGAACAGCACCCGGCTCGTATCAACGTTCAATGAACACTAGCTCTCTGTAGAAACACCTCCATCCAGACGCACCGACCGTCTCTGTGGAGCACCCAGCCTGTCTCTCTGCCATGACCCCGCGTGCCCGGGGACCTGAGCCGCCAGCCCTCAGAGGCGAGCCTCACCGTGCAGAAGCCAGTGCACACGGACCTCCCCACGCTGCTCCTGTTGACGCTCTCACTCTCATGCGCACCCCTCGCGCTGCAGCAAGGACAGAGCGGCTCCTCGTGCTTCACTGTGAAGCCCCACCCCCCCAGCTTGAGTGACAAGCACTGCCATCTGCAAACACTTGGAGGCCGCCAAGGGGAGAGGCCCGGGGGAAGGAACCTTTTGTGAAAGGAAGACCCCTTTGTAAGTTCACACTTCCCACCCACAATAACCCGGGCACATAAATGAATCCAACTCCTCGTGCAAATTGTGCAGCAGGCCTCCTGATTCCCCAGCACACGGCCTGACTTCCGGGCAGAGGCCAGCAGAGAGATCTTCCTAAAGCGCCCATCTCACCGTGCTGGCCCTGCCAGCCCCTGGTGTCCCCTTTCCTTCATTGTCACAGTCAGGCCCCAACCCTCTTTCCAGGCCTGTCACCCTCACATCCTCCAAACCCCTTCCTCCGCCACAACACATCATGACTTCTCTCAAATGTCCAGCAGCATGTTGTGGCCTCAGCTGCCCCTCGGCCTCAAACTCCCGATCCAGAGACAAGGCCCAGCCAAAGCCAGCATCTCCCAGAGGCCTCATGCTGCCTAGGAGGAGGCCGTGGTCAGTCCCCGTGCTGAGCGCCCACGGCACTCGGCACCCACCCCCACTGCGTGCGAAAGCGTCTGGTCACTCGTTCACGCCACACCGAGGGGAGCACGGTGTGGGCCAGGGGCTAGACCAGAACAGTCCCACCCTCCAGAACCTCAGTGTGGGGGCCCAACTCCTCTTCAATCAAACAGGGATCTGAACAGCACCCACCCCAAACAACTGTTCCCAAAACTCAAGCAGGCAGTGGCAGTAAGGAGCCCGCCACCCTGGGCCTGGCACACAGCAGGTTCCTGGCCAACAGCCACTCCTCTCATCAGCCTTGGACACAGATTCTTGGCTCAGCCAGTGGTGCCTCACATCTTTTGAGCCCCACAGCAGGGGGCACAAGAAGCCAGCCTCAGCAAGGGTCCCCTCCTAGGAGGCAGCCCAGACCCAGGCAAGGTGAGAAGCCTGGAGCAGGCCCGGCCGCAGGAGCCCACTCCCACCCCAGCCTTCACGTGTTTCAGCCCTAAGGGGGCCCTCGATTAGAATTTCCCGTTTAAAAAATCAACATTGAAAGCTCCGAGCCTGCCAAGCGGAGGGGAAGGCCTTGCTTGTAAATATTTGTCTCGACTGGCAAAGCCAGGCCTCTCGCTCGCTGTAGCTACCACCTCGCTCCTGGTCCTCTGCTCACGCAGCTCCCAGCCAACTGCACAGCAGGACGTCCCTGGGGAGGTGGGGACGTCTGGCGGCCGCCTGGGGCTGCACACGGAGGTGGGCCGGGCTGGCCTCACACCCACACCTCCGAGAAGGCAGGCCAGTGCGCAGGGCTGCCTAGGGGCCATCCACCTGTCGTCCCCCCCCCCCCCCCCCCCCCGCCCCGGGCCCTGGCAGAGAAAATTCCCTGTGAGGTTTCTCTGGATTCCAAGCAAGCGGCTTTTCCCAGGGGGCACACCAGGTTTATGTCTTTCTTATTTTGGAAGAAAGCAAAAAGCCAAGACAAAACCCTGGAGGCGTGCTTGCAAATCATCGCCCACTGGCGTGCATCACGTGGGACGGCGCTCCGCTGCCTGCGCCAATAGCGGCCCACAGGAGAAGCCCACATCTGGTCCCCCAGGCCCCGGCTGGGGGCCATGGAGGCCCGGAGGGTCCCTCACTAGGGAAGCCGTCTCGATGGCAGCGGGTAGCTGAGCCAGTATATACCTGGCATCAGGGTTCCTGGAGAGTTATTCATTCATTTGCCCCTTCAGCCACTCACTCATTCATTCATTCATTCATTCATTCATCAATTATTTATCAAGCCCCTGGGGGCTGGACACGCAAGTAGACAAAAAGGGGCCTCCCAGGCCAAAACATCCCACAAACAAATGGAAAGTCACTGCCGAGACAAGGGCCGGGGTAGGAGACGTCCACGAGCAACGGGAGAGGGAGATGGGCATGACCCAGTCCCGGAGGTCAGGGAGGCTCCCCAGGGGAGGGAGAAAGGCAGACAGAGGCCGGGAGGGGACCGGGCAGAGCAAGGGGAGGCCACCTCCTGCCCAGCACCTACCAAGCCACTCGTTGAACTTTTTCACCTCGCTCGGGAGCCCCAGCTCTGTGAAGTCCCCGGCGTGGATGAGCACGTCGCCGTAGGGCATCTGGATGGGGTCCGTCCTTGAGTGGGTGTCAGACACACAGACGAAGCGGGTGTAGCCAGGTGGCTTGGGGGCGTCATGAGGCACCGGGTCCACCCTGCAGGGAACGAAGACACTGTGGTCACGGGGCCGTGAGGCTGCATGGCATGCGTCTCCAGCACCCCGATCACATCAACCCCAACTGGCACCCAGTGCCCAGCCCTCCCCTCGGGCCCACCCGGCGCTGAGTCCTGACTCTCCCGCTCACTAGCTCGGCAAAACTGTTTCTCCCCTGAGCCTCAGTTTCCCCTCTGTAACACGGGAACCTCGGAGGTTTGTTGTGAGGTTAAAAGAGGTCATGGGTGGGAAGGACTGGTGGTTGGAGCCTGGCACTCACCAGCAGCTCGTACAATTACTACAACTAACCTGCTATTTGCCTAACAGCGCCTCTCAACTCTTTGTCATCCCCCTAACGGGCCTTTTTAGATGTTTTTTCCCCACTCGCCCCCTCCCACGAAATTTTAACACCACAGATATGCTGTATATCTGTTCATTTACGGTATGTGTATCTGTGCTTTATAACAAGATGAGTACCTTTTCTCATCCCCCAAAAAATCAGTTTTCACCCTCTTGGGGGTGCTATCGGCCCCATTGAGAATGCATGGACTAAAGGTCGAGGTCCAGTGGAAAGAACTCACTCCCCAGAGCTGTGCAGAGTATCCGAGGAGAGCCACGTGTGAAATAAAGGCACTGGAGACCAGCGGCAATTTTTCAAAACTAGAAGATGGTCTGATCACATATAAAATAAGGATTGTCCAGGGTTGTGTAAGAAAACGGTCCTGGAATCAGAAGACCAGGCTTCCAATCCCAGCTCTGTGCTTGTCACTCATGTGTGACCTTAAGCAAACGCTTGGCCTTGGTTTGCCCATCTGTGAAATGGAGCTCCCTCACTAGGCAAAAGTACTTAGCAAATCAAAAAGAGCTGCAGAAACGTAAGTGCTCGTTCCCCGGGGGCCATCATGGCCCTCTCGTTTCACAGAGGAGGACACTGAGCAAGCAGCCCCGGGGTCCCAGGGAATAAATGCAGGCTGCGGGAGAGGGACCCAGCTCCCTGCTCCCCGCACAGGGCTCTCCCCACCACACTCGCCTCTGCAGTCGAATGATTTTGCCAGGCTCAAAACTCTTAAAAACAACGCAATGACATTTCAATGAGCAGCTCTCTCCAAATGAGTCTGCCGCTCGAGGAGTTGTGTTTAAATCTAATTATGCGGCAAACCAAACGCAGTACCATATCAGTTACATAAATACCTTTAAAGACATCTTTCTAATTATCCTTTTTTTTTTTTTCAGACAATATACTTCGAAGAAATTTAATTAACACCTCACGAGAGACGTGGGTTCGGCATGCTAATGTGCGGGGAGCACGAGCACCCTCAATCCGCCACCGTCGGAGGCGCCACGCCAGCCTCTCCCCGTGACGGTGCCGCAATGGGAGGGGCACGCGCTGGCCCCTTCTGGGGTTCTTAAGCCCAGTTAGAATCCTAGCAGGTCAGAGCTGGGCGGGACCGGGGAGGAGAAGAAAATTCCCTGAGTGAGTCCGATGATGACCAATAGGAAGGCACTGGGAGTTCTTCTACCTCCCTCCTCATTCATTCATTCATTCATTCAACACAGCACATTCTAACCAGTTACTGTGCTCCAGCCCTGGGCTCAGTGCTGGGGCCACAGGGATGAACCAGGCCTGATCCCAGGCCAGGAGACCCCAGACTGATGGTGGAGACAGCCCTGGCCAGGGAGTGACAATAAAGCCACCAGCTTTGCTGGGGCAGCAGAGGGTTGGGGGCCAGAGAAGGCCCTCACCCGGCCTGAGGAGCCCTGAAGTTTCCAGGAGGAGGTGGTGCCTACACTGGTCTAGAAGCTAAAATCTCCCTCCCAGTAACTCCCGCCATCCTCTGTCCTCTGGGTGCCCCCAGCATACGACAGACAGGCTTGCAGGGAGCCAGCCTGTGAATCCACCTCACACCCTGCCCACCCCCAACACAGCTGATTGGACCAAGGGCAGCCAATCACTATGGGGCTATTCGCCCAGCACAGGAATACGAGCGAACCCACCAGATTCATTCATTCATTCGTTTATTCATTCACACACACACTGAGGTTGAGCATGCCACAAGGTGACAGAGACCAAATCAAAGAGACAAAAAGAAAGGAGAGACAGGGAGTGAAATGCCACCTCCAGAGCTGCCTCTGGTCCTAACAATCTCTCCCCCGCCATCAGCCAGCCAAGAGCAGTGCGGATTCCCAGGGCTCTGGTCGGGCTGGGCCTGCTGCTGGAGCCCAAGCTCTTTAATTAACTCTGTTCGTACTTCCCTCCACCCCGAGGCTCCTGAGCTCAGTGAGGACGCAAACCTAATAATCCTCAGAGAGAAAACTAAAGACTCATTTCCCTGCACTGTCCTCTGGCTGTCTGACTGTAACAAATGCTCTACCTTGAAGAAATAACAACAGTAATGACACCGATGATCCCCATGGATTGAGGGCTCATTATGTGCTAAGCACTCCACATGTTCACTCTCTTCCCTCACAATGACCAGCAGGATACTGCGGGTACGCCCATTTTACAGATGAGGAAACTGAAGCTCAGGAAAGGCTGACTTGCCCAGGATCTCAGCTATGGAAGCCAGTGGAGCTGAAATTTGAAGCTGGTTTTTGGTTCCAGAACTCACGCCAGGCTGGACTATTTCCAGGCCAGACTATTTCCAGGCCCTAGTTCATTTCATTCAGTCACTCTGTGGACAAATGCTGATTAAGTGCCTTCTACATGTCAGGCACCTGCTGGGCGCAAGGGATATAGCCGTTGACAGGACACCCACAGAGGCCACCTCATGAGGCTCCCAGAAACCCAGCCTGTGTTTGTAAGTGAGGAAAAGAACAAGAAGAGTCAAGATATGGAGAAAGAGAGCATACAAGAGGGTAGGAGGGCTTGACAGCATTATTTGGCCCCTAGATCCAGCTGTGCCTGAAGCTGGCACCAAACCTGGACTTCCTAGCTAATTATGTGAGCCAGTAAACCCTCTTTTACCCCTAAGAGAATTTAAATTGGGTTTCTGAGACCAGTAATGGAAAAACACCTGAGTCACAGCAGCCCTGCAGAGTAAGTGACTGAGGCCCGGAAAAGCTAGTCCCACGTCCAAGGCCCCAGCTAGTAAGTTAAAGAGTAGATTTGAACCTGGGTCTTCACAACAGGAATTTGGGCATCTAACCTCAACAGCTTCTGTAACAAGAAACAACAAAGCAATAACTGGGTTACTTTCCAGTGACGTTCTGCAGGGACCAGAGAGAAGAAGGCTGCGGCTCTCTCCCTGAGACCTGACACCGTCACCGCCTCTCCCCAGCATAACACGGGGTCTTCCCACGGGAATCACGGTGCAGAATAGAGACGGCGGCCTCCGGCGCCCAGACCTCAGCTGGCACCCCGGCTCAGTGACCTGCTCGCTGTGCCCTGGACCCCCCAGCTGGCCCCCAGGCCAGCTCTGTGCGGTGGGGACGACCCATCTCTCTCAGAGATGTTGTGAGAACTCAATCACTTTCACAGCTCGGAACCCCCGATGTGAGTTCTCCTGCCGCCCCTTTTCCAGGCCCTGACCCCTTCTCGGGTGTCTCTCTGCCATGCGCCCCTGGCTCCCTAGAAGAGCAGCTCCTGGCGCCAAAGACTCCCAGGCACCAGAAGCAGAGGCCATCCTCCCGTTATCTCTCCTTCTAAGCAAACGCGGAGCTCTGAAGGCCCAGGGGGGTCAGAAGACTCACTCCTCCAGGGAGGTTCTAACAACACGTCCACCCACATGACTAGGCATCAGCCATGGTGTTTTAGAACAAGAGGGACCACTAGGCCCTTCCTCTCATTTTACAAGTGGGGAAACTGAGGCCCAGGGGAGGGGCAGTGACTGGTTGGCTCAGTGTCACACAACTGCCCAGCGCTCTTTCCACGAAGCACTGGTTCCACGGTGGCCCCCACCACGCTGCCCTCCTGTGTCCCCGCGCCTGCCCTTCCTTCCCACCTCTCAGCCTGTGCTTGTGCTGGTTGTCCTAGCCCAGGGGTCCTAGCCCCCAGGAGGCCCTCCCTGATCCCCTCACTCTTCCTGGGCCATGCTCCCTGCCTCGCCCTAGCTCCCTGTTCTTTCTTCTTCCTGTCCATCCACTGTGCTAGGCTCGAGGGACCAGCCCGTGCTGGTACAGGGGAGACTCTATGTATAACCACAGGCTGAAGCACGAGCCACGAAGGGGGAGGCTCTGAGCACATACAGTGTGGGCAGGGGGCCAAGGGAGGGGGAGAGACCTGGTCTGGGAGGAGTCAGGGAAGGCTTCCGGAAGAAGTGACGCCTGGATGAGATATGAGGAATGAGTCGGTGTTAACAGGGCAAAGAGTAGGGGAGACAGAGGGAACAGAATGTGCAAAGGCCTGAGGCAGGAGGAAGAATGGAATGTTCAAGGTTTAGTCCTCTCCTCCTGCCTTGCCCCTCGCCCCCTCCCCAGGCTCAAGGCTGACCCTCACCGTCTCCTGGAGGCCTCTCAGGGCACAGACGGGCTGGGGGCCGCAGGGTCCCTTCTGAAGCCTTCTCCTCGTCTAGAGAGGGGATCAGCGCACCCACCTGGCAGGCCGAAGGGCCAGGAGGCACCAAGGGGCTTCTGCAGGCCTGGCACACAGCAGTGCCCCCCAATCTGCTACATTCCCCAAGGACCCCGCATAGCCTGACGGGCTTGGAGGGTCTTGAAGGGGATGATTCATGTCTCCACCAACAGGACTCCTTTTAGGGCCAGAGAGAAGCGACGCCAGGCCTGGCGCCAACCCCTGACGCACCTACAGGGCAGACCCCCAGGGTGACCCTGTCCCTCACACACTACACTTGCCTCTTCGCTGACCACCAGGCCACACGTCCGCCGGCCCACCCAGGACGGAAGGGCTGGTGCCTGGGGGGGCTCTCCCCAGGCCACTGCAGGGTTTCTTGGCCCCCAGAGCGAGGGGTCTTCGGTCTCAGGGCCCAAAACCCGGAGGCCCAGATCCAGAGATTCCTTACTCGGGCAAAGGCAGCCTCGTTACGGCCCGGGCCTCTGGGGCAGCTGCACGAATCACAGGGCTCAAGCGGAGGCCACATGAGGCCTGTCGCTGTTGTTATTAGATATAAAGTGTGGGTTTCTGAAATAGGGCCCGCTCGCTCCCTCAGCCCAGAGACGAAGCCCGGGCAGCGGTAAATCACCAGCGGGAAGCGGCATCCATCCTCCGTCCCTCCCTCGTGGAGACTTGCCATGGAAACCCGCACAGCCACCTCGCACATGCTTCCACGCGCTCGCCCCCTGCAGTCTGAAAGAAGCGGGGTGGGAGGCAGCAGAACCCCCTCACCAAGTCCCTGGCTTCACCGAGCTTTGTGCAAAGTTGTGTTTCAAAGCCGAGGTGGCCCGAGCAGGCAGTGAGGGAGCACTGGACGAGGAGTCCAGACCCAGGGCTCAGCGCATGCTCTGCCCCGGGCCCTGCCCAGACCCGCAGCCGCCTCCCAGCCCTGCTGCCAAAGGAAGCCCGGAACCCTGGCTTCAGGAGGAGGCAGCGCAGAGCAGGCCAGGAGGGATGGGAGTGGGGCAGGCCCCTGTGAATCTGCTCTGCCTGCTCTAGCTGAGCAACCACAGTAAGTCATTAAGCCTTTTCTCCATAGCGCTTATCGCTACCAGACTCACATGCTATTACACGCTCTTATGACATGCGTGCTGTCCGCCACACCACTGGCACGTCAGCTCCGCATGGGCAGGAGTCTGTCTTGATCACCGCTGGGCACCTAGCTCAGCCCGGCAAGCACTAACGATACTGAACATTTGTGACCCGGCCCCACGCTATGTGGACTTACCTACTTAATCCTCAGTATTGCTATAAGCAGCATTTTATAGATGGGGAAACTGAGGCACCAAGAGCCACCCCACAAGTAAGTGGCAGAGCCAGGATTCAAAGCCAGGCAGTCTAGCTCAGAGCCTGTTCCTAACTAACCAGCCTGCCACACAGCTGCTCACAAACATCCTGATGAATAAATGAATGAACGAACCAGTGACCCACAGGTGCTCGTGGGTTAAGTGGAAGAATCATCCCTCCCTCATCTGCTCAGTCACTGCCCCTCCTCAGGACAAGGCCTGGCCTGCGCAGCCCCTGCATAGGGCTCCTCCACCCAGCTGGGCATTTCTGCGGTTCTCAGACACCCCCTTTTCCCAGCCCTCTCCCAACTTGCTGCCCCCCACTCATCCTTCTCTGGGTCTCAAGCTAGAAGTCATCTCCTCCGGAGGGCCCTTCCCCAGCCCCTTGGCCCTCCTCTCTCCTGACTTCCTGTTGCCCTAGCTCTGTTCTGAGACACTGCAGATGAGAGCTCTACCAGGTACCACACGGCATTCTCTACGGTGCCCGGGGACCCCTCGAAATGGGCATGCACGCGGGCACAGACACACACATACCCACCTGCTCTGCCTGTGGGCCCGGTGCTCTCCCCCGTTCCCGCTGGGGCAGGAGTCCAGCCGGGTATCCAGGGACCTCAGACACGGTCACCTCCACCCCGGGAGGACTAACCCCATCAACAGAAGAAAAAAACCTAGCCCCGGGAAGGCCTCCCTCCCTGCGGCAGCCCCGCCAGGCCTCAAGGTCCTGGAGACTAAGGAATAGCATGCCTGAGGGCCACAGCCTTCCGTCCTGCCCAAGGCCACCAATCTGGCTCCAGAATGAAAATCAGAGGCAATTTCCCAAAGAGAAATCTACCGAAAAATAAAGTAGGCAGCTACTGACAAAGCCAGCCCTGCAGCCCCCACGGAAACGAGCATTTTCCAGAGCAGGCACTGCAGGGAAGAGGGTGTTCCCAGTCCTGGAGCCCACCCCCAGGCCTGGTGCCGCCTGCCTTCTGGGGCTCTTTCTCCCGTGAATCATCTCTCTGGACCCACCCTTTACAACAGAGCACAGCTCCTGAGGGAAATACACTGTAATGAGAGGCCGAACCTGCCCGCCCCACCTCCAGGCCCGGGTTTGGAAACCCCCACGGCTCCTGCTCTACAGACCACGTGCCGGATCCTCTGTTCTCCCAGAAGGGACAGCCGCTAGAACCCACGTTACCACTGCTCCCTGGAGATGGTGCTCAGGGCCCTAGAGGAAGCCAGGGCCTGTGCCCTCACAGGGGCTCTGACCCAGCCTGGTGGTTAGGAGGGCCCCCACAGGACCCCATGGCACCGGAGTGTCCCCCATCACAGCTCTGACCTCCCTGTGCTATCACTGGGGAATTGTCGGTCTCCGCCATCCTCAGGGGCTCATCAGTGACCCAAGCCCAGCACCGGGGCCGAGAGAAGGTTCAACGAGGAAGCAGACAAACGTCTGAACTCTCAAGTGGACACGTATGCATCCTCTGACATCACAGCTCAAGGATGTGGGGCCTGGAGAGAGCCCTGGACCGGAGGCGGGCAGCCCGCGTCCCAGTCCACTCTGGCACTGACCAGCTGTTTGTACTTGAGGAGGTCACCTACCTGTCCAGGCCTCTGTTTCCTCACCTGGTAAGTCCTGCAGTGCAGGGCTGATGGGAGGGGCGGGGATAGAGGAGGAGGAGGGTCTTCTAGGAACGCAGGGAGCCGCCCGGGGCAGGGCCAGGAATTGATCCACCTCCACTCTGGACCGCTCGCACGTCTCCAGACCCCAGGAAAAATCCAGGGAGAGGAAAAGTCCCCCCCTGGGCACAGGGGGTCCCGAGTCTGTGCTCTCACCACAGCCTCACTGCTGGGGCATCCTTGGTATTTTCCATCCACCCCATGGGGTGGGCAGAACTCCCCAGTCCTTTTGGAAAGCATCTCTGCTTTCTCAACAGAAGCACGGGATTCTGGACAAAACAGAGGGGCGGAGGGAAGGGAACACAGCCAGCCCAAGACCAGGTCCTACCCTGCCACGGGGCCTGCAGCAAGTCCCCTCCCCTGTCTGGGCCTCGGTCTCCCCAGCTGCACAAGGAGGAATGTGAGTTAGAAGACCAGGGGTCACCAACCCAAATGCCAAGAGGAGGCAGCTGGGACTCAGCCCCCCGATGCTGCCACGAGAACGTGTGGGCCTGGGGTTGCCAGCCCTTTTGGTTTTGTAAAGCAAAGCCAGAAGTCTGGATTTTTATGTGCAATCGCCTCATTTTTAAATATTTGTAAAACGTGCCTCTGGCCAAATGAAACAGGACTCCGGGCCAGAATCGGCCCACAGGCCATCACCCTGCAACTTCTCACACGTCCCTCCCAACTCGGTGATCCTGGGATTCCAGAATTGTTTCAGCCCACAAGCATGAAACGGTGGGGCCCGGAAGCCAGGAGGCACCCCGGGTCCGTGAGCCCACCCGGGGCAGCCATCACGGCCAGCGCCCCACCGGTCCCACCCAGAGCCGCCCACTTACATCTGCACGTGCGGAGGCTGGAAGCGGCCCTGGTTGATGTTGTAGAAGGTGAAGGCCTGGGTGGGGTTGGAGCTGTACTCGTCCACCTCGATGATGAGCCGGCTGTGCTGGTGCCTCCGGGCAGCCATCACGTGGGACTGGGAGAACGCCATGCCCAGGCCGCAGGGCAGGAGGGCCAGGGCCTCTGCCTTCAGGACGCCGGGGTCCCACCTAGCGCGCCACATGGACGTCCGCTGGCCGCCCGGGCATCTCCCGCCGCCGCCGCCACCGCTGCCACCGCCGCCCGGCCCCGCGCCAGACCTGGAAACAGACTGAGGAGACAGAGCAGAACCGTGCGACAGTTAATCTGTTTGGGATTTGCTTTATTTAATGTCAGATGAAGATTTAGAAAGAGAGAGAGGGCGGGGGGAGAGGAAAAAAACACAGTGGTACAGCTCAGAAACTCATTACAAATCTTTCCAACTCAGCAGTTTGATGAATATACTTTGGTAAAATGAAAAGGGAAGAGGAGGGAGAGACCCAAAAAAAACCCCACCAGGCCGTGGACGGATGCGTGCCTGGTCTGACGTGTTTAAATACTTCTGGTGTTTTTTTTTCCTTCGACAAAATCCTGCAGAGCCCACAGGGGGACCGGGAGATGGGGCGAGACAACGGTCGATGTTCTGCAAACAGGTAAGTTTTACTTTTCGGAATTGGGGAAGAGGAAGGATTGGCCTCCAACCCCAGCCCTCCCCACAGACCCCCACACACCCCACTCCCACACGGCCCCACACCCACACCCCTGCAAGCCCGAGCAGGTGGAGACGGCACGGGCACAAATTCCTTCCTCAACATCAATTTCGCCTAAAGACATCTTTTAGCAATGCCCGGAGAAGGGATTTTCCCAGACAGACTGCCATACACCAACCAGCTCAGGGGGTGGCTGTGGGGGGTGGTAGGAGGGTAAGGAATCTACTTTAAACAAAAAAACCTTCCCCAATGCCTTATAAGGATCTCAGGAATTCTGATGTTCCCAATCAAACATTGAATCCTCTTAGAATCGCAGCTTGCAAATGTTATAATTTTTTTTTAATTTCTTTCACTGGAAAGTGTGGTTTGCGTTTGTTTACCGGATGAAAAGGTCCCTTTGACTGATTCCAATTCGGCTGTGCGGAATCCTGGAAACGTGGGCCCTGGAAAAGACCGACACGCACACACGGGACACGGCAGCCCACGCCTCCTTACTAGGACCACCTATTTTTCTCGTTCTTTTCCATAATTATTTTTTTAACTGTGTAAATAGGAAATGCCTTGAAGATTCGTTTTGGTTTGGTTTGGTTTGGTTTTTGGTCATTAAGACCCTCCACGATTCCATTTGCACTGCATTTAACCAAGGAGAAAATAACATAATTTAAACTATTCCTGACAGTCATACCCCAGCCACGTTAAACGAAGAAAAATCCCCTCTGCTTTGCGCATGGAAGAAGGATCGACACAGTCAGAAAACAAATTAGATTAGGAAAATGACAAAAATTAGAGACTGGAGAACATTTTAATTATGTGCAAAGGAGAAATGGATTATTAATTTTTTAAAAATCTAGACAATCATGCTCACACAAGGTGCAGTAAATAGCAATATCCTTCTCCTCCCCCACCCCCACCCCACAAAAAAAAATCCTGATTCACAACACATAGCCCTCCTCTCCCTGGGGGAGACAAGGAACAAAAATCTGCTTTTTCCCCCAGCACGAATGCTCCTGTTCCTTGTCCTGCTAGGCTCTCCAAGTGGATACAGCAGATACAGCATGCTAGGCCTCTGAGGCGAGTGAGGCAGGCTGGCCTGGGGGCCCATGCCCGTGCTGTCTGTAACCCTGGGAGAGGGCTCAGGCAGCAGACGCCAAGATCCAGGGCTCCAACAGCCCAGAACTGGGGGGGTTTGAGCCCCAGTGTTGCGGACTTGCTGTGTGACCTTACGCCAACTTCCTAACCTCTCTGAGCTTCAGCCTCCTCTTCCAGACAATGAGTTTGATAGCAGTAACACCAATTCCCAGGGCAGCTGTGCAGGTTAAATGCATGGGAATCCTAAGCACAGAGCCTGGCAGGTACCAAGTGTCAGCTAATATTCGCTGTTACCATCAACATCACTATTCAGTTCCATTTGATACCTGTGTATCGACGGCCTGCTGTGAGCAGGTACTGCCCAGGGACTGGGGCATCTGTCTGTCCAGTGTGAGCAAAGGGGGCAGCTCCAGGAGCCCTGGAGAACCTGAATTTTCTCTAATGAAGCTGACCACATCACACCCTTGCTTGAAATCCTTGCTGTGGCTCCTCTGATGAGGACCCATGGCCGGTGGGCCCTGCCCACACTCCAGCCACACAGGCCCGTGGCCGGCAGGCGCTAGCAGGGGAGGCCTCCAGCTAACGGGTGCTGTGTACTTGTTCCGAGCCACCGATTCAAACACACAATTTACAAGGGTTTTCCTCGTTGAGGCTCACCACCTCCCTATGAGACAGGTGTCCTATCCTCTCAGACCACAGACGAGCAAGGTGCCTCATGGAGAAGAGGAGTCTCTCGCCCAGCCTAGCACAGAGAGCGGGTGGCGCTGAGAGCTAGACGCAGGCAGCCTGGCTCCAGGGTTCCGCCTCCCTCCTCCTGGACCACTTTGTCCTCCTCTCTGGCTGGCTAAAGCCGACTCACCCTTCACCCCTCAGCAAAGCCAGTATTTCCTCAGAGAGGCCTTCATCGGGATCCTCGTTCCAGGGTCCCAGGAAGAGCTTGGCTGTCCCCTGGAGGCACTGCCTGGGTCTGCCTCACTCATCCAGGTGCGTCAGTCAGCTCTAGCCCCCACCAGCTCTGCGACCCTGAGCAAGTGGCTTAACCTGCCAGAGGCACTGTTTCCTCATCCACAAAATGGAGAGAAAAATAGGACCTACCTCATACAGTGGTGAAGATTAAATGAGGTGATGTGCATAAACTGCTTATCACAGACCCCAGCACACGGTAAGTGTTCAATAAATGTTAGCTACTATCATATCACCCCACGGCCTATCATAGATACTTCATGAATACAGAATTAGTGAATGTATGGACGGAGGGATGGATGGAGGGATGCAGGGAGGGATGGAGGGAGGGATGGGGGGACAGAGGGATAGGGGAATAGACGGAGAGACAGAGAGATGGAGGGAGGGAGGAAGGGAGGGAAGGAGGGAGGGAAGGATGGATGGAGGGAGGGACAGAGTACGTGTCTTGCCAGTCTCCTTCCCTAGTGCCCAGCACAGGCCTGGCAGAGGGTGGGTATCAAGAGGACTCAGCTACAGTTTGCAGAGTCATCGCCCCTCTCCCCCTCACCCACTCCACAACCCTGCAAGGAGGCTGGCCAGGCCAGGCACAGGCCTTGTGAAAGAGGGTCCCAGGGGCCTCCACCCACCCCTCCCCCGAGAAGCGGGCGCCTGCCTGCCCTGCGGTCAGCCGCAGTGGAGGGAGAGCCGCTCTGCACCAGGGGACTCAGCCAGAAGAGGCAGCGGCAAGGCTTCCCGGGAGGCGCTGGCAGTGAAACGCTGCATTTCACATAAAGGGGGTTTGCAACGGGCCCTGCTCGGAGAAATCAGGAAACTGGGAACGCAGAGCCTTCTTTTAATACCCATTTAATATTTATGGAGCCGCAGCAGCGTCAGCCGCCGTGCAGAGAACGCAGCCGATCCACGGGGGGGGGGCAGCGATTCCCAAACAAACAGCTTTTAGCTGGGAAGCGTTTACACCTGGTCCACAAAACAACACAGCACACAGGCAACGCAGTGGGCGTGCTGGAACCTGCTGGGACCCGTGTAGGGAGACAGCCTGGGCTTCCGTCCTGGCTCTCCGTCCAGCGGAGTGACCTTGAGCAAGTCCCACATCCTGGCCGGGCCACAGGTGCCTCCTCTGTGCCAGCAGGCGGGAAGGAAATGGAACTACAAAGAGGAGGGTGGAATGAATCGATTAATGCATTTCCTTATTCCACAAATATTTACCACAGCCCCACACGCCGTCACTGTTCTACGTGCCAGAAAGAACAGTGAAAAAGTAAATAGGTCACTGCCCTCAAGGAGCTGGGGGGGAACGAAGTAAATACATAAGTAAATAGAAAGATACTTTCAGATAATAATATGTGCCTGGAAGAAGACAGAACAGGGTGATGGAATAATGAGCAATGGGGGAGAGGAGGATGGTCACTTTAAACTGAGTGATCAAGAAAGGGCTGTCGGAAGAGCTGACATCACCTCAAATGTGAATGCTGAGAGGCGGCCAGCCACACCCAGACCCCAGGAAAGATAACCAAGGCCAAGGCAATAGCAAGTACAAAGGCCCTGGGGCAGAGGTAGCATCAAAGAGCAAACTCGCACTTTAATCACTTTAATTGTTATCGTGGTTGGCCACTGGTGCGCTTCTGCAATGCAGGAGAGCCTGAGAAGAGGTCAGAGGAAGCGGGGTTCAAATTCGGTTTCCGGTGCTCCTTAGCTGTGGGGCCCTGGGGAAGTCACTTAACCTCTCTACACTTCTGTTTCCTCATTGGTACCACGGCGGGGTAACAAAGGGGATGAAGTGAGGCCTGCCCCTCCATAAAGCCCAGTCAGCCCAGACGGGGAAGGTTGAAAAATTTTTGTTGAAAGACTATTTTTCAGGGCTCGCTCTTCAAAAGTCTTACGCTTTCACAAGGTGGTTTCTCCTTCCATTTTCCCTTGAAAGGCTTTTATTTGTTGGTCCTCAGGCGCCCTGAGTCGAGTCAGGCCAGGGCTCTTGAAGAGGAGCGTGGACACTGGTTGAGGCACCAAGCAGCATGCAGCTATTGGGGACCGACTGCCCGGAAAGCTCACATCTAGGAGAGAGGCCAGCTCCAGGCCCGTCTCTCTGACCGCCCCCACACCCTTGTCTGGCCTCCCCTCGCTGCATCGCCAAGGCCATGCACCCTACCAGCCCCCAGAACGAATGCCCTAAAATGCACTTCTGACCAAGCCATTCGCTCCCACATGCTGAATCTCATCAGGAGCATCCTGCTGCCCTGGGGTAAAGCCCCCTCCCTTAGATCAGCTCAGGAGGCCACACCTGGCCCTCAGCCTCCTCTCACCACTCAGGCCAAGCTCATCACTCTGGGTTTCCCTGGCACATGGGGAATCCTGCCTCTGAGGCTTCACACATGCTGTTCCTCTGCCTGGCATGCTCTGGCACCACCCCCTCTGTGCACGCACACCTGTTTCCCCACTCAGGGACACCTCCCCTGACCTCCCCAGGCTGTGTCAGCCACCACCTCCACCCACACCCCAGGTGTTTTCTCTCTCCAAAGCTCCCAACAGAGAGTCCCGTCCTGTCTGAGCTGAATGAGCAGCAGAGAATAAACAATACATGAATGAACGAATGAGGGAGAGAAACTGCACAGCCCTCGAGTCTCACAGCCCAGATTCAAAGCGCTTTAACCTCCTCGGATCTCGAGTTTTTCAGCTGTAAACATGTGGATGCTAAAACCTCCGTCCAAGGGCCCCTGGGAGGATGACAGGACACGGGAGCTGCAGAAGCACCTGGGCACCTGGCCGCGGGCCCAGCACACAGCAGGTGCTCACTAAATGCCTCTTCCACTGCACTTAGAAAGTTCCGATGAAGCAGAGATTTTCAGATAACCAAGGGCCCCTCCTCCCCTGCCCAGAAGCCGGGGCTCCTGGCCCCATCCCTCTACCCCGTGACCCAGTGAGTCAGCAGTTCCTCCGTTTCCCAGGGTGCTGTGATTGGACACATCAGTACACCTGCCCCTGACTCGTTTTTCTGGGCAAACTCTTCACCACCCCGTCATCCGGGGCACTGCGGAGCACTGGTCAGCCTCAAACACCCACCGTCCCCGCTCCGGGGCAGACCCTGTTCTAGGGCCCAGATGTGGAAATGACCCTCGAAGGGCTCGGGGCCCAGCGGGAGCAGCCAGACAGATGACCAGAGCAGCTCAGACCCATTATGAGGAGGTCCAGGGGAGGGGGTCTCTGAGAAGGAGAAGCCTCCACCAAACTATGAGGCCAGCCAACACGTGCCGAAGGCCCAGAAGGAGCGACTGAGAAGGGCCTTGGCTGACAGGGAGCATCTTAACAGCAGGTGGATTTTCACAAAGGAGACACTTGAGTCGTTCCAGGAGCCCAAATACGTCCACCAGATACACGAGGGAAATCCAGGGGCGTCCGCACTGCCAGGGGTGCCGATCTGCCGACCACAGGTAGATTTCCTTTGCCAGGCGGCATGAGGCACCCACTTCCACCCGACACAGGCTCCTCAAAACCAAGGTAGGCCCAGGGCAGTCCCGGTTCACACCTGTTGTCTTTGTAACCAGCATCCACTCTGGCTCTCAAAAGTGTCCCCGTTTCAATAGTTGAAAATATCATAAAGGGTAAAGGTCATCATAATCAAAGCCAAACCAGGGCTGTCGGGGCAGCCACCCCAAAAGGCACCCATCTTTCTCCTCCTGTCACTGGCATGTTTGTGGCCATAACTGTGAGGCTAGGACAATGTTGTGTCGTCCTGAGTCTGAAACTCAGCTGACCATCACTGACTGTCTGTTAAACAGGAGAAGCCCCAGAGAACCACCTGCCCCCACAGCCTCCTCACAGCAGCGCTCTGACCACCGGACACAGAGCTCTCCCCGGGGCTCCAGCCACATCTTCGCTCTGACTCCTCCTCCCCTCCTGCAACCTCAAGTGGGGGCAGCCGGCAGCCCCAGCGCCTCCAATGGGTCAGGCAGCATGCAGGCGATTGTCCCTGGCCGATCACCCAGCGCGAAGCTGAGAGAAAGCCAGCCCAGGGGAAGGCACCGCTCACGGAGGCTTTTGTTGAGAACTTAGTTGCAATGTGGCAAAATGTCACCGAAAAACCACGCTAACCCCTCCTCCGTAGCCCCCCTAAGCAAAATGCAGGAGATGTAATATTCAACAGAAAAGTACCAAGGTGTGGGGGTTTGGGAATAATTCTTTTACAAGCCATGCTTCCCCACGTGCTCGAAAATCACTTTTAAATTGTATTTTTTTTCCTTGTTCTGCTCATGCCGGAAAATATGCAATTGATTAGTCAACAGTTGAAAATGTCATAAAGGGTAAAAAAATAAACAGAGAACTCAAAGAAAAGGAAAAAGAACAAATAGTCCAATGGGAAAAAAAATCAGACCCAATCCCACCACGTCCCTAAAATGACAGCCCGCATGTGTGACCTCCTTCTTCTTCAACTGTGAATTTCCAAGGAAAGGAAGACTGGCCTGCGCTGGTCTTAGCATCCAAGTGGAATGAGCTGGTGAGGTAAGTCGATGAAGGAATCCACAAATATTGTGAAAATCAGACCATATTCCTTGAAAAAGGATCGACCACGAGTGACTTTAAAGCATTTACCACTTAAAAACCTTTTAGCTGGGCCCATTTTGAATTATGACTACATGATTTTAAATTACACTTTCTAATTCCTCGCCGCCCACCCCCCCGGCAGCCGCGGCTGCTTCATTTTCCAATTATGTACTTTTATTTCAGAATGATGAAGAGTGCTACTTACTGGATCGTGTCCTGTCTGCCACAAATAGCTGCTCACTTATTCCTTTAATTTTAGATATGAATGCAGTCGGTTTGCCCGGCTGGTCTTCAAATTCTGAATAGTCTCCACTCCCACAGCACCCAACGAGGCCCGAGACGCAAAGAAACTCGCAAGCTCGGGCTGAGAAATATGTTTGTAAACCAGCGCTCCGCTCCATAAATTATTATAATTCTTGGTGCTTTCTATATCCATCTAGCAGATCAGCAATCACATAAATAATAGTGAATGGACTGATTTTTCTTCTGCAAAGTGCTATGTCCTAGTTTTCGAAATCAAGCACTCAGATTCACGTATCTGTAGAGTCGAATTGGGGAGCTGCTCAGATCGGTTTCAAACATGCACGCAGACATACCCACACACAAAAGGAAATACGAGGTAAATGTGTAAAAATCACCCTTCTGCGTCCCCTTCCCACATATACGTCAAGTCACACTCAGCCTTCATGGGGATTTGGGACACACATGATTGGGTAGGGGGGACGCACACAAGAGGGTCTTGGCAGCACAGCATTCAAATACAATTTGCAAAGAAAGTGAACATGGATTTACAGTTCTCGTGGAAATCTATTAAACAGATGTCACTGAAGCATAATCAAATCGGCACTATGGTAATTCTACACTTAAGTCTGAGACTGGGGTTTTGCCATTTTTATGATCAGTTTAAGTGTATTTTTTGTGATCATGCGGGAATTTGCAATTAAGGATTAAACCTCAAAAGTATGATCAATTAACTAATGTCTCTGAATGACAAACTTATACAAGCAAAACTCCTCTCTCCACCCCCCCCGCCCCACCTGCTTTGTGCAGGGAGCCTGGGGTGGGGGAGGGAACGCCTGCCTTTTCCATGAACACTGCAACGCAGAAGCGCTTCCTTGTGACAGGGAAAGGCAGCGTGCGCGGAAGGACTCACTTCTCAGGTAGCCAGTGCAATATATTTTGCAGCCTTGCAGGCTGCGGTACTGTCAGGAAATGCAAAAGGATGAAATGAAGGGGTAACAACGGGTGTGCTGGAAATTGGAAGCCGGCATCCTTTTCTCCTTAAAGTGATGAAATTAGCATGGGCGATGCCAAGAGTCTTTTCCTGTGCATCAACGCTGGGCCTCAAATCCGTCTTGGAGGAGGGGATGGAAATGGGAAGACGTGCAATAGTAGCAAACTTTCAGGCGTGGACTGGGATGGTGGAGAGAGGGACCCTACCCAATCCCTGGCTCTGAACTCACCCTGTATCACACTCAACCAGAGGCAGACTTTTTTTTTTTAATTGTAGCTGCTTCTATTTAGGATGTATGACCAGGCTGTGACACCCAGCTGGCCAAGTTCACATCCAAGAAAACCCCAAAGAGTAATTCACAGAAAGCCCTGGAAAGACCCAAGAACATCTCAAGTCACTATCTGAGTTCAAAATTAAAACATATAATCCTAATCTGTTAAGGGTTTTTTTTTTTTTTCCCCCATGAGATTGGGCTGCCTTCATCAGCCATAGATATTTTAAATGGAAATAGAACATAACTAAATTGTGTCTCGTTAGGGCAAAAAAAAAGCCAAAACAAAGTAAAACATTTGCTTTGGCAGCAGAATGGCCAGGTCACCAGGGAGAGCCACAGTGAATCAAATTAACCGAGGAACTATTTATACCTTCCCTCCAACACCAACCCCAAAAAAGGGGCCTCTCTTTTTCACTTTCCCTTGGGGTGGCTTCTGCTTTTTACATTTTCTTCACTTCCTCAGACCCAAGTCAAACAATTTCAGCGGCAGTCTGGAGAGAATGCTGGCTGGTGGTCTCGTTCCGTGGGGACGTCCACTCCCCAGGAACCCGGGAATTGCTTTCAGAGTGACCCAGAGTCATCTAAATGCCTCTTGCTGTTTGAAACATTCCCTTCACCCCCTCTCCTCACTGCCCCCCAAGTGTTTGGCACATCTGACCCTAGAGGGCGAGACATTTGGCCAGAAGGAAGATCTCTCAAGCAGCCTCTCTCTCATCTGAGATGCCATTAACTGTGATCTGTTGGTACAGAGTGAGCCTCAGAACCCAGCCCAGGCCCCTGCATCTGGGGAGCCCCTTCCCCTAGGGTCCCTCACTCCAGAGGTGCGGGCAGACAAAGGTACCAACCACAGAATGGAGAGATCTCAGGGAGAAGAAGAATGGAGAGGGGGGGACGCTTTAAAAGACCCTTTTTCTGTTCCCGGTGAGGGAGGGGCGATGGGAGAGACATGTCACATTGTCACATTAAAGATTTTGACAGACACTTCAGGGATAACGCAGAAATTCCACCCTCAACAGCAGCTCGCCGTAACTTGAAAGGCATTAACTAACCTCCACTAATTGCATGTTTTTCTGTGCATGATATTTACTTGTTAAAAGTCTTTGCCTGGCCAATTCATTTCCTCTGCCCTGCTATTCACAATCAGTTCACAGGCCTGAAATTGAAAAAATGAAATCATTTTGATAGATTAAAAGATGATTGCACTTTGGGAGGGTTTTCTGTTTTCCACTCATCCGGAACCCGCACCCAGAATGCTGATTTTTCTCCTTGAGTGCTACCCTTCAGGGAAATCCTGCTACCATCCTTAATTCCTCAGACAAGTACAGAGAGATGTGTCCTGGATTAGGTGAGTACACGAGGGGCCATCGCTGCCTGCAGGGGAATGCAGCAAGTTCAAGGAAAACAAATGAACTTAAATTACTTTCATTGGATGAAAATTTAATACTCTCACGGGTGGATTGGGAAATTTCTAAAAAGCAGGCTTTTCTTGAATGGTTATTCTACATGTTGGTCTATGCATTACTGACACAGTTTGGGCAGAAAGACCTCAAAGCCTCAGTTTTTTTACCTAAACTTAGACCTGTTCTGTCTTTCCACAAACACAGCCCACGGGGCATCGGCAGGGGTGTGTGTACAGGATTCTAAGTGCACACACAGCAGTTACATCCGAGACACGGCATCGTGCAGGCAGGCTACCCACATCGACAGTACGGGGATCTACTTCACTCCAGGTCTTCTGAAATTCCCGGGGCGGAGAAACAAATAGGAAGGCAGTTGAACCCCTTCCGAATACACAATTAAACCTCTGCCACTGGATTATTGCCTTTTGACTAGGCATCAGCCAATTAATGTACCTCCACCGAGTGAGCACTCAAATAGATGTAACCATTTCGCAGAAACCCATCTTGAGAAAAAAAAGATTTTACAAGTGTTGTAGGGCTGCCACTCGGAAAGCCAATTTGCAGGGAGCTGGCATCGTGAAGCACGGTTTATTATGCATGGCTCCCACACAGTGGTCCCCTATACACTGTGCCCGGATCCAGAATGCCTCCCGATCACCACCGGCTGGCTCTAAAGTCCCTGTGTGCTCCCTACCGCCAGAAGCCTGCCTCAGCCCAGCCAAATCCACCACTCCCTTCCCAAATGGCCGCCCAGTGCCATGGACCAAGGCCTGGCTTCCAACTTGGATGTGGCAGTCAGCTGGTGGCCTCTCCGACATCCCCCAAAGCATTTTAGCTGAGGAGACAAATTATTCACGAAGTTGGTTTAATTTTTTTTTTCTTATTTTTTTTGCAAAGACCAGTCAGGGTATTGACAGTAGGGGTGTCTGCCTGAGCCCCCCAGCGTGGTTGATCCCTGCTAACAAGTCTGCACCACCATTGAAGTCCTGCGAGCCAGCTCAACCATTCACCAGCGGGCCCACTTTTGTTCCCTGGTTTAATTTCATAATTATTTGCCACTTAACAAGCTCTCCTCCGGGCTGTTCAATAGGGGCCTTGGAAATGGGGAGGGGGAGGCAACCAAGCTCCTGGAGAACTGGGAAAGGTTCGGATCCAGCACTGGGGGAGAGACATCCCAGAAAGGTGGCCGGGCAGACCTGGGGGCCAGTTCCAGGGTGGGGCCTCCCAGCCCAAGTGGAGAGGAGATAGCAGGGGATGCAGGAGGGTGGGTGTAGGACCCCAAGCCTCGGCCCGCCGCAGACTCCTCAACATGTGAGCTCTCAGACTGACCCTCCTCCGTCTCCACCCGGGGCCTGGGAGACTGTGCGTGAATTCACTCTCCTATAGCAAGTCCCAGAATAAACACACAGGAGACGGGACTGCTCCCTAACCTGGGCATTCTATGAAATATCGCCTGTGAGGGCTGGGACCCGCCTGGTTAGTCACGGAATCCCCTGCGCCCGGCACACAGCAGACAGTAATAAATATGTGTGGAATGAGTGAGTGGATAGATGGATGGACGGATGGATGAAGTTTCCAGCAATGCCTAGCAAAAGTGGCCACTAGACCAGCATTAATCCCCCCCTCCCCTGCCTCCAAGTACCAGAAGGGCTCCGCTGCGCACAGTAGGCTCTCAACGACCACGGGCTGCTATTGTTATCACCATCATCATCACTCGCACCCGACCAGTTCGCTTCTCCCACCACCTACTCCGCCAGCAGCCAGCAGCGACTGGCGAGCTGGGGAAAAGTTTCGTTGACCCCTCGGCCCCAGTCAGAGTCCAGCGCCCGACCGAGTCCCCGGCGGCGCCCGCTCGGCGGGCAGGGCAGCGGGGGTGCCCGGCCGGGGAGCAAGCACCGGGCAAAGGCAGCCAAAGTAACTTTGCGGGCGCCCCTGCGCGGCGCCGCGGGCGTCACCCCGCGCCTGGAGAGGGTCCCGGCCGCGCCCCGGCCATTCCGGCGCCCACGCCCCGCGCCCGCCGCGCCCCGGCCAGCTCCCCGCCCGCCCCCGGCCCTACCTGGCCCCGGGCTCCTCTTCGGCGGCCGCGGCGGCCGCGAGCAGCTGCGCGCACGGAGGGAGGCAGGGGCCCGGCTCCGCGGAGGGAGGCGCGCAGGGGCGGGGGCTCCTCCGGCGGCGGCCGCCTCGCCGCGCGTCCGAGGCAGCAAGTGGGAGCCAGACTCCTCCTTCGGGGGGCGGGGGGCTCCCCGGCGCCCCCTCCTTCGCCCGCCCGCCGCGCGGCTCCGAGCCTCAACAGCTCCCCCTCCCGCCGCCGCCCTCCTCCCTCCCTCCTCCCACCCCGCCTCCCCCCGCCCCGGCGCCGGGAGGGGCGCGCTCGCGCCCTCGGGCCCGGGCCCAGCGCGGCCACCCGCCGGGGCCCCCGCCAGGCCGGCCAGGCCTCGGCCCTCGGCCCCCGCCCGGGCCCGGCGCCCGCATCCCGCCGCCCAGGGGTGGGGAGCGGGGCAGGCGGCCCGGACGGGGGCAGGAGGAGCGCGGCCCGCGCTGCGGAAAAGGGCAGGCGGCCGGCCCGCCGCGCCCCGCGCCCCGCGCCGGCCCGCCCCCAAAACCCCAGGCCTGGCCGCGCGCGGGGTGGGCGGGGAGCGGGGCGGGGGCGCTCTCACCTCCGGATCCGCGGCCGCCGCAGCGGGCACCGCGTGCAGGAGCGCGCGGCTCCTTCCGGGGCGCCGTGGCCCCCGCCCCCGGCCCGGACCCCCTCCCCGGGCGGCGAGGGCACCCTGCTCTGGAACCCTCCCGCTGGGGGTCTGAGAGTACCCCCTCCGCCCCCCTTTTGGGAAGACCCCAGCTCCTAGGCTGAATAGGCCTGGGTCCCCTTCCTGTGCCCCCATCCTTTCCCCTGGGGGTCCCAGGTCCCCAGTCCCTGGGTGCACTGGGTGGCCGGCTGGGGCCTAACCCGGAGTGAGGCAGGTAAGCAGATCAGGGCTTGAGAATCTGGCCTTGGTCTGAAGAAGGCCCTGCCTTGTTGGGGAGAGGGGAGAGCAACACCGCCAACCAAGGTGGTCCCACCCTGGGGAGTTTGAGAGGCCCCTTGTGACCTCTGTCCCCCTGCCACCGGTGGAGAGAGGTGTCACGACACAGGCCAGTCCCGGACTGAGAGGGAGGTGAGAAGGGGGTGTGGCTCCTCTGAGGCCCATCTAAGGCACCTCCACAAATGTTTGAGTCCCCTTCCCCCACCACACTCAGGTCACACATGCCACCCACTCCTGCATTCATCGCAGCTTCAGACACAGTCCCTGAGGACACCCTGTGTGGGCACCTCAGGCCTGGCATGCCCTTGGGGAGAGCCCAGTCTGGTAGAAAGGCAGACAGGGACACAGAAAAATTCCCCTCACAGGTGCAGGAGGGGAAGTGGGGATAGCTACCTCAGGGTGGCTTCGTGGAGGTGGACACACCCCAACTGAGTAAGTGTCTGCTAAGGAGAGAAGGTATGGAAAAGGCATTCCAGGCAGAGGGAACAGTGCATGCAAAGGCCTTGGCATGTTTGGAATGGCAGCTTCAGTGGGGCTGGAGAAGGGGGGGGCGGGGAACAGGGGCTGGATCAGGAAGAGCCTTAGCTGCCTGCCTAAGTAGACTTTATTGGGGGTGGTGGGGAGCCATAGAAGGTTTTTCAGCAGGGGCATGACTTGGTCGCATTTATCTTTTTAGAGTTTGCTGAGGCAGCCCTGACAGAGGAGGAGAAGGGGCTGTCAGGGAGACGCTGGCGCTGCCAAGGGAGATGATGGAGGCCTGGGCTGGGGCCCTCAGGCAGGATAGGGGGCAGAGGCTGACCCAGGGAGCCTCAGATGGGCACCCTCCTCCTCTTCCTTGTCTGTGGACCTCACTTCTGTCACCCTGTGCTGGGGCGATTCTGGGGCCGAGAGAAGAGGCCAGGCTGGAAATACACCCTCAGCCGGTCGAGTGGAAGGACAAGTGAGGCCCTGAGTGGGGGCACAGCCTGGGCAGGCCCTGTGCTTCTCCTCGGGAGCAGCGAGCTGCCACACCGTCTCTCTCCAGGGCCAGTCCTGGGAAGCAGCTTCCCCAGTGCCCTCACCCCGCCAGACACGTCCCCCCCATGATTACTCACTCTGCCCACCAGGGCCACACGGACCTTTGCAAGATGCCCAGCTCGGGTCTGCCTGCCCTGTGAGGGTCGGAGCCCCAAGGAAGCTCTTCCCAAGCCAAGACGAGAGGAGCGTGGGAGCAGTGACCTGGGAATTCAGGGAAGAAAGCCCAGGTGAAGGCACAGACTGCTGCCCAGGAGGAAGTCGGGTCAGTGGCCCGAATCCGCTGTCAGCCGCACTGCTCAGGTGGCTGCAACATCCACTTGGCACCTGTGTCATCCTAGGAACCGTGTGTGTGCCAGGCCTGTGCTGGGTGGCTGGGGAGGCAGGGGGCACCTGGTGCAGCCCCTGCCATCCAGCCTTGGCCAGTGAGAGACTAAAGGGGAGAGATACTCAGGGACCAGCCTGGACCGAGTGTGGGGTGGGGAAGGGAGAGATGCCCACCCTGGGGGCGGAGCAGGGCTTCCTGGAAGAGGGCACGAGGGCTGGGCCTGGAAGAAAGGTCAGAATGTGGACAGGGGAGATGAGACTGACAGGCGTTCCTGATAATAGGAAGTGCAGATGCCCAAGAGGAGAAGGGCAGGGAGGATAGGAGGGTGCAGACCCCTAAGGGACTGGAACATGCCATGAGGCAGGCCACGTGGGGCCTTGAGTGCCACGCTCAGCAGGCCATGGGAGCCTCTGAGGACATGTGAGCAAGATGCTCTATGGTGTCCTGTGTCCCAGCGCCCAGGACAAGGCCAGTGTTGAGTGAGTGAGTGAGTGAGTGAATGAATGAATGAGCGAATGAAGGATGAGATCACTAACCTAAACTCCCCTTAGCACCAGAGCCTCCCAGCTCCTCCAGCTGAGCTGCGCACCTCTGTGGAGCATGAAGGAGCGTCCCAGACTCAGCGGGGAGCACCTTTCTCCCTTGAGGGCTCCAGGCTTCCTGAGCACGATGTCTCCGAGGGAGATGAAAACCATCATGCCTGCCCGGGAGACAGGACTTGAGCTCAATAGCCCAACAGACTCCACCTGCTGCCTGCCAAGGTCAGAGCCACAGTTTGGCCATGGCCTCAGGAGACCCCAAAGGATACACAGTTTGAGACAGTGGAGAATCTGTGTTCCTGGTCCCTGGGGAGAGAGCACAGAAGTTCCTGTGATTCTCATCCTCCAGGCCACCTTCCTCACCACCTCCAACCCCACCAGCCCTCCCCTCAGCTGCCAGAACACCATCTCTTACCTTCTTGTTACACGCATTTATTGAGCACCTACTATATGCCTAGCACTTCTTTGGAGCACTTCCTTTGGAGCAAATCATGAGCTCCCCCCAAAGGGGCCTGTACCACCCAGTCCCAGGCACTGAGCTCTGAGTTTGACCCACACCTACCCTGGACCAGGCTGCTTCCTGGAGGTGGGGCTCTGACTCATCCCACAGGACCTGGGGCTCAGTAGGTGCCCAACTAATGGGTTCTGAAAGACAGAGAATGAGGAGTGTGGGATGGGCAGCGTAGACCCACTCCTAAAAGAGCAACCAATCTGGCAAACACAGCAGACATTCTGCTTTTGGAAAAATTTAATAACACAGTGGCACTTGTTCATGAAGACTAACAGAAACACCACATAGGCCCACACTGCGAAACCAGGCAGGGGAGGGCTCGTTCAGCTGGGATGCTATTCCCAGGCACCTACTATGTGCTGGAGGCCGGGGAGAGAAAGAGGAGAAGGCAGGCTGTCTGCCCACAGAGAGACAGGAGGTCGGCAGATGCTCATGACACCAGGGAGAAGAGGGCACCTGAGGGCGGGGAGAAGGGCAGCAGATGCAGCCTGGGACCGCTTCAGAAGGAGGTGATGTGTGTGTTGCGGAGGAGTAAGACTTCACTCTGGGAATAAATGGGAGAGGGACCCCCCAGTAGAGGGGCCAGCCTGTGCAAAGGCTCAGAGTCTCAAAGGAACATGGTATGATACCCCCTGGCCAAGAAATTCACCTTCCAGGAAGGTGTCCCAAGGCAGTAACCGCAGGCTGTCTATAATAGCCCCAAATCAGAAACAAGCTAAATGCCCAGCCAGGGGGGATCGGTTTAAAAAATTATGGTATGTCCAGGGAATTTCAAGTAGCCAAATCATGTTGCTGAAATGTGATGTGGCGGGAAAATGATATCCGTGCTCGTCACACATCCTATGAACAAGTGAAGTAGGCTACACAGGAGTGCACCTGATTCTGTGCCTTGATGAATGAGAATTAGGAAGAGGGAGAACAAGAAGATAGGAAGTATATAGAGCAAAATGTCAACCCTGGGGATGAGATAATGGGTGATTTTTTACTTAATTTATGGGACCTTGTCGTCTCCAACTTTTCTATGATCACCAGAATATCGGGAGGGACGGAGGGGGCATTCGGTGAGGGGTGTGAGCAGAGTTGGGGGTGCATGTAGGGCAGCTGGCATGAGCTGGAGGCGTGGGCAAGGCCCGGGCCACGGAGGACCTCGTGCCTCGTTGACAGAGCATCTCAGGTCTTCATTCTCTCCTCGGGCCCTGCACGGTGCCAGGCTCATCACCAGCACGCGGGATGTGGTTATTATTCAGCAGATATTCACCGGGCTCCTACAGCACGCTAGGTGCTGTGGCAGGCTCCGGGAATCACGCAGGCAGCGGAGGCCAGAGGATCTCAGGGGAGGTGGAAGTCAGCATGGGCTGGGGCATTGGGAGAGGCTCCCTGGAGGAGGTGACCTGGGCTGGGGCTGGACGGATGAAGCTGGCTTTGCATCCCCACCTCTGCCCTGTTACCCCTTTAAGGTCTCCATCCGCCAGCCCAGGTCTGTCTGGACCCTGACACAGCCCAGAGGCAGGTCAATTTCAATCCACCTGTCTGGCATGGGCCTCATCCCGGACCTTCGTCTAGGCCCAGAGCCCAGGGTGGAAGGGGCATGCCCTGTCAGGGACCCCAGGCCCTGCCCACCTCTGGTTAGGCTCAGGTGCAGCCTATGATGACTCCCCCAACTCCTGAACCATGCCTTGACCACTGGCTCAAATCCTGCCTCTGCCACTTACAGCTTGTAACTCTAAACCTCAGTCTCTTCTACTTTGTTATCCCAAAGTTGTTACAATAATCTCTACCTCGAGGGCAGTGCACGTAGAGTGCCTGGCACACAGTTGGCACTCGGCAAGTGGTGGCTGTTAACACTGTCACGGTTCTAGATACCGAGTCTGGGGATCTGGATTCTAACCCAGTTCTGCCACTAACTTGCTTGAGACCTTGGGATGCTCTCATGTTTCCCGAGCCTTAGCTTTCTCTGCTTGAGGAGAAGCGTGATGTGACAGCTCCTGGGCTTGCTCTGGATGAAACGACAAGATGTGGACAGACCCCAGGACCTCCCTGCTCAGGCCCCTAGCTGAGCTTCCAGCCAGGCTGTTGTCCAAATGAGTCCCCCACCCCGTTCCATTCTGGGGCACTGCCCCCCATAGACCCTCTGGACCCATAGGACCCCGAAAGCCAGGTGCAGAGAAGGGCCCTGTATCAAATGAGCTCCGGGACATTTAGCTGATCATTCCACAGGGGTCTGCCCCAGGCAGACGGCCTGGAGGGTGAGGCGTTTGTCACTGGACAGGTGGCCCAAGATATGCCTCAGGAAGGTGCCCCCTGCCCCAGGCGATGCTGCTCCTCCTCAGGATTGGAGTCCTTGGGAGCTGAGGCCAAGCTCAGACGGGGCCAAACACCCCCTGCAGGCGGCAGGAGCCAGGAAGATGCCACAGCCCACAGCTCTCCTGAGGGAGGGGTCAGCTCCTGGTGCCACTCCCGGTCACCACTAATGTGGGTGGCCTGGGCTCCCAGCAACCATGGCCCGGCCCCTCACCTGCTGCCTGTGAGCCTTTTATTGTCTTTAGAGAACTTTTCCAGATTCCTTGTAGCTGGTTTATTTCTCACAACAGCCTGGGTGGGACCTCAGCGAGGGTCAACCTTACCTGTGAAGGGAGACTAGAAGGCCCATTTTACAGAGGAAGAAACTGAGGCTCCAAGAGATTTTGAGACCTGTCGAGCTAGTATATGGTAAAGTTGGAACTGCAAGGCCAATCTTCAGACTCCAGGACACCTGTTCTCTCCCATCCAGCCTGTCCGCATCCAGGTGCAAGACCAGCTCCTTCCAACCCCGCTAAAGGCCCACAACACATCTGGGTACCATCTGAGCACTGCCAGGGTCTGCTCAGCTCTGCTGAGCTGTCCAGGGTCCTGCCGGACCCAGCCCTGCCCCGCAGCCTTCTCTGATCCTTCCCCTGGCTGCCACCTCTTCCAACCTCCCGGATCTCAAAGAAGTGGGAACAGGTGAAGTTGGGCCTGCCCCAGGGCTCTGTGCCTGCACTGCCTGTGGGCCCTTGGATACCACGCTTCAACCTCAAAGCCTTGGTTTCCTTTTCTGAAAAATGGGTGCAACATGGGGCAGGCCAGGAGGTGGTTCATAGTCAAAAAACTTCCATAGATATTACGGCCACCTCCTCTGAGCCAGGCAAAGCCAGAGACACAAAGGGACTCAGACCGAGCCCTTCCCTTGAGCGAGAGGGTCCAGAGGGTGTGGGGCCTGGAAAATAACAATGACCACACGCTGCTGAGCAGAGGGGACCACGAGCTGGAAGAGTACAGGGGACCTCCCAGCCCTCCTGGGGGCAGAGAAGGGGAGGTGCTCATAGAGTATCCGGTGACAAGGGTACTGGGGTGGGGGAGCCACATAAGCAAAGGAGGCAGGAGGAAGGTGGTGGGGGCCAGGGCAGCCTGGGGTGGTGGGGGGAGTTCTGTGGGACCAGGAGGAATGAGCTCGCTCTGAGCCCAGAGCAGGCCTCCGGAAAGGCCAGTGGGGCCTGGTCAGATCTCTCACAGTGGACGGTGTGAAGCGGGGACAGAGGGATGGCAAAGAGGGGCCCTGGAGGTAGGACGGCCAGGGCTCTGTGACTTACAGAGAATAGTAACAGCGAGAGCTAGTCCCGGGCACTTTTGTGTCTCCTCCTTCAATCCTCACGGCCTTGCACCCACACAGTGTGGAGTGGTGGGCACTGATAGCAGGAACCGGACACAGGGGGTCCACAGGCTGCCAGCATCCCCCTCCAGCTGACTTTTGATTTCCTTGACGTCCCTGAGCTCTGCGTCCCTATCTGGAAACTAGGTGAGAGTACCGCCCGTCTCGTGGGGGCCTGGTGAGGACCGGGTGAAGCAGACTGTCCACGGGCCCTGAAAACCGGGCCCTCTGTCCTTGGGGACATTTGGCTCCATTGCTGGAGCTCACCAGACCTCTCCTGGGGCAGCTCTGGCATCTGTTGGGTCCCCTGTGTCTTTCTTTCTCGTGGGAGCTGCCCCACCCTGATAACTCTGTGCAAAAGCAGCTTGGATGTGAGGGCACTGGGACACGGGTGACCCTCACAAGGACCCCACAGAGGGCTCAGGTGCCACGGCCAGTAGCGGGAGCACTGGGTTCAAGTCAGGTTGTCTGACCCCAGAGCCGGATCAATGGCGGTACCAGAGCCAAACATGGAGAAGGAGGGAACAAAGTGGAGTTTGCTCCTGGGACCCAGCAAAGGGACGAGTGAGAGAGGCCCCAGCTCAGACGAGGGAAGCCCAGACCCGGACCCCTGCTGCCCCCGCCCCCACCAGGGGGTCTGGGGGAGGCTCTAATAAGTTGCTCGGGACATGAGCCTGGGTCCTGGCACAGGTATCCTGACCAGGACCAAGCAGATAGCAGGGCCCCAGAGTGGGCCAGACACTGGAACGAATGCCCCGGGGAGTAGAGGGCTGGGAGGTGAAGGCACTAGGCACCAGCTCAGAGAGGGCACCTGCTTCAAAGGTGGTGAGATCTGAAACCTGGGCGTCCCCGTGCCCTGCCTCCTATCCCTCACTCTGCATCGGGCAGCACCCCAAGTCCTGTCCACCTGCCTCTCGAGTCCAATCCCTCCCATCCTAATGGCCTTCCCTGGGTCCCTTGCCCCCCACACTGCAGCCAAGGTGCCCCTTCCCTGCTTGGGAACCCTCAGTGGCCCCTCATTGCTCTTGAGTCTGCATCCTGCTGGTGGGGGGTGTGGGGGGGAGCTCTGCCCATCCCACCCAGGATGCGCTTATCCAGGCAACCTACACCTCCTGGGCCCCCGACGGGACTGTATCTGCTCTGCCCGCTACCTGGGCCCATGGCCAGCCACAGGGCCCTGAGCCTGTGGACCTCCAATGGGGTCAGGAGCCAAGGGGGCAGCTGAGCGGGCCTGGGCTCCAGCTGAAGGTGAGGCTGGGGCTTCCTGCCACCCCGATGCCTTCCAGGAGCCTGCTCCTGAGACCCCAGAGCCCTGCCTCACTTCTCTCCTGCTGGAAGCCCCCTCCACAGCACCCCTCACCTGGGAGAGGCAGGCTGGAGGGAAGAGCATAGTCCGAGGCGTCAGACAGGCCTGGCCTGCTGCTGGGGTCCTGGGCAGGTGCTTGACTTCTTGTCTCACCTGTCAAACGAGGGTGAGGGGTTAAGGGTTACCTGCCCTGTGAGTCTGTGCCGATCCCATGGGATGAGGAGTGTGAACTGTCTAGTGCTGGCTGTGACTCTCAGCAAGGAAACTCGGTGATGGTCCCCAGGAGACCATGCAGGCCCCTGCCCCCGCCCCTCATTGACCACTCGTGTCCCCATGCTATTCACTGGTTGATCCCAGCGCCATCCCTACCGCCCAGAGGCACTCAGAAGATGCTTAATGCACCAGATGTATCAGACAGAGGAGCCCCAGGAAGCACCCACACTTTTGTTGATGCCTGAAATCCCCCTACTAGGGAGCTGTTATCCTTGGTGAAAGGCAAAATCCCAGGGAGGCATTATGGGGCGGTGGGGACCGTGCCAGCCTCCTCATGCAGACGGCCCCCCAGCCTGCCTCCTTCAGAGAGGAAGCCCCTCCCCGCATTCCCGCGGGGCCCTCATGCCTCCACTTGCATGCCTCCCATGCCCATCACCCCCCACTTCCCCAAGGGCCTGTTCCATCTCTGGAGTCTTAGCTGTCAGAAGGTTCTTCCTTCTGTTGAGTTTGTAGCTTCTTCCCCCGTTGCTCCCCACCCCGCCTCCAGCCCGCACGGCCCCCTTGGCTCCCTCCAGGCTGGCCCTGAGCAGCCCTGGGGCCATCAGCAGAACTCCCTGAGTCTGGTCCTCCCCAGACTCACAGCCCCATCCTCCAACTGTCCCTCTGCTCACCTGGCCACGCACCCCTGCCCGTCTCAGTCCTCTCTGAATGAGACCTAGGTTCTCTCCCCTCTCGAGGTGTGACATCCAGACCAGCAATGAGACCAAACGCAGCTCTCAGGCAGACAAGGGGCGAGGGAAGAAGCTGGCTAAGTAGTATCTGCTGCTGCGGCAGTCATTCACACCTAGTCTGAATGTTTCCAGCCCTTTCCTAACAGTCTGATTTGAGTCAGATCTCACCCTATTCCCTCACTGTACAAATAGGAAACTAAGGCCTAGCTTGAGAAAGAAACAAAGGAGAGGGAATACTCTGTCCTCAGATTAGAGGGAAGGATAAACGGTCCTGAAGAGGAGGGTAAAGGGTGGAGGGGAAGGGGCTGAAAACAGACTTTTGTGATTTCTCTCTCCAGGATTGTTGATGCCAGAGGCCACAGGGCTGCTGATAACCCTTACTGCTCTTATCCATCAGGACAGTCACCCATTTCACAGATGAGAAAAATGAAGTCGGAGCCGTTGAGTGACTTGGCCAAAGGGTGCATTGCAACTGCCCAGATCTTCATGACCCCAACCTCCACGAGCTTCCATCCCTGACAATGCTCTTCAGGCAGCTGAGGGGGAGAGGAGTCCCCAGGCCACCGCCCCAACGGGACATCACTCATTCCTGACTCCCATTCCCATACGCCCCTGCACCACCCTGCACTGCAGCCCACTCACAGAGATGACAAAAGCCACTGTGTCTGAGTACACACAGTATGTCTTTAATTCTCATAACCACCTGGAAAGGTGGCTTTATTTCCAGTTTACAGATGACAAGCTGGGGCTGAGAGAATGGACTTGCCCAAGGTCATACCTTAAGTCCCTGGTAGGGCGGGAGTGACGCCCAATTCTGGCACCATTCCATCCCTGGCCTCTGGCTCTCTGCTGTGCCTGTGCCAGTGAGGCGGCACAGAAGCAGCTCATGCCCTACACCTTCCCTTGTGTACCCAGAGCAGACACCACTAATCAATTGCAGTGCTCTCTCCTGTTACCCAGGATGCAGCCTCAGAATCCTTGCTCAGGGCTCCAGGCAGCCACTGGGAAGAGTTGGCCCTGAAAACATTGTCTACTTGCCTCTCTCAGAGGACCTGCTGGACCTGCTGAGCTCCTGCCTGCCCATGGGACCTGGACAGGCCTCTCTGCCCTGCCAGGTAACAGAGGCAGTCACTTCCCTGCGGGGTCGGGTCTGGAGCTGACCTGGGACTCACCATGGTCCAGCAGAGCTCCCCGACCCTCCACAATGCCCTCTCTCCCCTCCTCACAGCTCTCTGGGGCCTCTACCTCCTCACCTTGAAGGTGACCATTCCTTGTACCCCACTGAGCCATGGAAACCCCCAGTGGCCTAAACCCAAAGCTGCAGCCTTTCCTGAAGCCCCCTCTCAGAGGCTCCCCTCCAGCCTCCGCCTCCCTCAGGGACCCCTGAGGCCAGTACCCACTTTTCCCCATCTTCAGCACCCCCAGTGGACCAGCTCCTCTCCACCTGCATTTAAACCTGCTCAGGTCTCCTCACCTAAGAAAGAAGACCTCTGTCCCTCCACGTGACCCTGGCCATCTCCTCCCCCTTCTCAACCAAGTTTCCTGAAAAAGGCTCCCCGCCCCCCTTCCATCTCCACTTCCTGCCTCCTAGCCCTCTCGTCAAGCCAGAGCAGGGTCACCAACGGCCTCCTGGTGTCCACCACAGTCCTGCTTGTCCCCAGCCATGTGGGCCTCTCCCCCTGCTCTCAGGACAGAGTCCAGCCCCCTGGCCATGGCCCTCGCGTCTGCATGTTCTCATCCTGGGGACATTCCCATGCCACCCCTCACCCTACTCTCTAGACACACCGACCAACTTCCTTCTCGCTGGCTCTGGGCGTCCATGCTCACTCAGTCTTCTTCCCCCGCGGTAAGTAACCACAGCAGCAATGATAAAGCTATGGCTTATTTACAATTACTGTGTGCCAGGCATTGTGGTAAGCACAGCTTAGCCCATCCCATCCTCCATCAATCCTATCTATTCATTGACTCCAAAAACATTTATTGAGCGCCCACAATGTGCCACACCCCTTTGTAAGCGCTAGGGCACAGCAGTCAACTGAGTTGTGGGTATATTGTTCCAATTGTATAGGTGTGCAAACTGAGGCTTAGAGAGGCTAAGTGACCTGCCTGGGCTCACACAGCCATGAGGTGGGCTCTACATTCTATACCCACACATGCCCCCATGCCATGGCCACCCTGTGGGCCACCCACTCCAAGTTGGCCCCAGAACCCTGCCCACCTCCCACCCCTCTCAGTTGCCCTTGGAGCCCAGCACCCTCAGCGCTTTGTTCTCCTCCCTGGGAGCCCCCTCCTACCATCCCCATTGCCGGGCCGCCAGCCTGGCTGCTGCCTCCTCGGGAGCCGCTGCCAAGCCATCAGCTCCTTTCATTGCCCCAAGGCAGCCAGAGGGAGCGCCAGCAGCAGCCTTGGCACATACCGCCTCCGGCCGCTCCCCGCGTGTTCTCAGGCACAGGCGCCAGCCCAGCAGAGCAGGCACCCAGCCCCAGGCCCATGGCCGCAGCGGGGAAGGGTCACTGGGGGATCCAGCCCTCCCCAGTACAAGTCAGGAAACTGGGGCTGGGGATCAGCCAGGCCTCCTTTGAAATTGTCCAAATTAGTCAAATCAGCCCATCAGAGTGACAATCAGACGTCCGTGGAAGGCAGTTCCCTCTCCTGGAATGCTCTCCATCCAACCTCGCACCAGCCCCTCAGAGCTCAGCGAGGGCGGGCCCTTCCTCAGGGGTCCTGACCTTCATGGGGTCCAAGCTCCCTCTCAGCACTCACAGCACCCGTCCTAGACGCCTGGCCAACGGTCAGCCCAGATGGCAACCATGGCTAAGGAAGCTCGGGGTGGGAGGCAGGGCCTCGCGGGGCTCCACTGTCGGTCCACATGGGGGTCCTGCTCCTCCCATCCATGGGCACCTGACTGACCCTTCAGGATGGCTGTTTGGCTCCTGGAGACAAGACCTCTATCCCCGTCCCGACTCTGTGCCCCCAGAGGCACAGAGGGCTGGGCAGGGGGACACTCAGCTCCACGGAGATGCCTGTGGCCTCAGGAAACTCTGTGCTATGCCCTTGGCTTTGAGGTGAGGATAAGAGAGCCCAGCCCTGGCTCCGGGGTCACCTCCATCGAGTCTGGTTCTCTGAGCCTTCACTTCCTCCTCTGCCAAACGGATTCTGATTCTCCCTGGTCAGGCTGGTGACAGGTGAACCCAAATGATGGACGCGGGCCCCGGCCCTCCTTTCAGAGTGAGAAAGCTGTGAACGGGGGAGGGCCCCGGAGAGAGGCAAAGGCGGCCGGATCGCCCTGTCTGGGGCGTCCCTCTGCCCCTTCGGGGCGCTGTGGAGAAAAGCAGGCCGTGCCAGGACGCGCAGGAGGCTGGAGGCAGCGTTCCTGCTGGGGGCGGGGCTCTAGGGCTGGCCACGCTGGCCCGGCAGCCAGGGAGAGAACGTCTGCAACAGGAACCGCGTCTACGGAGCTAAGGAAGAAGGCTATGTGCGCGGGCGGTGAGCTGAAGGAAGTGTGAGAAACGAGCGCGTGGAAGGGAGACACCCAGACGGCTCAGACGCCCTGGCCCCTGCAGCCATGAGCTCCCACCGGCCGGCCCGCTCCAGGCTCTGGGCTCCGTGTTCCCGCCTCAGATTCGCGGGAGAGAATCCCATTGGGCCATGCTTGGGTCATGTGTCCAGCCTGGACCAATCAGCTATGGTGGGGGCGGGGTCACATAGCACAGAGTTAGCCTGGCCAATCGCAGAGAGGGGAGCATTTGTGGGCGGGGCAGCCGCTGACAGGTGGCGTCTCATTTCACTGGTGGGGGGTTGACAGACCCCCAGGACAACTGACTCTCGGTAGTCTGTCCCAGCACCCTTGGACCAACCCAAAAGCCCGCAGTGGGAGGGAGCCAGGCGTGCTCCTGAAAAGGTGGGAGGAGAGTGGGGCAGGGCCCCAGTGGAGAGGACCCCGAGCCAAGGCAGATGGACTCCAGGGCACGGACGGGTATGACAAGTCCCCGGTTTGAGCAACAACACTGTGATGAGGCCAGGAGGTGACCAGGAGGAGGGAGGGAGTGGATGTGGGACGGGATAGGAGGGTAAACAACGCGAACTGGGCCATTTGGGTCAGGTGGAGGGAGAGGAGGCTGCTGGACCGGGCTCCAGGGTGCAGGATGGTGCTCGCTGGGAGAGAGGGAGGATCGAGGGAGGGAAGCCAGCTAGCAGGGGGTTCAGTTTGAAACATCTTGAGCACAAGGTTCTGTGGTCCACTTGGGAGAGGGGGGAGAGGATGGTGGCCACAGGGGAGAGAGGCCTGGGCTGCCTTCGGGGACTTGCGGATGACTGGCCTGGACGGGATGGCCTGTGAGGTCAGGAGAGTGGTCAAGACCACCTGCGAGATGCCTGGAGAAGAAGGGAGGCGGGGACTGAGTGCTGAGGAGCCCAGCATTCGAGAGAGGAGTGCGGGGAAGAGACGCTGGCAGAGAGAATGGGATGGGGGAGGAGCAGCTGGGGAAGCTGGAAGAGAATGGAGAGGGCCAAGACCCAGGCCAGGAGGGGAGATCAGCAGGGCCCCAGGAAGAGAACTGGACCTAACAGCCAGGAAGTCATAGGAGACCTTGAGGAAGGGTCCCCAAAGGGGCTGGGGTGATGGAAGTGAGAGGGGAGACACCCCTCCACACAGGGCATCTCTGTGCCCCTGATTCTCCATAACTGGGAGAATTCTCCATTGTGTTGAGAACAATGACCCCAATGTCCATCAGGGGCAGAGATTTCTTTGGCTAGAAGGAGCCAGTGCCTGAAACGTGTTGGGAAATAGCCGCATTCTGTTCCCAGTGCCCCCTAGTAAGCCGAGGTTATCCCCATTTTACAGATCAGACAACAAGGGGAAGCAGCTCATTGCAGGGCACACAGCACATCGAGGAAGAGCGGGGACCAGGACCGAGGACCCTGTGGCCAGCCCAGCACTCTCTCCCCCTGAGCCTGTTCGTGCTCCAAGTGATGCTGTGAGTGAAGGTCGTGGTCATGAGGGGAGAAGGGGATCTCTGGTTAGACTTCCTCTCCCCAGGCCTCAGCCCTTCCATCCAGGAGCCTGAGCTGGGCCTCTGCTTGGCCATGATGCCCTCTCTCTAGATCCACCTGGTGAGGTCAGGTAGGTGCCCCAGCTCTCACGGGGAGGCCTGGGTGGATGCCCACTCTGGTCAGCTGCCAGCATCTAGACTCAAGGGCACAGCTGCCCCACACACCGGCAACTTCGGGAAGGAGGCATGAGGGCAGATGGGCTCTCAGATAGGGGGCAATTCCAGGGACATCGTGGCTTCCTGGAGCCAGGCTTTGGAGCTTGATGGGGGCAGGTTCAAATCCTGGCTCTGCCACTTGCTACCTGGATGACCTTGGCGAGTCTGGACCCCATGCCAGAGCCTTTGTTTCCTCATCTGTAAAATGGGGTTTATATGCCTGTCTCCCAGGGCTACTGTAAGGATTAAGTGAGTTGCCCTTCGAACGGTCACCTGGCAGCAGAGGGAGGAGTGCTGTTTATGTTGGGTGTTGACCAACAAGAACCAGCTAGAGAGATAAAGATGGATCTGCCCTCACATAGCTGACGGGAGAGAGTGGACCGGAGCTCACACACTCCTATGCGACAGTAAGCTGGGCAGTGCTGTGGGACCCCCAGGGTCCCAGTATTTCCTATAAATATGATCCACTCCTTCCCACTTCCTTGCCTTTGCCTGTGCTGTGTCCTCGCCTGGTGTGCCTGCGTCATACCCATCCTTCGAGGCCCGTATCTCACCCTCTGGGCTGACATGTCTTAACATGGAGACAGTCACATTGTCCCAGCTGAGCTCCTCTCTCTGCCAGTGGTCATTGGTACCACCCAGACGGCCCTTTTGAAGCTCATGTTCCAACCAGCCACCCACGGGCCCAGGAGGCCCTAGGAAGACAAGTGGACCCCCCACCGCTCTCCCCTGGCACCGAGGGAGGGCGGGCAGGACCGGGCAGCCACACGCAGGAAGTCAGGTGTTTACACTGCAAACAGAGGCTGAAGGGAGATTGCGCTGTGGATTCAGCGTCAGAGGGGTGCAGACGCCCAGGTGCCAGGCCGCATGTTTGCCCCGGTCCCCAGGGGTTCTGGCGGCCTCCCGCAGCCCAGACCTTGGTTATCTCCATCCGTCTTCCCTGAGCATGATGTGGAGGCCGCACCTCGTCTCCATGTAATTGTCCCTCAGTGAGCTGGCATCCTCCTGGCTGAGTGGCCTGGCCCTGGTGCACAGGTCAGCAGAGATGCAGGGCCTGGCTCCCTGCCCCGGCCTCATCAGCCCCACTCTTTCTTTGGCGTGGCCTGCCTGCCTCAGCATCACCCCTGTAACCCACTGTCAACACTCTGCCCCCGCAAACTCACTCCATCCCTCTCCCCTTTAACAAGCAGCCCTCACACCAAGCCCAATGCTCAGGCTGGCGGGGAAGGTGAAGGAGCTGGGCTCCTGCTCAGGGGGAGAAACAGAATCCAGGAGCCGGCCTCCCAGCCCTGCCACTCACCAGCTGGGTGACCTTGGGCAAGTCACTGCACGGCTCTGGGCCTGCTTCTTCATCTGTAAAATGGGGCGATGCTCATCCTACCCTCCACCTCGTAGGGCCATCGTGAGTATTAAACAAGTCAGGGCAGGTGAAGTGTTCAGAAAGTGCCAGCCCAGCGTGTGGGCTCAGCAGATGTCACTGTTGGTACCATCCCTGTCGTCCTTGGTGTGGGGACAGCGGGCCCAGGGGAGGGGGCAATGCTGCTTTACACTCATTGCCTCCATCCTCACAACCCTCGCTAGGTGACCGTTGTCAGACCCAGAGAAGACAAGAGGAAACTGAGGTCACACTCAAGCCACCAGGCGGTGCGTGTGAAGCCTCCATTCCACCCACCTAGCTGGGTGAAAACGGCGGGGCAGGAAGAGGCGGGGAGCAGTGCTCTGTCAGAGAGGGGCTCTCCAGGAGCGGATCCTGTGTCCATGTGTCCTAGGAGGCTGGCAGCCCTGTGGCCACATCTTGGGCAGAGCCAGGACAGCCATCTGGCCCACTGGACCTCCGGTACTGGCCCAAATGTCCCCTCCTCCTCCGAGAGGCCTTTGAGCTTCCCAAGGCACCAGCCCCAACGGACTGAGCCCTCCAGGGCCTTCTTTCCAGGCTGGTGAGATGTGTTCCTGCCGAGGTCACCTCCATCATCACACAGAGCAGAGGGGGTGAGAGGCAGCCATGAGGAAGTCCTGTCCTCTCTCAGAGCCCCCTCCCAGGGGTCTCCTGCCCAGAATTCCCTTTAGGCCCATCTCATGTCCCCTTGAATGTCTTTTTTTTTATTGCAGTAACACTGGTTTATAAGTTATATAAATTTCAGGTGTACATCATTATATTTCAATTTCCGAGTAGATTATGTCATGCTCACCACCCAAAGACTAATTATAATCCATCACCACACACATGTGCCTAATCATCCCTTTCACCCTCCTGCCTCTCCCCTTCCCCTCTGGTAACCACCAATCCAATCTCTGTCTCTATGTGATTGTTTGTTGTTGTTTTTATCTTCTATTTATGAGTGAGATCATATGGTATTTGACTTTTTCCCTCTGACTTATTTCGCTTAGCATAATATCCTCAAAGTCCATCTGTGTTGTCACAAATGGTCAGATTTCATAAGGAAACATTGGCCTTAAATGACACATTAGACCAGATGGACTTAGTAGATATATACAGAACATTCCATCCAAAAACCACAGGATACACATTCTTTTCAAATGCACATGAAACATTCTCCAGGATTGATCACACATTTGGCCAGAAAACATGTCTCAATAAATTTAAAAAGATTGAAATAATACCAAGCGTCTTTTCTGACCACAACGGTATGAAACCAGAAATCAACTACAGGAAGAAAATTAGAGAAGCCACAAAAATGTGGAGATTAAACAAAATGCTACTGAACAATGATAGGGTCAATGAGGAAATCAAAGGAGCAATAAAAAGACACCTGGAGACAAGTGAAAATGAAAATACAACATGCCAGAATTTATGGGATACAGCAAAAGCAGTTCTAAGAGGGAAGTTGATAGCCATACAGACCTACCTCAACACACCAGAAAAACCCCTTGAATGTCTTGAGCCTCAGGACCCGGCAGGATGCTGTATCTTTGAACAAGCTGAAATGGGGAGGAGGTGCTGACAGAGCCCGGGCACCTGCTGGCCAAGGCCGCCCCAGGGTCCAGGGGCAGCCAGGACCCAGCCTCATTTCCTCGTCTGCCCAGTGACAGCCACAGCACCGAGGGGAGGCCCAGGGTCCTGCAGGAACCATCCTGAGCCTCAGTTTCCCCATGTGTTCCCCATGTGACAGGGCTGCAGAGAGAAATGCCCAAGATCAGGACTGTGAGCCGGCAGGTATGTGGTGAGTGCTCAGGAGAAATGACAAATGTGCTTGTCATCCTCATTCCCCTGAGCCCTCCTGTGAAAATGACTGTGGAGTGCTGTGGTCATGCGGCAATGTATATAGAGGCAACAAAGAAGGGTGGGCATGGGGGACAGAGGCCTGGCAAAGTGGGAAGAGGCCAAGGGAGGGGTCAGGCAGACATGGGTTCTTGTGCTGACTCCATCAGGTAAGAGCTGGGTGACCTGGGTCATGTCATTTAACCTCTCTGAACCTCTTGGCAAGGATTAAATGGGACAAGGTGTATGAAGAGGTCTAGGGGGTGTCTGCACACAGTAAGAGCTTAATTAATGTCAGTCTCATGAACACTTCACTCCTTCAACTGTGAATAGTTGGGAGAAGATGCTCGTACACTTGTTTATGTATTCTTTCTCTCTCACATGCATGCGCGCGCACACACACACACTTGCACACATAGTTCCCTCCACTGCCGGGGAAGACAGAGGGTCAATGTCCATTAAGTGGCTTCCATTGCCAAGGCCCTAAGACACCACGAGGCCACACACATCCACCGAGCAAGAGGGGCCAGGACACACCCTCAGCGAGGTGCTGAGATCCCAGAAGAGAGCAGCCTCGGGCTCCCAGGGGCACCCCCAGCCGGAGGCCAGGGCGCCGGTGCAGTGGGTGACCGTGGATAGCTCTCTCCCCTTTCCGGGCCTCAGTCTTCCTTCATGTGCAATGGGCAGGAGCCCCTGGCTGGCTGCCAGGGATGATCAGGTTAAATACACAGGAATACAATCCTGACTCTCCATGACAATTCATGGGGCCCCATGTGCCCCAACCCCAGCAGTAAGTGGTAAACCTATAATGAGGGGTTCTCTAGGGGGAAACCCCTGATCTGCGGCGTTTGCCAATTTCCATGGTGTATATACTCCCACCGTGGTCCATTTCCAGCTACCAACCTACATGCTGAGTTGAGAACAGCTGTGTACGGATGGCTCTCGGGAGCTGAGAACCAACTCCACGACACCACAGCTCCCCACAGCCTCCCTTTCTTCTCTCCTCACCCATCCCTCTCCTGCCACACCGGCCATGTTTCTGGTCCCCACACACACCACATTCCTGCCTCAGGGCCTTTGCACTGACTGTGTCCTCTGCCTGGAATGCTCCTCCTCTGGTTGTGGCATGGCTGACCATGTCTCACCTTCCAGGTCTCAGCTCAAATGTCGCCTCTTCTAAGAAGCCTGCCCTGACCACCTTGGTAACATTGCCCCCCTCCTTGACCCACACACTCCTGCCACTCTCCATGATTTATGTCTTATTTCCATCATGGCACTCGACTCTACTCGTGTGACACACATTTCTCTGTCATGTGTATTTGTCTGTTTATTGTCTGTCTTGCCTATCACAGTGTTTGCTCCATCGGAGCCGGGCGTCTTTGGCTTGGTCACTGCTGTGTCCCTGACGTTTATAGCACAGTGCCTGGCACATGGTAGATGCGCAGACAATATTAACAGCATGAATAAATGAATGAATGAATGAATGAATGAACAGACAGCGAATGTCGGAACCTACCTGGCCTGATTCTCCGGGCCCTGCCTGGCCCACTGCCCCTTCCCCCTCCCCCGACTCCCTGAGCAGCTGCTCTAATTGGCGAGGTCCCCCTGACAGCGCCCCATTGTGGGACCTGTAATTGCAGTCTCCTGCTCTCCCACCCCGAATCTCCCTCTTCAGCAGAAAGAGAGGCCTGGCCCCATTGTGCAGCTCCTGTGACACAGCGATGACCTCACCGGGGCCCCTGAGATGGGGCCCAGGAAGGGAAGGGGGTTGGGGAAGGCCAGGCCCAGGTTGGAAAAAGCCTGGGGGCTGTGGCCTGGGACAAAGGGCCGGAGGGGGCTGAAGCCCTGAGAGAGAGAGAGGGAAAGAGAGGGTTTCCGGGATAAAACAAGGGTGCTTTTCATTGGTGGGAATAATTGGGGGAGATTAATCCATAAGAAAGGATCCCGAGGGAGGACCGGGATGGGAGGCCACGTGCCTGAGGGGGACTTTGGAGACACAGACAGACAGACAGATGCACCTGGGCCTGAAACCTGCCCATTGTGCCGCCTTGGACCAGTGACTTCCTCTCCCTGAGCCTGTGTCCTTGTATGTAAAATGGACAAATGATAATAGTCCCGTCCACATGGGATGGTCACAGGTAGATAACAGAGGTTGGGCGCTGAGCATGCAGTAAGTGCTCAATAAATACCCATCTCCCCACCCTCTTTCCTAGACTTTCCCCATTCCTCACCCTCCCATCTCCTGGACTCAGCTGGCCACCCCCAAAGCTGCCCCCAGTGCTGACCCCAGGAACCCAGAGTCTGGCAGGGCCCCTCCTCCAGGGTCACCAGCAGGCCTCCCGCTCTGGCCTCCCGAGCTCAGGACCAGCTGGGCCCAGGAGGACTTTGTGCTCACGCGCAAGCCCGGGGCAGGTCCGCCTAGTCTCTTCCCCTGAACCTCTGCCTTAGGCCCCTGGTTATCACTCCAGCCCTGAGCACCACACCCCCGTCCCCCCACCTGAGGGCCCCCAGGAGGGGACCACCTCTCTTTGCCGTGAAGTCCCTTTCTCTGGGAACGGGGACAGTGCCTGGCTCAGCACCGCTGCGGGAGGGAGGGAACAGCTTGTGCAGATCCATGAGCCCACGTGCTGGGGGGACAGCGTGGGGCTTGGTGGGGGCAGAGTGTGGGGCATGAGAGTCAACAGGATGCCTGGCCCTGCCTTCTGACCCCTTGTTTATGAGTAACAAACATTTTCCTCAGAATTTTATCAAAATTGTATAATTTCTAAGAGCAAGATTTTCCAGATTGAAGCTCTTTGCATTAATTTAGTTTCTTGGCCTGTCTTCTATCAAGTGTGGTTAACTCGTTTCTAGTCTATCATTTTTATTTTCATTTTCCTTTACTGAACTTATTTTCGTTGGGATCACTATTTTCCCATAGGACATTTCCACTGACAATTTCATCTTCTGAACGGGTTTTCAGCCACATCACGTTTTGCCCATCACAGCTTCTGCCCCTGTGGGTTTCCTTTGGTGCCAGCAGACTCCCTCCCCAGCTGGCTATGATGAAGCCTGCCGCCATGTTGTGAGCTGCCATCTTGGAGAGGCCCACACAGCCAGGAGCAGAGGGCCAACAGCCAACAGCCAGCAAGGAAGTGAATCCACCAACAACCACGTGTGCTTGGGAGTAACTCCTTCCCTGGTTGAGCCTTCAGGTGAGACTTCAGCCACTGGACCCACACCTTGATTGTGGCCTGTGAGAGCCCCTGGAGCTGCGAGGACCCAGCTAAGCCAGACCTAGACTTCTGACCCGCAGATACTATGAGATAATAAAGGTGTTGTTTTAAGCCAGTAAGTATTGTGGTGATTTATCATGCAGCAATAGACAATCAATACACCAGACAAACATCATAATAATAATAACGTCATAGTAGTAAGATATATTGAAATTATTGAGCACCTACTGTGTGCCAGGCACCATTTTAAATGCTTCACATGCATTGTCTTATTTATTGCTCACACTCACCGTAACCACTTATGGTTACCATTTACAGAAGAAAAAACAGGCTCGGAAAGGTTAACACAACCGAGACATCCCGAGCCTGGCTGTATGCTAAGAACTGGCTGGACAAAAGGGAGGCAGCCCAGGGACAACCACCCACTTCCCTTTCTCCTCTCGGATCCATCCTCTTTCCTCTTTGGCTGCAGACACCTTTTATCTTGTCCCGAAAGTGATCGTATGGACACAAATGCACCTGCAATATCATTCGGCAGACATATTTCCCAGAAACATAATATCAATTTTACCTGCACTTTTAATAAGCATTTAATTCCTTCAATTGTCTGGTGGTCCATTTGCAGGGGAAACTGAACTACCTGATCATTTCTCACTTCACCTGCCATACGGGAAATAGATTCAATTAGAAAAATCTATTGCTAATTTGAAAGCTCTGATTCTATAATTTCCTACAGGGAAGACATGTAAATTGCGTGTTATTTAACACCCTTTCATGGCAGGTGAGTTCCGCGGGGGGCAATTATAATCCACTCTCCACTCTTCCTACAGATTCCTGACAAGGGGAGAAGAGAGAAGAGGGAGCTGGAGGAGGAGGGAGAAGAGGAAAATATTTTGAAGGCTGGTCTCTCAGTGGCTTTAGGAACCACTACATTGGAAGAGCCTGGTCAGCTGATTTGGTGTCCACCTGCCCATCACGGGGCCGCTGACTGTCACGCAGGCCAGAACCTCCAAGTCCTCTGCCCTTTCTCTAACCATCTGGAAGCTGGAAAATGACTGTTCTAACACAGGTAGTCAGGACACCCAGCTCTGCACTCAGCTTCTCTGTCACCAGCTGTGTGGCAGGGAGTGTCCCTTTACCTGTCGGGACCTGGTCCCCGTCTGCACAACGGGGAAACCGCAGTACTCTCCAACCTGAGCTGTTGGGAGCCCCAAACCCAATATCAAGTGTAAGATGAAAGGGGGGGCTTTGCCAGCTACAAAGCACTGTCCCCAGGGAGGGTGCTAGCACTGGGAGTCAGGCGCCGAAGCACCCACTGGGGCTCTGATCTCCACCCTCTCCCCACCCCCACAAACTGCCAAGAGCTCTTTCTCTAGTTGGACCCAAATCTTTATGGCTAAGGGGTTTTTCAAGATAAGACAATGTCTTCCCACAGAGCTGTGGCTCTGAGCATCACCCCCTCCTCTGTGCACACACGTTTGTATACACACACGCAGCTCTGGGTAGATGTCTCTAGAAGAAAGTTCAAGAAGCCAGGACCACAGGGGCGCTCTGGGTGGGGAGCTGGGTGGTGGGGACAGAGAGACTTAGTTTTTACTTTATGCCCTTTTGTACTGCTTGGATTTCTTTGCTCTTTCCCTTTTTCCTTCCTTCCTTCCTCCCTCCCTCCCTTCCTTCCTTCCTTTTATGTCCGCCCATTTTATACTCAAAAACGTGATTTTATACATTTATACATCTATTTATTTGTAACAAATGAAACCTGTGACCCAGGGCTCCTCCCTCCTTCCCCGACTAGAGCCCTCCTTTCTGATCTGCCTCATCCCGTCCTTCAGGTCACGTCTGCGCACCTTCCCCACACAGACCCAGTTTGGGCACAGAGGAAGGGTCGCTTCCACCTGGAGCTGCCTCTGAGCTGGGCAGCTCCCCGCAGGGAGCTATGAACAGACACAGCCCAAAAAACGGATACACTGGGATGGGGCGCCCCTACAATCCACACAAGCAGCGGGGCGCCCACTGGCCTGAGGGCTGGCGTAGGCGCCACCTGCTGGGCACAGGTGAGAAGTGAATCTGGTGCCCACTTGGCCTTGGTCCTTCCAGAGGAGGCTGTGCTCAGGACTCTGTGGCCCTGAGCAGGTGTGTCCTGGGCTCCCGCCAGGGGGCCCAGCGGCCTCCTCCCCACAAGTTTCTCCAAACAGCTGCTTCACGTGCTTTTCATAGACGTGATGATTTTACACGTTAGAGGTGTGTCAGACACTGTAAATCTTCATTAACTCCCCAAACGTGTACCGAGGGCCCTATGCTAGGCACTGGTGACGTGTGACCAACCATAGAGTCACGGTCCTTGCGGGCTCTGAGGGCAGAAGGCCAAGATTAAACAACTCGTTACCCAGAAAGCACGTAATCGTGCTTAATGGGGAAGAGAGAGCGCAACGTTGCTTCAGCTGCCCTCCCGCCAGTTCTGCAAGGGAGGAAAGATGTGACTGCTGCTTTACAGATGAGGCTCAGAGAGGCGGAGTGGCTCACACAGCAGGAGCCCGTGGGGCTCAGATAGGGACCCAGGTCTGCCAGGCCCCAGGAGGCGGGAGGGTGCAGGGTCCCCGGCAGACCCACTGCCAGGCTACAGAAATAGCCCCCACCTGCCATCCTAACAAGACCCCAGGAAGCAGCTGTTTCTCCCAAGGCTGGTTTCAGCGGGCTTCCACCATCGCTAGGAGTTAGACCAGACCCCCTGCAAGAGCTGCGCTCTTCTCCCTCCTAAAGGGACGAGTAGACAGAACACGGTCCTCCAACGCTGTCAGCCAGAGCCTACCTTCCCCTCTGCCACCCCACCCCTTTTCATCGAATGAGCCCACCATCCTTCAGCAGAGAAGAGAGCCCTGCAGTAGCATGTGGCAGTCCTTGGGCCACCTGGGAATTGCCATCTCTTTCCCAGCCTCAGTTTCCCCTCCTGTCTACTGAGAGGGCAGACTGGACACTCTAAAGACCTCAGCTGATCTGAAGTGTTAAAATTCTCTTCGCCCGCCTCCCGCCTCCCTGCGTCAGCGAGTGCAGAGACGCACAGACCCCTCAGTGCTCTGGGCGTCCTCAGTTTCCCCAAGGTGGCCCATCTTTGGGAGACCAAAGCCAAAATGCTTTGGAGACTGTGAAGGCAAACCGGACTCCCTGGCCTCGTGGCGGCTCAGGGATGCAGCGGCTAGGACAGCCCTGCTCCCTTTGGGTCAGTGATGCAACTCACCAGCTGCCGGGAGGGCTCAGCAGACCAGACTCCGGGGCAGGTCCCCTCCCTCTCCGAATTTTGGCCCCTCACAATAGCTGCAGCCGCTCCTTGAGCTGGTATCCGAAGCCCCCTTGTGGGTAAGCCATGCAGTTCTCTGTAAACGCGGCGGAAGAGGGGGCAGGATGCAGCCCAGCTCCCAGTCTCGGCGCCGCTGTTGTTATAGCCGGGAGCCCTCGGGCGGATTCCCTAAAATGTCCACTGGTGTCCCGTCTCAGCATTGGTCACATGAGGACGATGGCAGCGCCTGCCTCCTGGAGGGCGGAGGGATCGGATGAGATGACCCGCTACACGGCGGGCGGGGCGCCCAGGCGTCGTTAGCGCTCACGAAGAGTTAGCGTGATGGTGGGTGTTGCGCAGGCCGGCCCGCGTCGGCCCCTCCAAATGTGGAAGGAGGACCGGATGGGCAAACGTTGACTGCGCACACCTTGCACGACCACTTTGCACAATAATTGGCGCTTTTACATCCATCATCTCACCCAACCCTCACAAAGCCCGCTTCCATCCCCGTTTTCCAGTTGGGGAAACTGAGGCGCAGAGAGGGAGAGGGACATTCCCAGCGTCACACTGTGCTGGGGCAGCGCTGGATTCAAACTGGGCAGCTCTGGAATCAAACCCTGGTCCCCGGGGAATGTCAGCGTCAACTCATCAGGGGAGTAGCCTGACCCTGTGGACCCACGTCCTTGTGGAAAATCACAGACCCCCTTATCCATGTCACAGCCTGCACGTCCCCACCGCAGCCACAGGGGGGCAGCAGTGTCCCGGCCATCGCCGTGCAGCGGCTCTCCCACCTCCGCTCCGGCTGGGACAAGGCGGCCCCGCGGGAAGGGAGACCCAGACGGTGGCAGGGCCAGGCACGGAGGCAGAAGTCTACAGTTTTGTTCAATCTACACAGAGTTTTTCAAAAATTATAATTGGTTGCCAGCATTTAAAAATCAGATTTCATACCCAAATCCAAATTTCTAGGCTTTCTTGAAAAACCAGAAAATTTGTCAACACTGGGTGCCCACTCTAACTGCCCAGAAGCAGTGGAGCTGGGCTGGACAGCTTCATCCCCGTCTGCACCACTGTCCCCTCCCCACACGCACTCATTCATGTGGCCCTCGGGCTTCAGGGGGCATTTGTTTCTGAGACCACCGGGGCTCCTCGGCAGTGCTGCCCTGTGAGGCAGCGTCTCTCAACCTGAGCACTACTGACATTCCGCACCAGATAATTCTGTGTTGTCTGGGGGCTGCCCCGCACACTGAAGGATGCCAGCGGCTCCCCCAAGTTATGACAGCCAAAACCGTCTCCAGAGATTGCCAATGTCCCTGGGGACACTGCTGCAAGCCTTTAAAAACGGGAAAAGGCGTGGGTTACCTCCACACACACAGTCAATGAGCAATCCCAACACAGGGCCATCCCAGGGACAGAGCTGGACCAGTGCCCCTCCATCCTCCTAACTCTGGCGTCTGGAAGGGTGGGGTGGGGAGAGACATGCACACAGGGGTTGCAACAGAATGTGGCTAATACTGGGATAGAAGGACACACAGCATTGGGTGGGGTCACTGAGCCCAACCCAGACCCAGGCAAGGGGGCCGGGGACCATTGTTTGGTGATACAGGCAGAGGGGCCAGCTTAGAGCACAGGACAGCAGTGGTAGGGGAGGTGCCCACAGTTCAGTGTTGCTAGGGACACCCGTGGGCTGGTCACTCTGGAGGTCCTCCAAGGGAGGAGGGGGCAGCCTCCCTGACCCAGAACCTTCTCCTGCCAGTCACACAACATCCCCACCATCAACACTGCAGGAGCTGCCCTGCCTCCAGCTCACTGCAGGACTGACCCCTGCCCCAAACTCCTCATGCACCATGAGCTCCAGGCCAGTCTGGGGCCTGTCCTCCCCTAAGGGAACACCAGAAGTCTGATGGAGGAGCTGGCCTCCCATGGCCCTAGCCCTTTCCTTGGGCCCTAGTACCCAAGGAAACTCTGCAGAGGGGAGGGGCTGGGCTCTGTAGCACTGCCACCAACAAGCCCCCAAATCCTAGCCCCTGGGGCCTAAGGCTGGCCTTCAGGAGTCCAGCCAGGGTCTTCCAGCCACCAGACACCACAGACCCCAGTAAAAGGGAGGGAAAAGATGAGGAGTCCCAGGAGGTCCCTTCTCTGGCTGAGGATTGGGGAAACTCAAGGTCACTTGCCTGGCGATCATGGTCAAGGCCCAGCCAGAAAGTCCAAGACCTGGCCCTGACCACGTCTGGTGTTATATAAGGTGTTGGATGGATGGTCAGACCACATGCTGCCCCATGGCCCAGGGCTAGGAGCGGGGATCCACTTGCCCTAAAGCAGTGAGCCACAGGCTGCAGATGAGAACACTGAGGCTCAGAGAAGCCAAGTGATGTGGCCAAGGACACACAGTAAAGAAAATGTTGGTGCCTGGGCGAAAACTTGGGTGGGCCTGGTTCCTAGCCCAGTGATGCTTGCTCCACCCTTCACCATGGGCCTGTTTTTCTATTGAGTTGTTTACTTTTTCTAATCGGTTCTGAAGAATTCCTGATATAGGGACCGGCCCTGTCGCGTAGTGGTTAAGTGTGCGCTCTGCTGTGGCAGCCCGGGGTTCGCAGGTTTGGATCCCAGGTGCGTACCAACGCACCGCTTGTCAAGCCATGCTGTGGCGGCGTCCCATATAAAGTAGAGGAAGATGGGCACGGATATTAGCCCAGGGCCAGTCTTCCTCGGCAAAAAGAGGAGGATTGGCATCAGATGTTAGCTCAGGGCTAATCTTCCTCACACACACAAAAAAAGAATTCTTGATATATTCTGGATAATACCCCTTTGTTCGTTTTATATGTTGCAAGCATCTTCTATTCCATGGCTTGTCTTTTCCATCTATTTATGGTCTTTTAATTTAAAAAAATCTTAATTTTAATGTAGTCAAATTTATCAACTTTTCCTTTACCTTTCTGCTCAAAGTTGTAAAGATAGTCTCCTTTATTGTCTTCTTACATGAGTTGCATGTTGCATGTTAGTATAACACATCAGACCTGTGTGGTGTGAGGTAGAGATCCAATTTCATTTTTGTTTCCACATGGACACCCAATGGTCCCAGCACCATTTCAATGACCTGAAATCCCAGCTCTGTCATAAATCGAGTTTCCACATATGTGTGGCTTTGTTTCTGGGCTCTGTATTCAGTTATGTTGGTCTATTTGTCTGTGTGACAACACCTTAACTCTTAATTTTTATAACTTCATATTATGATATCTGGTAGAGCAAGTCTTTCTCTTGTCCTTTATCTTCAGGAAAGTCTTGGCTATCCGTAGACCTTCTCGCTTTGACATACATTTTAAAATCAGCTTTTCAATACTATGAAAAATTCTCTTGGGATTTTGATTGAAATTACATTGAACCTGAATATACTAATTTGGGGAGAATTGAGTCTTTAAAATATTTAGCCTTCTTATCCAAGAACATGGTATATTTTTATTTTATTTAAAAATCTTACCATACAGTTTTAATTTTCTCTATAAGGGGTTACCACAGCCTTTGCTAGATTCATTCCTAGGTACTTTATATTTTTGTTACTATTGCTAAACGGTATCATTTTAAAATCACATTTTCTAACTGATTGTTGATGGTGTATAAAAATACAATTGACTTTTGCTAGACACTTAATTCTAATAATTTATTTGTAGATTCTTTAGGATTTTCTGTGTAGATGATCACATCATCTGTTTATAGTATTAGTTTTACTTCTTCCTTTCAATCTTTATGCTGTTTTGTTTATTTATTTTTCTTGTATTACAACCCTGGCTAGAACCTAACCACAATGTTGAAAAGAATTGGCATCATTGATTTGTTTCTGATCTTAAAGGTAATACTTTTGTTATTTCATTATTATGTATGATGTCATCTATATCTATATCTATATTTCCTTTTATCAATTTAAGGATATTCCTTTCAATTCCTGGTTTGTAAAGAATTTCTATAATGAATGAATGTTGAATTTTTTTCATCTAATGAAATGATTAAATGTTTTTTCCTTAAAACTGTTAATGTGATGAATTATGTTAAATAATTTCCTAATAATAAGCGAACCTTGCATTCATAGGATAAACACAACCATAATGTACTATATTTTTCAATTATTATTACTGATTCACTGTACTAATATTTTTAAAGAATTTTTGGATCTATGTTCACGAGTGAAATTAACTTGAAATTTTTCTTTAGTATACAGTCTTTAACTGATTACCAAGCTTATGCTAACCTGATAAAGTAAATAGAATAGTGTTGACTATGTCTTTCCACTCTGGAGTAGAAATTTGGGTAAGCTGGAAATGATCTTTGCTTTGAATTCTTAGGAGAATTCACCTATAAAGCATCTGGAACTGATGTTTTCTTTATAGGAAGATTTTAACCTACTAATTTAATTTATCTAATAATTATAGGACCATTCAGGTTTTCTGTTACTTCTTGAGTCAATTTTGATAAGTTGCATTTTTCTTAGGCATTTGACAATTTCATTTAAGACTTCAAATTTATGGCATAAAGGTCATTTATAATATTCTTATATTATCCATTTAATGTATGCTGCACCTATAATTATGTCCCTTCTTATATTCCTAATATTGTTTATTTTTGCTCTCTCTTTTATCTTAATTAAACTTTTAAGCAATCTGTCTAATATTTTTAGTCTTTTCAAAGAATCATTTTGTTTTCAGTCTTCCTCCTCTCTGTGTTTGTTTTCTATTTCATTAATTTCTATTCTTATCTTAATCATTTGATTCCTTCTACCACTTTTGGGTTTATTCTGCTGTCTTTAACTTTTTAAGTTGGATGCTTAGCTAAAAGCTTACTAATTTTGAGCTTTTCTTGTTTGCTAATATAAGCATCTCAGGTTATAAGCTCTCCTCTAAATACTGCTCTCGCTGCATCTCATGAGTCTTGATACAATATTTTTGTTATTGGTCAATACTAAGTATTTTCTAACTTTGTTTATGATTTCCTTTTTGGCCTATGAGTCATTTGGGTGTCTGTTTTCAAGTTTCCAAAAGGATGAGCTTTTTTTAGTTATCGTTTTGGTTATCACCCTCTAACTTATTTGGATTGTGAGGAGAGAATATAATCTGTATGCAAATTATGCTGGATGCTGTGATTACTGCCCAGGCCCCCCTGCAGGACTGAAGGACTTATTCCCCCAGCTGCGGGGCCAGCTGCTGGAAAGTGGCCTCAGCTGTCAGCCTCTTGGGTTGCCTGGGCTGAAGAAATCACCTTGTCCAACCAAGGTCATGCTCTTTCAATGGGCAGCCTGCATCCAATCAGTGCGGGAGTATAAAGGTCTGTGCCCTTACCCCAACCCAAGACAATTCTGAAGGACCATCCCAGCTCCAGAGCTCTCTGTGGAGTTGGCTAAGGCTTCCACTGGTACTGCCTTGCAGCTCAACATCTCCTGCTATGCAAATCTGCTTCTTCCCCTCCCTTCCACTGGTGCCGATCCCAAGAGTGTTCCCCAATAAACTCCCTGCACCCTGATTTCCATCTCAGAGTCCAGTTCCCAGGAGATCCAATCCGCAACCCTAATCTTTGAAATTTGCTGATGTTAGCTTTATGGTCTATCATATTTTCTAAATGTTCTATGCATGCTTGAAAAGAATGTGTTTGGGATTCCATAGTCTACATATGTTGATTACATTAAACTTGTAATTGTGTTCCTCAAATTTTTTGTATCTTCACCGAGATGGCCTAAAAATATCCCATCATGAAGGTAGATCTGTCTATTCTTGTTCTTTCCATTTTTATTTATATTTTTCGCAGCTATGATATTAGTTATATATAAGTCGGAACTATTATAGCTTCCAGGTTGATTTCAACCTACATCATTATCTAGTGACCATCCTATCTCTAATAACGTTTTTCTCTCTTAAAATCTATCTTTATCTTTTATGAATGCAGCCACAGCAGCTTTCTTTGAGTTGCTCTTTGCCTAGTATATTTTTTCTATATTTGGACTTTCATCAGTTCTGGGACCTTATGTTTGAGGTATGTCTCTTGTAAACAGAATATAATCTAGGTGTTTTAAAAATCCAGTCTCATAATTGTCTTTTAACTGAAGAGTTTAGTCCTCTTACATGTATTTCTGATAGCTTATATATCTAGATCGATTTATATAGTCTTATAAGGTATTTTCTGTTCATTTTAACTTTTCCTGCCCCCAGGCCCCTTCCTTACCTTCTTTCAGTCATTTGAGGGTTTTTTGTGTGTGTGTGTGAGGAAGATCAGCCTGAGCTAACATCCATGCCAATCCTCCTCTTTTTGCTGAGGAAGACCGGCTCTGAGCTAACATCCGTGCCCATCTTCCTCCACTTTATGTGGGATGCCGCCACAGCATGGCCTGACAAGCAGTGCGTCAGTGCACGCCCAGGATCTGAACACAGGCTGCCAGCAGCGGAGCACACACACTTTACTGCTACACCACAGGGCCGGCCCCAGTCATTTGAGGTTTTTATCTTCTTTTTCTGATCCTGATTTTTCTTTCTAATTGTTTAGAAGTTACACATTCTATGACCATTTCTTCATGCTTATCTTAGCTATTTTAACACTGAGCGCTTAACTAACAAGTCTAAACTTAATCAATACATTTGCCCTCCTCCCAAGTAATGGAAGGTATTTGAAAACTTTAATTTTGACAATCCCTTCCAAAATTATATGGTGTTGTCCAGTGTTTTAGTATTAGGCTGTTTTTTCCCTGCCATAAATTAGACATTATTATTGTGGAGTCATACAGCCCATGTTTTTTTAGTTTCTCTCCAAATATTTGCCAATGTCTTTGCCCATTTTTCCTTATGTATCTGACTTTTTCTTTGGAATAATTTTTTATTCTGCCTGAAGTACATTACATTCAGAATTTTCTTTAACAAGGATCTTTGATGGTAAAATCTCAGTTTTTATTTGTCTGCGTATGTCTGTATTTCACCCTCATTCTTGAAGGATAGTGTAGAGTTCTATGTTGACAGTTATTTTTTCTCAGCGCATTGAAGACATAATTCCACTGTCTTCTGGCTTCCATTGATGACAGTGAGCAGTCAGCTGTCAATCTAACTGTTGATCCTTTGGAGATCATCTTTTTTTCTCTGATGCTTTTAACATCTCTTTTTCTGTGATGTTCTGCAATTTTACTAGTGTGTGTCTAGATGTGAATTTCTTTTTTATTTACCTTGCTTGGCATTTGCTGGGCTTCCTGGATCTCAGGTGTGATATCTACAATAATTCTACCAAATTATAAGTCATGATCTTTTCATACATTGCCTGTTCCCATATTCCATGATCTTCTAAAACTCTGAATAGATGTATATTAGGGCCTCTCACTCTATTCTTCTGGATCGTTCCTTTGGCTCCACAGTTTACAAATCCTCTCTTTGGCTGTATCTAATCTGCTGTCCAATCTGTTCACTCAGTGTCAAATTACAAGTATTATATTTCTCACTTCTGTCAGTTTTCTTTGGTTCATTTTCAAATCTGGCTGTTCATTACAGTCTCTTATGCCCTGCGCATGTTTTCAAATTTCTCTCTTATTTCCTTAAAAACACAAAATAGTTATTTTAAATTTGTTTGTAGTCTCTATATGATCATTTCAAATCTAAAGGCTTTGAGGATCTATTTCTATTGTCTCTTGTTTCTGCTGGTTCTCTTTTTCTCCTTGTGAAGTTATTTTTCACTGTGAGCTGCTCCTTTTCTTTGGAAATTTATTCATGGACATTCTATAAGGCTGACTTGTAGGTGAACTCCTCAAGGGAGGTTTAGGGCTTGCCTCTGACACTTGACTGGGCTACTAGCTAGCAGCGGCCCTTTAAATTCTCCACTTGAGTTTGTTTGAACCACACAAGTAGAGGGAATTCAAACCGACAATCACGTGAGGGCCAGCTTGTGATTACAAATTCTCAAGGGAGATATTTTTTCTCTCAACCCAGTGTCAAGGTCAGAATATGCAGGCTTCCTTTCCCGTTCTCTTCTGCAGGGTGAGATTTACTCTTCATTCTTTCCTACACTCTGGACACAGCCCTTTGGACTTTAACTCTGATGGGGTCTCCTAGCAGATCCTTCTGGAGTGGTGCCCAGCATACATCTCCTGTTCCCTGCATCTCACACAGCGACAGAAGCAGAAGGTCAAAGGCTCCCACCTTCACTTCATTTTAGAGATCCGTCATTTCCCTACTGTCACGCCAACTCGATCATGTGTTTAAAAAAGTTTTTTACAAAAATATTTTATCCAGGATGTTAATTATAATCAGGGGAGGTGTTAAAGGTATCTAATTGGGCAGAGTGCCAGAAACAGTTCTCTCAGAGAACTTTCCAGAACTTGCTTTGGCTTTTAGCCTGTTCTGCATTAACACACACTACAGTATATTGTAATTATCCTTGGGTTTGTTGTTGTTGTTGTTGTGATGCCCTCAAGACCATGGGTGCCTCAAGGGCCAGGAGAAAGAGAAGTTCAGTGTTCTCAAGCCTGATGTGGGCATGAGACAATGAAGGCACCTGAGAAATGTGTGCAGAAAGTTGAACAAATGAATGAATCCTCATTATAACATCTAACCTGCTTCATCAGCACGCTCTGGATTTCAAGTACAACCAGTGCCCTAGGCCTGTCTTGTGGGCTCTCCTGGAATGCTGGGAGAGAGGATGGTACATGTGCAGGACATTTGCATGTGATTCACTGTTAATCACAGCTTCACCTTGGTACTGAGGACCATGTCTCAACCAGGATAACGGTCACAGAGAGTTTCAAAACTGGCCAGTAAAAAATAAATTTTAATGCTACAAAATGAAAATATTTCTTGCCATTTGGAATCACACCAACCAAAGTTGGGGCCTGTGGATTTTAGCAGCCCTAACCAGAAGACCCGACCGACAGGTGTCAGAGCCTGACAGAGAATAAGATGGACTGTCTAATGGAGTGCAGATGCCTCAACCCTCATCTTGCTTGAAATGGAATGAATCCTGGTACCTAAATATACACGGGTCTTTCAAAACCTTGCTCCTTCTCCCACCTACCTTCACACTTCTCACTCAAGGGGGAAAAATAACCCACCAGCAATTCATCTTTTTCAAGGGTTGCCGGCGAGCTGACAGATTTTTTTCACAGCTGAGTTATTTCTGATCCTGGTCCTGGCAAAAAGAAATATAGAGCAACAGTGGCTGGGAGACATTTGGAAGCTGTGCCAAGCCAAACAGTGTCTAAAAGTCTACATCAGATCCGCCAACCTTGCAAAAGTGTATTTTCACTTTACAAAAAAATACTTTAAAACACTGGCGATGTAAAACCAGTGAAAATCAGGGTCAGAAAGGAAACTCTCACCAGTTATAACGTGACGCAGCCTCTCAGCCCCTGAACATGTGGCCTCAGAGCTCACGAAGAATCAAAAAACACTGGAGCGAGGCAGGCCCAGAGGGCGCAGATCAGAGTGAGGGGAGTTTGTGACAAAAGTGGGTGAGGTCTTCCTCACTTCTCAGCTACGTGACCCTGGGCACGTCACTTACCCTGAGTCTCCATTTCCGAAGATGAGACAGAGGCAATGTTAATAAACCTACCTCATAAGGTAGTCAGAACATCAAATAAAATGATATGTGTAATTGTATAGAATCACTGTTTAGTGAACGCCTAGCACATCCTGAGTGCCCACTGTACACAGATGCTGCATTTTTCCTGTTGTAGTCACACTTATGAGATGATGATGATGACGGAGGAGAAGAAATTGAACCTGGGAGAGAAAGAGATGTGATTAAAATCATTTTCATGGGGCCGGCTCCGTGGCGTAGCGGCTAAGTGCGCACGCTCTGCTGCTGGCAACCTGGGTTCGGATCCCGGGCACGCACCAATGTACCGCTCGTCAGGCCATGCTGTGGCAGTGTCCCATATAAAGTAGAGGAAAATGGGCACGGATGTTAGCCCAGGGCCAGTCTTCCTCAGCAAAAAGAGGAGGATTGGCATGGATGTTAGCTCAGGGCTGATCTTCCTCACAAAAAAAATAAAATAAAATAAAAGGCCATCAGCTGCTTCCTGGCAGAAGCAGGATTACAGCCCAGCTCTCCTGACTTCCTATTCTATATTTTTTCCACCATTGCCAAATTTCTAATACTGTAGTCATACTTTTAGTATAACCATTAACTAAATCTCTAAGGTGGTTTACTGCTCACTCAGTGCTCCCACACACATCTTCTTGCTTCTGTTTTATATCAACTTTCTGATGTAATCTTGGTATACCCATTTTGCTGATGAAGAAAGTTATGCACAGAGAAATAAAATGACTTGTCCAATTCCAGCAAGTCAGAACTGGGATTTGTACTCAGATCTCCTGGCTTGAGATCTGCCTCCCTTTTGGGAAGGTCAGCCCTGCTTTTCTCTACTAAAACATCAAACTAATATTTACTGAGGCCAGGTTCTGTGCTCACTCAGGGGACATAGAAATGAACTGGACCCACTCCTTATCCTGAGGAGCTCACAGGCTAACGGGCCAGATAGACATTTAAAGAAATAAACAGAGGCTTCTGACGGAGATGACAGATCTAACACTGGCATCTACTTTTTTCCCTCCCCAAACCCTATTAAAAGGACAGTAAAAGGACTTCTTTTAAAGCCAGAGACTCGGAAAACTGGAGAGGATGGGAGAGGAGATAGCAGTAACCAGACTGAGGAAGCTGAAGAGAAGACAGACTGACTTTGCAGTGAGGATTCTGAATCCTAAGTGGATGGTGAGGCAGGTAAGACTAACTGGACTTATCTACGAGTCCCCAAAAGGCCTGGGGGATGTGTTCTCCCGTGAAGGGAATGGGACTTGGTTAAAATGAAGAGGAGCACTGGTCAACCCTCTGTTCAAGGAAGAGTTAAAAACTCAGAGTCTTCTCCCCAGTTCCAGGCAACCAAGCAACAAGCCTCCACGACCCCTCCCTGGCAGAAGCCTGGGGGGTTATACTCTGGGGACTGTGAGACAGAGGCCCTCTGGACAGGTATGGATGGGATATTAAGGATCCTAGGATTTCCTAGAACACGAGCAGCCTTCACCCTCCAAGAAAGAGATTGGAAGAGCTTTCTCTGGGGAATTTGACCAGCCCAAGGGGAAAGATCTTTAGATACAGATATTAATGTTTCCCAAACTAAATATCCTAGCCAAAGGACTCACAGAAGCTCACACTATCAGGCCCCACACACTCAGGAAGACCAATCGGCTCTCAATCCCTGTGAGCAGACAACCAAACAGTATCAGACATGGGAGGAAAGTAAGGCTCCCAAACAGTGAAGACCAAATAAGCAACAGCCAGAGAAAAGCAACTTGGAGGAAATAGAGACTATTTGGTGGGGAGAAAACTTAAAAAAAAAAAAAAAAAAGCTACCAGTAACATTCTTAGAGAAAAATATTGGATTCATTAAACAAGAACAGGACACTACAAAAAATGAACATTCAGAGAATTTAAAAAGAACTCTAGGAAATTAAAAAATAGCAGAGATTTAAACACTCAGTAGAAGAGTTGGATGTTAAATCTGAAGAAATATTCTAGAAAGTAGAGCAAAGAGACAGAGATGGAAAATAGGAAGTGTGATGGTTAGTTTTATGTATCAACTTGACTGGATCACAGGGTGCCCAGATATTTAGCTAAACATTATTTCTGGATGTGTCTGAGAGGACATTTCTGGATGACATTAGCATTTGAATTAGTAAACTGAGAAAAGCAGATTGCCCTCCACAGTGTGGGTGGACCTCATCCAATCCATTGAGGGCTTGAAGAGAACAAAAACGCAGAGGAAGGGAGAATTTGCTCTCTCTGCCTGACTACTGAGGGACATCAATCTTCTCCTGCCCTTGGATTGGAACTACATCACCAGCTTTCCTGGGTCTCCAGCTTGCAGGCTTCAGATCATGAGACTTCTCTGTCTCCAGGATTGTATGAGGATAGATGGATGGATGGATGGATGGATGGATGGATGGATGGATGGATGGATGGATAGAGGGAGGGAGGGAGGGATGGATGGATGGCTGTATGGAGGGATGGATGGACGGATGAAGGGAGGGAGGAGGGGAGGGAAGGATAGATGGATAGATGAATAGATGATTGATAGATAGATAGATAGATAGATAGATAGATAGATAGATAGATAGACAGAGATATAGAATCAATAGGATATAGAGATAGACGTAGATACAGACACAGATACAGGTACAGGTACAGATATAGATATAGATCCCATTGGTTCTGTTTCTCTGGACAGCCCTGACAAATACAAGAGGAAAAACATGGAGCAGTCCAAGAGGTGTAATATCCAATTAATAGAAGTTCCAGAAAGACAGACCAGAGAAAATGAAGGGAAAGAATTCATCAACAATTCCAGAAATTTTTCTAAACAAAAGGACCTAAATTTTGTGGATTGCAAGGACCCACCAAGTACCCCTCTGGGCAATGCATAAAGAGAGACCCATACCAGGGCACATCATTGTGAAACCTGAGACACTGGGACGAAGAGAAGATCCCACAAGCTTCCGGGAGAGGAAAAGGTCCCACATGAAGGTCAGGAAGAGCTCTGGACTTCTCCACAACACTGGCGGCTGGCAGGCCCAGGAGCAATGTCTGCGAAATGCTGAAGGAGAAGTATTTCCAAGCTAGATTTCTCTTCCCAGCCAAGCCAATCCAATGTGGGGACAGAGCGCAGATCTTTGTAGACATGCCAGGTCTTGAAGCATTTACAGTTGATCCTCATTATGCAAGGATTCCTTATTTGTGAATTCATCTACTCACTAAAATTTATGTGTAACCTCTAAATCAATACTCATGGTGCTTTTGTGGTCATTCACAGACATGGCACAGAGGGCAAAAAATTTGAGTCACCTCAGGCGACACTCTGCCTTCCTGTTTCAGCTCTCATGCTGTAAACAAGTGTCCCTTTCACGGTCTAATTAGTGCTACGTTTTTCTCATTTTTGTGCTTTTTGTTGGTGATTTCGCTGTTTAAATTGGTCTCAAGCATAGTGCTGAAGGGCTGCCTAGGGTTCCCAAGTGCAAGAAGGCTGTGACGTGCTTTATGCAGAAAATAGGTGTGTTAGATAAGGGAGTAAGTCAAGAAAGAGGAAAATATAGGATACAGGAAACAAGGGACAGGTAGGGGAACCCCCAGGCTGCTAGGGGAGGGAGACCTCAGGACAGTAGCAGGGTCCCAGGCCTGGGGAGGGACCAGTCCACCAGGCAAGGGCTCCTCCAGGAGTGGAGAAGGCCTGGTGCATGGGAAGTCCTATGAGGAAAGTTCAGGACTGACTTATTGACAATTGCATAGAAAACTAAGCAAAGGAGAAACAATTATCAGCTGGGGTGTGGGTACCACTGTGCAGGGAACGTTCTCATAGGTATGGCCTTTTCTCTATCTTAACACCTGTAGAGCACTTTCTCTATTAGGCCTTGTTTGAAGCATTTGTATGTGACTTGACTCATTTAAAGCTTTAGCCCAGGAAGGCAGGGTGGATGGCTATCAAACAAGAGGTTGAGCAACTTGTCCAGGATCACGTAGCAGGTAGGGGGCAGAAGGAGAACTGGAACCCGGGCAGGTGGTTCAGACTCACGTGTTCCGAAAACGGAAATGACCACCATTCTCAGACTGTATGGAAAGGTCTGAGGACGCGGGAAGGTGTGTGTGGGGAGGGCAAGGCAGGAAACAGCAAAATCCTCGCCTTCCAGAATAAGAAGTCAACCCACAAGGCTGACAACTACAGATCTTCCTTGACTCATGATGGGGTTACATCTGGATAAATTGTAAATTGAAAACACCGTAAGTCAAAAATGCATTTAATACACCTAGCCTACTAAACATCCTAGCTTAGCCTAGCCTACCTTCAATGTGCTCAGACACTTATGTTAGCCTGCAGTTGGGCAAAATCATCTCACACAAAGCCCATTTTATAATGAAGTGTTGCCTATCTCATGCAATGTATTGAATACTGTACTGAAAGTGGACAACAGAATGGCTGTCTGGGTACAGAATGGTTATTAAGTGTAGTGGTTGTTCACCCTTGTGATCGAGGGGCTGACTGGGAGCTGTGTCTCGCTGCTGCCCAGCATCAAAAGAGTCTGGCACCACATATCACTAGCCCGGGAAAAGATCAAAACTCAAAATCCCAAGTACAGTTTCTGCTGGATGCATACCACTTGCACACTATCACAAAATCAAAAAAATCGTAAGTCAAACCATCACAAGTTGGGGACCATCCATACAAAAATCAAGATGCTGTCCCAGAGGCACGAAGGTAAAAACCAAAATAATTAGTTAAAGGAGGTGAAATAGCTGCCTCTGGGAAGAGCATACGGGAGCGAGTTGGGCGGGAAGTGGCAGGAAACTGCTGTTTTTCTTAACAAACCTTGTAGAACTATTTGCCTGTATAAGTTTGCTCAAAATAAAAGCTAAAAATAAAGAAAAGAAATAAACAACATCTCCTTGATCCTAGACCGAGCCTGCAAGCCACGGCTGCCGGGGCGGGGCCTGGGGTAGGGAGTTGCCCCTTTATTCCCTATTTCCCGTGACTCTGCCTTTGACCTGGTGGGCGCCCCTCCCTCTGGCCCTACAGCAGCATCAGGACCATTTCCCCCTGTGAGTTATGGCTGATCTCCCAGCAGGGAATCACCTGCCGAGACCCCATCTGCATCAACCTTCCAGCTCAATCAGGGGCCACTGGTACTGACATATCGACGTCAACTGCAAATGAGGACCCTCCCAGGGATGCTCTGCTGGGCCTCTCATCTCAGAACCACACTCCCTAAAAGAAGCCAGGCTGCCAAGGGCTGTCATCACACACGCTAATGACACAGACACAGGCTGACACGTAGGGCCCTCAAGAGACACTCCTAGCACCTGAGGTCACAGAGACAAAGTGAAGGGGGCGCCTCAGGCACTCGAGGGACCTCATCCCATCTCACACCCCCACCCCAGCCCAGATGTGACTCCCTGCCCTTTTCTCCTGATGCCCCCACGTTGACTCACAGTTGTGAGTGGCAGATTTACAGAAGATTCCCAGGCCCCCTGATCATCTGAGACTGAGTACTGGGCGCTTGCTGCATACATATCCCCCCTCTCCCTCTTCGTGTCAAACCCAACAACCAAAGTTGCTGCTGACCGGACAATTCCCTTCCTAAGGCGCATTTCAGATCCTAAGGGAACACTTTTGTTCCCTCAGAGCTATGACAACTGTGTGTCATCTAGTCTGTCCCTTAGCCCCTCACAGCCCAAGTGGACACTCAGCTAGTGGAATTAACGCTTCTTGTGAGTTTCACAGGGTTCTTGTGAGGGCCACATGAATCATTCAGGCTGGGGTATTTTGGGAAATAGAAGGGTGAGAAATCCAAAGAATATTTTGAGAAACACAAGCAATTAGCCCTCTCGGATGTTAAAATAGATGAATAAGCCCCAGATTAAACAGCAGAGCAGGCATGGAGGGAGCAGAATGGAGCAGAGAAGCCTTCTTGTGTAAAAGAATTTAATATATGATAAAGTTGTCCTCAGTAGACAAGGAACAGTGGAAGGAGTAGCACATAAAAAGTCCATTTAGATGCATTCTTCCCGTCTTTCACATATACTGAAAATAGAAATGGTTTACAAAGCAAATAAAATCTTAGGAAGACTGGCCAAAAATATAAGTGAATATTGACCAGATCTCTGAAGGAATGGGACATTTCCAAGTTTTAAAATCATTGAGGAGATTTTTTTAAAGGGAAAAGAGAACATATTTGACTATATAATAACAAAAAATCTTCTGTACCACAGAAAAATTTAGCAGGGAGAAAAACGGGCTGACAACCAACCAATGACCAAAGTTTAATGAGAATAATCTATGAAAAAACTACACTCGTTGGTAAGAAAATCCTTAAACCAACAGGGTTTTTATTTTCCTTTATTTTTTGGAACTTGACAAAATGTTGCCAAATTTCATCTGGAAAAATAAACATGTGAGACTAGCCAGGGAAATTCTAAGAAAAAACAAAAGTAATGAAGGAGGACTGGGTTTACCAGATGTTAAAATGTATTATGAAAGTACAATAATTTTTCAAGTTTAGTGCTGGAAAAGAACTGGATGCTCAATCCAGCCCAGAGTACAGAAATCTATGGAAACATATGCAGGAACTCAGCACGTGAAAAAAAAGAAGGCATTTCATATTAGAGGGAAGGATGCATCAGTCAAAGCATGGCATTGAGATTACTGGGTAGTCAGCCATCTGGGAAAAATAAAGTTGAATCCCTACCTCACCCCTTATACGCAAATAAATTCCAAATGGATCCAAGATTTAAACAAACAACCAAAAAAATGAACCGTAAAAATTCTAAAAGAAAATATAGGTGAGGTTATTTATAATCTTGGAAAGGAAAGATATTCCTAAACAGGATACCCAGAAGCCATAATAAAATTCACTTGAGGAAATAAATAAGTGAGAAATCCAAAGACTATTTTCAAAAAAATGAGGAATAAGCCCATTCTGATATTAACATACACGATTAATGGAGAGCAGAGAAACAGTCTTTCCTACATAAAATAACTCAAACCATGATAACAGTGTCTTCCTCTCTAGCTAATGAACATGGGAGGAATGCTGAATGAATGCAGTTGGGAGACTGTGTTGGGAAAAACATAAATTTAAATCCATTTTCACATGTACTGAAGAATAAATCATTTATAAAGCAAATCAAATCCTAGAAACACTGGCCAAAAATATAAGTGAATATCAACCAGCTCTCTGGAGGGATGAGACTTTTCCAGGCTTTAAAATGATTGAGGAAATCAAAAAGGGGAAGGAGAACTGATTTAACTATGTAAAAAAATATCTTCTGTACCAACAAATCAAAGTTAAAAAAATGCGACTTACATAAACTTTTAAAATTTCTGGGTGAAGAAAAGTATAAACAAAGTCATGACAAAAGCTAAACAGGGACGGACATTTCATAGGATGGATCACTTTCATTTAGAAACCTCTCCTACAAGTAAGTGAGAAAAAGACTGAAAATCTAACAGAAAAATGGGCAAAAGCTGTACATGAAAAGGAAATTCCCAGAAGAATTTAAAATGAACAATGACTATATGAAAAATGATCAACCTCACTCATCATTAAGAAATGTGAGTAAAAACAATAAGATGCACTTTTTTACCTTTCAAATTGGCCAAGATTTTAAAGTTTGAAAATACCCAAGTTTATGGAGAAATAGCCATTCTTAAACACTGTTAGATGGAGTATAAAATGGTGTACTCCATTCCTTTTCACGGCCGTATAACACTCCCTGTGTGGATGCAGCAAATTTTATTTAATCAGTCCCCATTTACAGACATTTAGGGCTGCTGGGGTGGGGTTTTTTTTTCCTCCATTTTTAGGTATAAAAAGCAGTACTGTGACAATCATCCTTGGACATACATCTTTGCATACATATGTGAATATATTTGTAGGAACAATTCTTGGCAATGGAATTGCTCAGTGAATGGACTTTTGCATTAAAAGTTTTGATGGATATTGCCAAACTGCCTTTCCACAAGGTGACAGCAATTTACACTCTGACCAATTGTGTGTGAGAACACTTGTGCCTCTGTACCTCCTCCAGCACCAAGAATTATAATATTAAGATTGTTTTGTTAAGTCTGTTTAAAAAAAAAAGACGAAGAACAGGGTAGGAATGGATTAGAATTACAAATTGTGGTACAAATGTAAGAAATTTTTTTTAGTTCTGCCTTTGCCACTTACCTGCCATGAGATACTTGGGACATCCTTCCCTTCTCTGGGCCTCAGCGTCCCTATCAGTAAAACAAGAGGTGTGAAATAGATTGACGCTTCTCACACCTACTCATCCTATAACAAAGAGGAGGGACTCAGTCTTCCCTGTGAGTGTCCAGGGTGGCAGGGCAGGTGAGAGGTGATCCCTGCCCACTCCTCCGTCCCACACACCAGAGACACAGCCACTTCAGGGCCTCCAGCACGGTCCAGCCAGGCAGACAGAGCTGGGGTCTCATTTCCCATCTGTGGATGAGGAAGGTCAGGAAGCCAATTTCTACTCTGTTAGAAAGTTTATTGTTTTTCTGCCAGGAGGAAGGCTGGACCCCAGGGCTGCCTTTCCTGGTGTCTCAGGTGTGGGCCATCCAGCACTGATCTGGTCACAGTTCTTGCTCAAAAACCATCAGTGGCTCCCCACTGATTGCAGGAGGAAAGCTAAACCCTTTGATTGATTCTGGCCTTGAGGCTCCAGGTTCCGGCCCCACCTCCCTCTGTGGTCTGGCCAGACACACGGTCTCCAGTTCCCACAAACCAAGCCTTGAACACACACCTTATCTGGGACTTTCCCTTCTCCCGTGGTTGTTCACCTGCGAGGTTCTCCTGTTAACGACTTCCTCTGACACAACCGTCTGTGCCCTTGCACGTAATCTGCGGTGTGTAATCTGGTGTAAGAATCAAAGGGCATAGGGTGGGTAGGAAAAATTGACAAGCCTCCGTCAAAGCTTTCTGGCTTGGCAAACCTTAGAGAAAAAAAGCATGAATATTCCAAATAGGGCATAGTATGATTCCGATCAAGGTTGGGTATGTATATATGTGTGGAAAAAAGATCGGAAGGAAATACAGAATACCAAAATGCTCTTATCTTCGAGTGCCTTCATAGTGATAACATGGATGGTGATGATGACAGCTCACATTTACAATTTACGCATGACTTTTATAATCGGGAAAACAACTGCTGTTTTTAGAGCATTCGAGTTAAATTGTGATGCATGGAGAATTATTTTCATGCAATTAAAGGCAAGTTCTGGACTCAGATGGATGAGGTCAGACCCCCTACCTTCCCGATGTTCCCCTCCTCTTCTGTTCACCACCCCCAACCCCTGCAGCCTCCCTGCAAACTGGTCCCAACAGCTGCTTCCAAGAGCCCACCGCCAGCGGCACAAAGCTAGAACCCCACATTCCAGGAGTCTTCTCCCCCGACCTGTCCAAGCTTCCACTGCTACCTGGAAGCAGGGTGGTGGTTAACAGTCCTGGACCTTGGAAATCAGACCAGCCCTGACCCTGCTGTTTGCCCCTGTGTGAACCTGGCCAAGTGACCCCTTTCCCCGTTCCTCAGTTTCCCCATCTGTAAAATGGCCATCATAGTAGACCCACCACCTTTGTAGACAAGTATGAGACTGAAATGGGATGAGTGCAGAAAAGTACTGAACCCAACGCCTGGCACAGAGTAGGTGCGCCATACATAGGCGCTATCATCATCATCATCATTATTATTACTATTTGTTACTAATCTGTTGGAAGATGCTCAAAGGCAGCAGACAGGCAGTCCCCTCAAACAAGTACTTATTTAGAAGTCCTCTGGACGGAGGCCCAGAAAACCAGAATGTTAAAAGGATAAATAAAGAGCCGGACAAATTCTGGGACGGCGCGGGGGAGGGGACTCGGCGCAGAGAAGGGTTTAAGCCCTGGACAATGGGCGCCGTCTCAACTAACCAGGGCCTCCTCTTTGAGTCGTGAGAAGAGCTATTTTCTTGTTTAAAGCCTTAAAGAGCTATTAAGTTGGGCAAATCACTGGTAAAACAGCTGGAAAGCTAAGTAGCAATTTAAACAGCCCCTTGCCCTCCCAGCCCGGGCTGGAATGCGGGCCGCCGGCCGGCCAGTCTCCGGCCACATTGTCTGGACTGAGAGGATTGCGCGGGGACCTCTCCGCGGGCTCTGAGTGCAGCCCGGGGCTTTATTCAGCAAATCCACAATTGCTACCCCACCCCCTCCTCTTTTTTTTTTTTTTTTTTTTAAGTGAGCAGACCGAACTCTAATTTTCCCCCTTTTCTGTCCCCAGCCCCCTTGAATCGGCCCATTCTTTCATTATGTGGAACTAATGAAGGCCTCGCGGCGGCCCTGCTCAGGAATGGGCCCGTAAATAAAACATGTTTCATTGATCAACTTCAAAAAGTCCTCGGCGGGGCTGGGGGGAGGGGGGAGGGTCCCGGGCCGCCGGGCCGGGCGGGGAGGGCCAGCGGGAGGAGGGGCCGCGCATAAAGTCTGTTTCTGTCCCCGATCCGAGTGTTTGTTTTGTGGCCGGCGACTCTGCAGGCGCCGAGGCCGCCCGCCTGAAGCCCCACCACTCAGCCGCCCCGACGGAAAGGAGGGCTGGTTGCTCTAAATGTTTTATTTTATTTTTTCTTAATCTCCCCACAAATAAAAATGGGGGTCAACCAAACAGAGCTCTGGCCTTGGAGCATCCCCCAGGGAGATGTGTGCGCCAACTTCAAGTTTCCATTAGCATCCATTCCAGCGGCATCCCCAGGCCCCGGGGAGGCATGGGGACCAGGCAGGATCACGTGGCCGGCGGCGCGGTGGGAGCGCGCAGTCTGAGGGAGGAGGCACCGGAGCCCACGCACCGTGGAGTCCCTGCCGTCAGCATTCAGTGAGCACCTACTGTGTGCCAGGTGCCGCTGCTGATTCGTTTATTTTTATGGATTTTTTTTTTTAATTGCAAAAGCAGTGAATGCCGATTGCAAAACAATTCCGTGACACACCATGGGTACACAGTAAAAAGTCAAAGTTCCCGCTGGGGTCCTCCTCTTCCCACTCCGTGGAGGGAACTGCTGTGCACATTCCATGTGTCCATGTGTCGACATTTGAGCCTTTATGAATACACACAGGCAAGCTGAGAGGTTTTATTAGTTTGTTGTCTTTTTGCAAACACAGGATCACAGGCAGATTCTGTTTTAAAACTTACTTTTGTCACAATGTAGCAGGAACATTTTTTCAAGATGCTCCTTAATGGCTGCATAGTAATATTCCATTGTATTTCACCGTAATTTACTCTGCCATTCTCCCACTGAAAGATATTCAGGTTGTTTCAAGTTTTCCTCGTGACTAATAATCATGTCCTGAACATCCTCAGAGAGGTATCTCTGTCCATGGGCAAGAATTTCTGCAGATTCCTGGACGGGCAATTGTTGACTCAAAGGTAGTTGCATTTTATTTTATTTTATTTTATTTTTCCTTTTTACACAATACGTGGAGGAAGGTGCGTAAAATGCACTGATCTAACTATTCAGCTCAATGCATTTTACACAGGTGTATATCTGTGTAATCCCACCCAGACCAAGATAAAGAACGTTTCCAGAACCCCCAGAAGGCTCCCATGTGTGCCCTCCTGGGCAATCCTCCACCCTAGAGGTAAGGAAGGAGCATTTCAAATTTTGACAAATAAACCCTCCGTAAAGGCTACTCCAGTTTACCTCCCACAACAGTGGCCAAGACTGTCCGTCTCCCATCAACCTCTCCAACACTGGGTGTTACTGATCTGGGTCTTTTTTGCCAATCCTGTTGACCTAGTTGACGCTTTTGATGGGAGTGAAGCTAGACGTTTTTTCCCAGCAATACTCTACCCTTTTGGAATCTCTCCTCAGTAAATTGCCAGTTCACATCCTTTACCCATTTACTCTAGTCCCTTAAGAATTAATTCTCTTGGCAACCCTGGGGAGCAGGGGATTGGTCTGAGCCCCTTCCCCTCCCCATACTCTGCTTCACACTTCCAAACTCTTCACCTTGTTAGTTAAAGAAGAATTTAAATGTCCTCCTTTGTTTGCTGGTGTTTTTACCCTGAAACACCTGGGACATGTCACTCCACCTCTCTGAGCCTCAGTTTCTCCAGCTGTAAAATGGGGATAGTCACACCTTCACAGCAAGGGTGTTAGGGGAATGAAGTGAGGTTGTGAATGACTGGCCGGTATAAAGAACTTAGTGAACGTACCCGCAGCAAGGGTGGCCAGCCCCAGTCTTTGCGGGGTTCTTCCAGGCCTTTCTCTGGTCCCAAAATGGAGCCCCCAGAACTGGATTCCTGTTGCCAAAAGGCAAGGAAGGACTGAGGATTTAAAGGCGCCAGGGTCCACAGTGGTAAGGCCCCCAAAGTTTACTTGAAACCAGTTTTTTCAAAGCCTCGTGATCAAAAAGGGTCTAGGCTGTTTCTCGAAGTGTGTTCCGAAGCATCTGAACAGGTACTGAATGGCTGAAACAAAGGAGGTGGGGAAGTGTGGTCAGATGGATGTGGAGCACCCTGGGCCAGGCGAAGACATAGGATGCCTCTGCTGCAGCATCTCCCAGAGCCCTTAATATGCTGCCAGCTGGGACGAGTCCCCCAGTGGGGGGGGGGGGGGTCACGTAGCGTGAGATGGTTCCCAAGTGGATTTGACCCTGGACTATTTCAGAGAAAGCTGCCTGCAGAGAAGACTCGGGTCGGGTTAAACAAATGCCTTAACCCTGTTCACAGCGCCCTTCCCGGGCCAGAGGGATCTTTCTAGAACACAAATCTGCCATGTCATTCCCTCGCCCGGAGACCTCCTGCAGCCCCTGCCACCACCAGGATAAAGTCAGAGCGCCTGGGCAACCAGACCGGCCTCCTCCTGCTCCACGCCTTTCCCTCCTGGGCCGCCAAACCGTTTGCAGTTTCCTCTGCTTCGCAGGGTGTTTTGCACCCGTTGCTCCACTTGGAATGCTCTTCATCCCTCAGCCACGTGTTGAACTCCTTTTCATTCTACAAAACCTGACATACCTCTTCTGTAAAATTTTACCCTCACACACGCCCTCCTCCCCACCCCACCAGGCCTGAGTTGGTGCCTCTCTCTTTTATCTTAAAACTGCACCTTGTACAAGCCTCAGATATCTCTCTGAGAGGTAACTATCTACTCATTTCTATCCCCAACTAGACTATAAGCTCCTGCAGGGCAGAAGCTGTGCCCAGACAGTGCTCGGCATATAGTGGGTGCTTGGCAAACGTTTGTTGAATGACTGAGTGTGTGTTGCTCTAACAGAATGTCACTCGAACAAAAGCACAGTGCTTTGATGGTAGTTATGTGACTTTCTTCTCACTGAGTTCGATTATTCAGGACCAGAAACCCAAAGAGGAAGTTAAAGCCCAGTCATTGGTTTGGCAGAGAAGGCACTGCCAAAAATGCCACTGTCCCTTAGGCTCAAGTGAGGTGGCATCCTGGGAATGTAATGGTGGCAGAGGACAGCATCCCTTTTCCTATGCCCCACACCCTTGGAGTGTGGCATTCTCCCTGCTCTTCAAGGCCGAGTGTCGATGCCACCTCCTCCAAGAAGCCCTCGTGGAGGCACACAGCAGGTTCTCAGCAGAGGTTTCCTTTCTTCTTCCTGCTCTCCTAGAGCGGAAATCTGCTGTGCCTGCACCTGGCCTCCAGTGCCCCTTCTGGCTATGGCACCTCCTTTGGAAACTCCCCAACCTCCTATAGCCTATAGGCTGGTGGGCTCATCAGACAAGGCATCCAAACCAGCCTGGCCAAGGTGGGCACACGACCCTAGCTTGACCCCCTAGACTTGCTCCTTGACTTGAATTTGACTCAAGGACAGAGACGCATTAGAGCTGGTTCATCCTGGCCCTGGAGAGCGTGGCCCTAGTTCCTGCTGCCTGCATCCTAAGCTGCCTTGGTCCTGTCCCTTCTGAGGCCTACGTCTTAGGTTGCCCTTTTTTTTCCTTCAGAAAGGTACCTGCCTCCTTCCAATAGCTCTTGTGTGGTTTAAGTTATCTAGTTATTCTGTCGCTTGCAACCAAGCCCCTCTAAGCCAGGCTCCTCATCCCACCCAGGATGGCACTCCCTACACTTTTCTCTACATGTGTTTCTTGGCACTTACTCTATCCTGTCTAAAATTTATATCAGTATTTATTGAGTGCCAGCTGTATCCCAACAACCATGCCAGGAATTTTGCATATGTCATCTCCTCTCTCCCTCTCTGAGCCCCCGTAATGAGAGCTTTTATTCTCACTTTACATATGGGGAAGCTGAACTCAGAGAGGCTAAGACACTTCCCTCAGGACACACAGCTGGTTACATAGTTGCGTCCACTCAGGTCTAAAACCACTTTATGTGGTCCATTACAGGAGACTTGCAGTACAGCAAAGGGGACCAAGGGAGGATTTGAGAGGCACTCCCCTCTGGCTGGATCTTAGCTGCTTCCTGTAGAATTCATGTGCCAGCGTCTCCCTCTCCAGCCTGAGCTTGTCATGAGCAGGGGCCAGGTCTCTTCCTATGTCCCAGCGTCCAGCATAGGGCCTGGCCTGGAGTCATTGCTTAGTAAATTTCTTGCTAAATGAAATGAATCCTCCTCTGCCTCTCTTGGGCACTAGCCCAACGACTGGACAGCTCTTTTTCTTTCTCTAACAACTTAGCTGGGACTAGCACGGCCCAGGGAGAGGCATACTTAACCTTTCTTGGACTCAGTTTCTCCATCTGCAAAATGGAGGATATGAGACGCCTGATCTCAGCCTTTGACTTTGAGAATCTACAAGATGATGGGTGTGAATGAGTCTTGTAAACTGTAAAGTCCTGCACAAATGCGCATTGTCACTGTCACCATGACCTGCCCCACGAGGCTGATTATCAAAGAGCATAGCTGACCTTGGGGGCAGAGCCAGAGAGCCCAAGCCCCCCGTGAAGCTTTCTCGGGCCAGTATCCTCCACTCCCCCGACATTCCTGGGAGATAGGGATGTCAAGCAAGAATGCCATAATGGCTCATTGTGCACGGGAAGCTGCATCCGTCGGCAGCCTGGCGTGGGCGGCTGCGGGAAGACCTTTTCCATGGTCACACAAGCCCCTCCTCCTTTGTGTGGGGACATTCTTAGAGTTGAACTAGACCGGGCTTGGGTGAAGGGCTGACATCTTCCATTCAGATGGCAAACCCAGGCATGGCCCCAGAGGATGGGAAAGCTGTGGGTCTCGGGCTGAGAGCCCTTCACTTCTTTCTGGATCCCGGGAGGCTCACCCCGGGATGTTGCTGACCAGCAGCATCGCCTCCTGATTGCGTATCATTGCTGCTACCAACTACCTGGGAGAAAATGTTGAGGGGATTCCAGGCAAATGTCTCCCCTGCCATGCCTACTCTCAGTGCCCACTCTGCCTGACTGCTTGCTGGGCACTGGTGGCAGAAGGGAGGGGAGGGGACTAGTGACCCCCTAATTCATTCTTGGGGTCCCCACTTTGTACCTAGTATCAAGGCTCCTGCCCTGTCTGCAGCCGTGAAGCCCTCGCCTGGCTTCCTGATGGTTCTGCTCCTCGGAGGACTGTGTTGGTCTTGGGTTTTGAGAGTTGCTTGCAGCTCAGGCAGGGCATCCTTGGGCAGCAGCTCTGGGAAGAGTGCCAGGTAGTGACTCCAGAGGACAGAGGAAACCGAGGAGACGGAGAGCGGGCCACGGGTTCCAGAGATACTTAGGAGGTGAAATTGACAAGACGTGGTAACACCTTACTAAGGAGCAATTTGGCAATAGGGTACAAGGCCATGAAAACCGTTGATTCCCTTCCACCCAGTTATTCCACCTCCACAGGTTTATTTCAAGCAGTGATCAGAGATGCGGGCAAAGATTCAGCTCCAAGGATGTTCCATTCGGTGTTGTTTATAACAGCAAAAAATCAGAATCAGGGGCCGGCCCGGTGGCGCAAGCGGTTAAGTGCACGTGCTCTGCTGCGGCGGCCCGGGGTTCGCCGGTTGGGATCCTGGGCGTGCACCCATGCACCGCTTGTCAAGCCATGCTGTGGTGGCATCCCATATAAAGTGGAGGAAGATGGGCATGGATGTTAGTTCAGGGCCAGTCTTCCTCAGCAAAAAAAAGAGGACGATTGGCAGATGTTAGCACAGGGCTGATCTCCTCACCAAAAAAAAAAAAAAAAAATCAGAATCAGCTTAGACTGGTTAAATAACTTGTAGTGAATCCCTGCAATGGAATACTACATAGCTAATTAAAAAAATCCCACATTTTGAAAGAAGATTTAATACTTATTAACTTGAATGAAATGAGAGAAAACATGTTGCAAAGCTTTATGTGTTGAATAAAACTTGAAAAGCGTGCTAAGCAAAAGAAGTCAGACAAAAGGGTACATCGTTATGCTTGATTCCATTCGTGTAAAGTTCTAGAACAGGCAAGACATCAGGCCAGTGATTTCCTGAGTTAGGGGGCTGGGGCACCTGATAGGAAGAGCAAGTGGGAATTTGGGGAGTGATATAGACGTTCTCCACCTTGATTGTGGCGGAAATTACACAGGTGTGTGCATTTGTCAAACGCACTGAATGGTGTAGCAACCTTGGGAAACAGAAGGGCAGTTTCTCAAAAACTAAGCGTGGAATGACCATACGATTCAGCAAGTCCCCTTCTAGGTATACAGCCAAAAGAACTGAAAGTAGGGACTTGAACCAATATTGTACACCTGTGTGCATAGCAGCACTGTTCACAATAGTCAAAAATCTATCCACAGATAAACGAAATGTGCTATATACGTAGAACAGAAATATCAGTCAGCCTTAAAAAGGATAAAATTCTGATACATGCCTACAACATGGATGAACCTTGAAAAAATTACGCTAAGTGAAAGAAGCCAGACAGAAAAGGACCAATATTGTATAATTCCACTTATATGAGGTACCAAATTCCCAGAGACAGAAAGTAGAATGGTGGGTGCCAGGGGCTGGGGCAGGGAAGTGGGGGATTAGTGTTTAATGGGGACAGAGTTTCACTTTGGGAAGATGAAATTTCTAGAGATGGATGGTGGTATGGCTGCCCAACAATGTGAATGTACTTAATGCCACTGAACTGTATGCTTAAAAATGGTTAAATTGGTAAATTTTATGTTAGGTATATTTTACCGCAAACAAAATTTTTTTAAACTCAACGAACTATGCACTTAAAATGGTGCATTGTATGTAAAGTATGCTTCTATGAAGATAATTCAAATAAAATTTAAAAACAAACATAGAGGTCAGAAAATATGCTGTGTGTGTAACATGATCTGATTTTATTTTTTTAATGTATATGCTCATAGACTGGAAGGAAATATAGCAGGAAGTTAATTGTCATCCTCTCTGGGTCTTTTCTATATTGAGCAGATATGACTTTTTATTGGGAAAAAAAATGTTAATTTTTGTGTAAACGGTGTTCTAGCCCCAATTGGCATTTGCAGGGCATGTGGTGAGCACACACTCACACCCCTACATTCCCACACTCCACACCCCCACAGCACAGGTCATCCTGGCGCAGGGGACTGGGGACAGGCTGCATTGTAGCTAAAAAAAAAAAGATACTAAGAGAATTTGGAGAGCAAGTCCTCTCCTTGACTCTCTGAGACAGACTTCCAACCGCTCTCCCACCGGACACCCCCATCCCACCTTGGGAGGGCTCCTGGGAGAGACCTTCGCAGACCAATGGCCCCGCCCACTGTCATCTGTGTTCCCCACCCTATTTGAGTTCTCTGCACAACCATTATCTCCACCTTAGACTTTTCCTGTTTCTTGTTGTCTGCTCCCCCCCAGCCCCCATGGCTTATGAGCTCCATGAGGGCAGGAATGTCTGGCCTGCTCACTGCTGCATCCCCAACACCTAAAACAGAGTGTGGCGCAAAGCAGGTGTTCAGCCAGCATCCTTTGAATGAATGGACCGCCTGGCTGCCAACCCTGTGCCCGGCACTTTACAAGTGTGATCTTATGAGATTCTCACACCCATTCTGTGAGGTAGGCATTCGTAGCTCAGTTTTATGGGTAAACATACTGAGTCCCAGAGAGGAGCAGAGGCTTGCCCAAGGCCACAGAGCAAGCAAGTGGCAGAGCATGGATTGAAGTCCTGATCTGCCAAGCCCCTGCTTTTTCCCTCCACCCCACCTTTGAACATCTAAGAGTGCAGGACAGAGGGGCAGTCAAGGAACCCTGGACAAGGAATCAGGAGCCCACAGCTCCTTCTCATCCTGACTCTGATTGGCTAGTGACCAAGAGCAACACTTCCCATTCATTCATTCATTCTTTCATTCATTCCTGGCTCTGCTGTGTGACCCTGGGCAGGTCTCTTAACCTCTCTGTGCTGCATTCCACACCTGTAAATGAGGATAACCGCACCTATTTCATGAGTTGGTTGTGGGATTACATGAATTAACATATGTAAAGTGTTTAGAACAAAGCCTGGCATGTGTTGTCAATGGTGTCATTTCATGGAGACACCCGCCCAACCCCGCCCATTGAATAAATGGGACTATTTTTGACTGCAAGAGACAGAAACCAACATAGCTGTCTTAAGAGCAGAAGGGATGACTCAACCAGGGCCTTAGACACTGTCAGCTTCCTCCTTTCCCCTGCCCTTTCCTTCTCTACCCTCTCTCTTCTCTTTCCTTTCCCATCTCTCCCTCTGCTTCTCTCTGACTGGTGCACCCATTCTCTCAGGCCGGCCGTCCACGCCAAGGCAGAACCACAGTGACAGGCAGCTCTGTCCTGCTTACTTACTTCCTGCTTCCTGCTTCTGTCATCCTTACTGCTCCATGCCCACGAGGGAAAGTAGACACACCCCACCAGCCTGGCTTAGAGAATCCCAGGGAAGGCAACTGATTGGCTTGGCTTAGTCATAGGTCCTTGCCTGGACCAATTATATGGTCGGGACACAGGATACAATGAATGGCCCAGCCAGAGCCAGCTGTTCACCACTGAGGCCTTGGGTTGAGGTCTGGAAGTGATAATAGGTGACCAGGAAGTTTAACTAACCTGTATATCCCAAGATCTTGACCTAAGCAGAAGACAGATCTACTAACCAATAAGTTCCAGGTTTTGAAGCTGAACCAGTTTCCATGGTGGGGCACCATGCAGGGCCAAAGGACCCCAGATCACCCACTCTGTGCACCCGAGGATGGCGGTCCTGCTGGCTGGCCCAGCATCCCCATGGGGCACAGAGGATGGAGGTGGCCGAGAGAAAGCGGGCAGCTGCATTCACTCCCCAAGGCCCTGAGCAGAGATGGGCTGTGAGGACAGGACATCTGAGCTGAGCCTTGAGTCTGGGTCTGCCAGGCACACAGGATGGGGAAGGGCATTTCGAGAGGAGAGAATGGAGTGGGCAGTGGCTCAAAGGTATGAGGCAGCATGGAGTGGAGGGGAAGCCTGGGAGTTTACCGGGCAGAAGGTGGAGGGTGGAGAGGTCCCCAGAGCCCCGTCTCCCAGGGTCTTGAGTGGACTCTGCTCTGTAGGCGGCAAGGAGTGGAGAGGTCAGGTCAGCATTTGGAGAGCTGACTCCAGCTACCTGGTGGGGATGAGTTTGAGCCTCTGTGGAGTCATTTGGGTGAGAGCTGGTGTCATCTCCACAAAGCCAGGGGCCCAGGGGACTGAGAGGAGAGGTCACGGATGCAGGGTTGACAGGGCTCGGTGAGGGGTGAGGAGAGGGCACCCCGAGGCAGGGAGCCCTGAGAGGAGCTGAGGGGGCTCCAGGTGGAAGTGTCCAAGGGGCAGCAGATCTGTGAGGCTGGGCCTTGGTTTCCCCATCTGCAAAATGAGGAGCATGGGCTGGACCATCTCTAGGATAAATTTGCAGCTTTTCCTGTTGATGTGTCTACAGACTTGCAGCACAAGTCAATCCCTAAGTCCTCCCTGAGGCGGTGGGTGGCGCCTGGGGAACTGCAAAGCTTGGCACAAACGTGGTCAAAAGGAAAAGCCCCCAGTGCTTGAGCTCGGACTCTGAAAGGTCCTTCTTGGTGTCGCCCATCTCACGTGCCTCCTCCCCACGGAGCAGGGGTGTGTGTGTGTGTGTCACGTCGCCCCCACTCTCCACTTCTACACAATCCCTCCCAATATCCTAAAGTGAAGTATCGCCATTCCAGATGGGGAAAAAAAGCTTTTTGGACCTGTTAGAAAGGTGAGAAAACATAACACTGGATAGTACCTAAAATCAACCAGGTGAATTGTAAGGTGTTACATTTCTGGCCACCATGTAAAAACCACCTTCCTCAATATGGAAACCAAGAAAGTGAAATTTTGCGCATTACATGAGGAACGCCCCAAGGCCCTGTGAGACTTTGAATGGGTTTTATTAAAGGGTAATGGTCAAGAGTGCGTCTTCAGGGGTCACACAGACCAGGGTTCGAATCCCACCTCTGCCATTTGCTAGCTCTGTGATCCCGGCAAGTGGCCTGAGTCTCTGTTTTCTCAGGTGGAAAGTGGGGATGGTGGTGGTTTCTACCTCTCAAGATTAAATGATGCCATGCACCGGATACCTGAACACAGTGCCAGGCACACAGGGACACTCAGCACAGGGTGGCTATTGTTACACCTGGGGGAGGAGGCGGCGGGGAGGTCAGAATACACTGAGTGTCGAAATTCAGCTGGGGCATTTCAGAGGAGTCTGGAATGGTAGCTGGAGATGCCCAGGGTCCTGGGGACAGAGACCTTCACTTGATAGGTGGGGTGCCAAGCTAAGAAACCTGGCCTGTGGGACCCAGGGTCACCAAGCGATGCAAAAAAGATTTCCCTCGAAGGTCTAAAGAAGTGTGCAGCGATGAAGTGGTATTATTATGAAAGTTCATTTTTAATAAGAAAGAATGACAGAAGTCTGTAAAGTCGTCAAGACTGAGGCTTAACATCCCTGTAATGACATTTTATGCTTGCAGAGAACTGTATTTTCTGAAAGAACTGTCACAACTGTTATTAATCAAGAGAATTCTTCCTAAGAAAATAAAAAAAAAAAGTAAGGTATGCTTACGCTGAGGACTGGGGTCAGGAGACTGGAATCGGGGTCGTCGAGGCCGTGTGTGTGTGTGTGTGTGTGTGTGTGTGTGTGTGTGTGTGTGAGAGAGAGAGAGAGAGAGTGTGTGTGTGTGTGTGTGTGTGTGTGCGCACGCGCGCGTGCGCCTGGAAGAAGGAAGCTCTCCTCCTCTCCCCTCCACTCCTCCTCAGACCTCTGCAAGGCGTCGCCAGAGGGAGCCAAAGGGCCCTGAGGGACAGCGGTCCTCCAGGCTGGCTCAGCTTCCCCAGGAGGCACAAAGGATGGAGGTGGCCAGAGAGGGTGGGCAGCTGAATGCACTCCCCAAGGCCCCATCAAATAGCCAAGGGATCTTTATCCACTCCCTGGAATAATATGAATTCTCAGTTAAGTGCTGTCTGTCCTGTTTCTTTGTCCATTCATTCATTCATTCATTCAACTATCATTTCTTAGGCCCCAGATAGGAGCTGTGGCCCCAGATGTGGATCAGCTATGAGTCCCACCTTTGGGAACCCCCAGTCTGGGAGGAGACAGATGTGAAACTCAAGGTGAGCTGGACTCTGATGGGGAAGCCAAGAGGAGGTCCTACATCCTCCTTGGGGGCAGGAGTTGGGGTGTGGGCAGAAGAGGAGGGGTGAGCCTTAGGAATAAGGGAACAAAGGATGCTCCTGAGAGGGAGACATACAGGCAAATTTCAGAGGTGTGAAGAGCAGGATGTGTGTGGGCCCTCATCGCCAGTGGTTTCTTGAGCTGGGAGTGCTGAGGAGGACGCAGGGCACCTTGTTAGCCACACACAGTGCTCACAGGTTGTTCAGAAGGTGATGGGGAGCCATGGAGTGTTCCTTCCCAAAGTGACTGTCCAATTCATCCCTGGGCCTCCATTCTCCCAGCTCAGTCTCCAGAGGCTGCAAGACAGCACTTGCTGGAGTCCTGGCTTACGGGTTCTCACCCCGCCAGCCCGTCCCACCAGCACAGGCCACAGTCTCTGTGAGCAGCCCTCCACCGTGTCACCGTCACACACATGCAGTGCTTTACAGTTTGCAAGGTGCTTCGAGAACATTCACTTCTCGGTCCCCGCCTTCTCCCGTGGACCTTGGCACATTCCCTTGTCCAGCAGGAAAATCTCCTGCTCACACTTGGTGCCCAGCTCTAGGGTCCTGTGCCCTGGGGGGCCTCCCCGACTGCCCTGGGGGCAGAAGTGACCACCTCTTTCTCTGCCCTGTAAGTCACCTCCTTTAGTGCATTCGTGGGGGGCTTACAAGAGTGTCCTCTCCAACTCCCTCCTTCCCCGCTCCCCAGCAAACTCTGTACAGACCATGACCTTCTTCTGGAAGGCCACTTTTTCTCTGTCTGCACACTTTAGAGGGGGACAGGGGACTAGAACTCGGGATGAGTGAGAGCCACCCCCGGGCTGCGGGGCTCCACAGTCTAACAGGCATTGCCCTGCCTCCACTCCCTCCTTGATTTGGGGGAGATTTCCCTGCTGCCATCAAGCTTGGGGGGCACCCGGCCAAGGGTGGGGGTCCCTGATGAACAGACACATCAAAGGACATTGTTTCTAGTCAGTTAGAGCCCTCTGCAAGGACCTCCCCCCAGACTCACATGTCTTGCCTTGGTACCTAATGCACAAGACATGTGTGGTTCTGAAGGAGCTTTCTCCTCCAGAAACCCAAAGCCACACAATTACGAAGAGGACAAAATAAAGCCTGATAACGGAGTCTCCCAAATTAAGCCACCAGCCAGGAGCAACTGTGCAGGAGGAAATGTCTCGACTGATGGGGGGAGCAGCTTAGTGGAGGCAAAAGGCGGCACCTCCTTCCCTTCTAATTCCTGGACAGCCATGGCTGGCCCCTTCAGGTCCCCCCATGTGGGGGACCCCTTGCCTCAGCCACCAGGCCAGTGTCACAGGCTGTTTGTGATATGAAGTCAGATTCGCAGCAAGGATGACTGCACAGATTGAACTTTCCAGGGCTGGGGAGATCATCTACAGAAGATTGTGAGTGTGTGTGTGTGAGAATGTGTGTGTGTCTGTGAGAGAGACTGCACATATGAAGTGTGTGAATGAGTGTGAGGGTGTGAGTCTGTAAGGATGTGTATGAGTATGAGCGTGTGTGAAAGCATGTGTCTGTACGTCTGAGGGTGTGTGTTGGAAGGTGTATGTGTGTTTAAGTGTGTGTGTGTGTGTTGGGGGCAGGAAGGGGAGCTGGTGCGGAGAGGAAAGTTGGGCGCAGACTGGTGCAGGCAGAGTGGACAAAAAGAGGAAAGCCTTGTCTTTGAGTCGGGTCTGGAGAGCAGGGGAAGAAAAAAGGAGCTCTTATTGGTGGTTGTCAAGGAGATGGGCCTTGGGGTTTGCTGAACTTTCTTCCCTTAAAGCGTCCTGCCTGGGGCTGAGAGGGGCCATTTATTTCCTGCCCGGCCTCCCAGGCGGGGGTCTTCGGACGAGGCCCTCAAGGCGTCAGGTGTAGACCCCAAGCCAGTGCCTGGGGCGAATAACCGCGTTGCTCCTCTGCCCCCCAGCACACGCCCCGCCCGGGCTGTCTCTGGAGAGGCCCCAGGCTCCTCCTTCGGGGGGCATCAAACTTCCCTGGCTGAGAGGTCAGCCCGGAGGACCGGCCGCACTGGCAGGACTGACCGCAAAGTGGGACTGTCCGACCCGCAGCTTTCCCGGCTCCCCCTCCAGACGCGGATTCTGCGGCTGTCCTACGACAAGCGCACTTGTCGTAGGGGGCCAGTGTCCTTTGAGGAGTGGTAAAAAGTTCATTTGTTTTGAACGTCAATTTTAAACCGATCTTTACGATTTTTTTCTTTCTGGCTAGTTCGCCGCCGCATCGCCAGCGCTTGGCACGCAGTAGGTGCTCAATAAACGGTCCCCGAAGGGATGAAGGTACAATCTGCTTTGCGCGTTTGCGTTTCTTCCACTACAAATGGATGCCGCCGGCCTTTCCCCACCTCCAGGGCCGGGTGGCGGCCCCCTACCCTCCCCGGAGTGTGTGAATGTGGGGGGTGGGAGCTGCCCCCAGAGGGCGGCCACCCGCCACGACGGGGCCAGGGGAGGGAGCAGCCCCCGAGCAAGCCCCAGCCTGGCCGAGACCGTGCACCCCGCGGCCGCGCGAGCCGGCCGGGCCCCCACCCCCCACCTGCCGCGGCCCGAGGGGAAGGGGCGCCCCCGGACGCCGCGCCCGCCCCTCCTCCCGCGGGCTGGCGGCCGGCGCCCATTGGCCGGCCGCACTCGGCGCCCTGCCCCCGGCGGCCGCGGGCCAATGAGCGCGCGGCTGTCAGCTCGTCAGCCCCGCCGGCTCGGTGGCTGGGAGCCCGAGCGGTGGCCGCGGAGCCAGCAGCGAGGAGCGCTCGCCGAGGGGTCGGTCGGTGGGGTCCCCGCGCCCCGCACGCCCGCACGCCCGGCCCGGCCTGGCGCGGCCCGCAGCGAGCATGGGCGCGGCGGCCGTGCGCTGGCACTTGTGCATGCTGCTCGCCCTGGGCGCGCGCGGGCGGCTGGCGGCGGGCAGCGGGCTCCCAGGTAAGCCCCGACCCGGGGGGCGGCGGGCGCGGGCGGCGGCGCCGGGGTGCCAGGCAGGCCCCCCGCCCGGTGCCGTCGGGAGGGCTGCAGCCCGCGCGCCCCGCGCCCCGCCCCGCCTCTTTGCAAAGTAACTTCTGGGGCCGGCGCGGGGCGCCCCCTCTCCGCAGCCCGGGCGGCCCGGGGCTCCCCTCCCCGCAGCAGGGGTGGGCTGACGCCCCGGGGAGGGGGAGTAAGGGCGGGAGGAAGAAAGAAAGCGCGACGGCCAGCCGAGGGGGCCCTGGCGCTCCGACCAAGGACCGGAGGGAGTGGGGACCCCGGAACCCGACGGGCGCTCCCCCAGGGGAGAGGGGAGCACGGGTGGAAGGAGGCCCAGAGGGGAGACCGGGAGGAGGTGAGCAGGGGAAAAGGACCGACAGAGAGAAAGCGGAGGAAGGTAGTAGATGGAGGGACAGACGTCCGGACAGAAAAGGAGACACAGAGGGAACACACAAAAGGACGCAGGAAGAAACCCAGAGAAAGACAGACATGGGAGAGTAGCGAAGAGACCAGAAAGACCGAGGGGGAAAGGAGGAAACCCAAGGGAGAGAGAAGGAGGCAAATAGGCCGCAGCAAGGAAGAAGAAGAAAAGAGGGAGACTTGAGGCACGACTAAGGGATGGGAAGGAAGAGAGAGAGGAGCGGTGGAGGCAGTTGGACACCAGAGAAAGAGACAGGAGGACTGGGGATGGGGGCGGGGAGGGAGGAGACAGACAGAGGGAAAGACAGGATGGAGAGGGCTGGAAAGCAGTGGACAGATCAACAGTCAGACAGGAGGGGGAGGACAGATGGACAGACACAGATGGAAAGCAATGGATAGGAACCAGACGGATTGGAGACCAGACATGGGATATCAGTGAGGAGGTCCAGGACAGGGAGGCAGGAGACACCGAGGAGGGAATGGGCATCCGGCATCAATGGGTTGGGGCAGGCAGTAGAAGCAAGGGGGGGACGCCCCATGGATTTCACAGGACCCCTGGCACTCCCGTCCCTTCCCCTCCTGCTCTCTTGGTTATCTAGAAGGGGCTCTCCCACAAAGCAGAAGTCCCATTCTCTCTTCCCAGGTCCCTCGTCCCTCAGAGGAGCTTCCTCCCTCTCTTTCCTTGGAGGGGGAAGTGGGAGGAGGTCCTGCCTGCCCCTGCTCCCCCTCCTTGGCTTTCTCTGGGCACCCCTGGCTGCTGTGCTGGGCTCCTGAAGTCTGTGTTTGGTGGCAGGAGAGCCTATTCCTGGGAGTTGCCCCCTGAGTGAGGATGCAAGGTCATTTAAAGTGTTCCGCAGTTGGAGCTGAGCTGGTTTTCATGTGGCCCCCCGGGGAAGCTGGACTCTGCTGCCCACACCCCCACGTGTCTGTGGGTGCCTCTCCCGGGTTTAGGGTCCTTCACCTCTGTTTGTTCCTGTATGTGCCTTTCTCCACCTCTCTGTCTCTCCTCTGTGTCGGTCTGTGTTTGTCTCCATGCCTCACCCCCACCCCACAGAAGCCTTGTGCTGTGAAACAAACCAAAGTCAAAGCAAGCAGCCTGTGATGGGAGGGCCGGGCTGCCCTGCGGAGGGGTCCCAGCCCAGGCCAGGGAGCCATGGGAACGAATGGCCTGTGGCTCCTCTCCCTCTCTCCTCCATCTCGCCTGCTCTCTCCCCAGCCCCGCCTAAAGACATGCTTAAAATGTGTTGGGAGGTGCCCCCACCGCCCCTTGGCTAACATCCACCCATTTCCACACCACAAGGACACCTACCTTGGTGGGAGATTGGGGTTAGGGGGCGCAAGGGGCTCCAGAGCCCTAGGCAGTTTCCCTCCCCTCATTCCTGTGCACTGATCCTTGGGAAGTGGGCAGAGCTGCATCTGTGGCCTGTTGCCCCTGCTGGTCCTGTCTCAGAAGTGGCCTCCGTCCTCCCCCATGGAAGAATACAGATTGGCCCTCTCTGGCCCCTGACTTCTGCCGTTGAGGCTCTGCCAACCCTACACGGGGGACCCTCTGTTGTCACCCCCTCAGAAGGGGATGTTCTGCTGGCCCCTGGCCACCTGATGGCTGGCTCTGATCTCCTACACTGACTGCCTCCTGGCCCCCATTCCACCTTCCTTTGGGCAGCTGTAGAGGGCTGTAGACGGGCTGCTGACCTGAGCAGATACAACCACCCTGAGAAGTGATGCTGCCTGCTGTGTGTGCACGTGTGCGTGTGTGTGCAGGGAGGTGACTCTGTTGTGTTTCTTTTTGATGCTTCTCTTCCTTTAGGGGCAGGCTGGAGCCTTGGGGACTAGGGCAAAGGAGAAGGAGTCCTGGGGGAGGGTGATTCTCTTAGAGAGCACCACCTCATGCTGATTTAGAACCCAGATGCCAGCCAGGGAGTAATTCAAAGTGGACATTCTTGAGGACCAGATAGTCTGGTGTGAGGCCGGAGGCTTGAAGACAAGAGGACATTCCAGGACTTCCCCAGGCTGGCCCCTGGGTGACTGCCCTCAGGGTGGCTGCTGAGAGTTCCTTATGCTGCCCTTCTGGGTCCTTCTGTCTGTCCTCCATCTGTATATTATACATAGCTGGCTGGAAGTAACCTGACATATACAAATGCCCTGGACCCGCTTCTCTTGTGTCCGAGTCCAGTCTCTGCCCCTAACGAGCGCCTGAGCTTCACCAAACCTCTCTGGGCCTCCGTTTCCTCATCTGTAACCTGGGGAATTAACCTGAATTACAGCTAAGGATCTTCTGGCTGTGCTATCCTGTGCCCTGAGGGCCCCCTCCCTGTCTGAGCTGTGTGTGTGTGCGTGTGAGAGAGAGAGAGAGAGAGAGAGAGAGAGAGAGAGAGAGAGTGTTAGGGTGTACACACAGATACACAGAGTCTGTTTTGTGTTATTTGCCCGAAAGCTGTCCCAGACTGAAGGTGGATGTGTGTGTTGGGGCAGGAGGTGAGGAGCACCAGGAGACCTCACAACCTAAACTGAACTTGAGTTTGGAAGTTGGGAAATGAGACCCAGGTTCGCACTGAGATTTCCGAGGTGGGGGGCAGAGAGGACGGGAGATCAGAACCGTCCATGAGCCAGGTTAGCCCAACTGAGGATCTGGTTCCACCGCTTGGACACTCCACTCTGGGGAGGTGGAAGCTAGATGAAGAACTCTGTGTCTCTACAGCCCGGAAGCTGGGCAGGGTCCCATGTTCAGATCACCTGCGTGGACCTGCCGGCTTAGCCTCTGCTTTCTGTTCCGTGCTAGCCTCTCTGTCCCCATCTGAAACCCAAAGGGGATGGATTTAAATTCCTCCAAGGACCCTTCTGGCTCTAAATTCTAGAATAAGGAGGGTGGAGGAGGGTTAGAGAGATGCTTGTGGGGAGAGCAAGACACACAGGGAGAGGCCTTTCCTTGCTGTGTTCCTGAGCCTCAGTTTTCTTATCTTTTCAGTGGGACTAATAGCTCCGCTTAATGGGATTGTTGTGAAAATAAAGGACCCCCAGCATCTCGGTAGCTTTGTGCCTGGCACAGAGTAGCTGCCCCCAAGATGCTACCAGTCGCTGCTTGTCACAGCAGATTGTCGTGTGACGGCTGTTACTGTTAATTACCCTAATGATCAACAGAAAGGCAGGAGGCAGAAGGAGCTCCCTGCTTCCTGGGCCACACCTCACCAGTTGTCCCTCACCACACAGGAGCAGTCGACGTGGATGAGTGCTCGGAGGGCACGGATGACTGCCACATCGATGCCATCTGCCAGAACACGCCCAAGTCCTACAAATGCCTCTGCAAGCCAGGCTACAAGGGGGAAGGCAGGCAGTGCGAAGGTGAGCCCGGCTAGCCCTCCTGGCCAGACCCTGCGCTGCCACGGCCGCTGTCAGTGGCCGCTGCCTGCCCTGTGTGATGACAACGGTGGCTGAGTCTCCAGGACTCGCCCCCATGACTGCCAACAGCACAAGCCTCTCTCAGCCTTGGGAGGGAGGCTGTCGGCTTCCTGGGAACCCAGGCTCTTTCCGGAGAAGGTGGAATTTGGAGTCATGGGGTACCTAACTCTCCCCGGGTTTGAAACCCTTTTTTTTTTTTTTAAGATATTGAAATGAAGCATTGAATTATATATTTGTCTATCTGTCCCTGACTGGATGTGTGTGGGGTAAAGGCCTTGGGTGACATCCTCCCCAAGGTCCCTAACTTCAAATCCGAGACTAGCCTCTCTGACCTGCAGCTTCCCCCAAAGGAGCCACTCAGTAGCCGGCCACAGCGTCTGTGGGGCTGGCTCAGGGCCCTGTCTTGAGTAGGAGAGCCTGGGCAGAGACTGGTGGATTTGTGCTCTCTGCACGCCTGTCCAGCCTTATTCCCCTGTACCTGGGGTGCTGGTTTGACTGTCTGGCACTAGAAACCGCCTCCCTGGCAGGCTGAAAGTCAGAGAGGGAAGAGCGACCTCAGCTATCTTTGGAGCTAGGTCTCTCCCAGCCATAGGGAACCTTTGGGAGGCTCTGACTCCAGGGTCCTGGGGCAGGGCCCAGCATCGGGGCTGGAAACAGCTCTCTCCATGGCTGATGTGCATCCCTGGGTGAGAATCACTGATCCAGATCTTCCCCGTCTGCTCTCCGTTAATAGATGAGGAAAACTGTGGCTCAGAGAGGAGAAGCATCTTCTGCCAGGTCCCCAGGGTGGCGTGGCCACTACTCAGACCCAGGTCTCTTCCTTCCCACTCCATGGCTCTCGAGTATCTCCTTGTCGTCTCCCTGAACCCTGCCAGCTTACTTTTTCAAAGTGTGAGATTTGTGTTAGGAAAGCAACACATGGGAACAGCATGGTGCCCGTTCCTCCTGTGTAAGGATTGCCAGGAGCTGGAGTTTTGTGGGAGATGCAGCTATGCCTCCTTGGATGCTGACATTGTTTGTCCATCTCATTTGTTGGGCGCCTACTTAAGGCTGAGTGCCGGGCAGATGCCATTGTCCTGGACCATGCCTGGTTTGGCCACATCCCTGGCCTTGCTTGGGGCCCAGAATCCTGAGGAGGGAGCTGGCACCTACCCACAGACCTCTGGAAGGAGGCAGCAGATAGAGCGGGTCGTGAGCAAGCAGTCTGATGGCACGGGCTGGCCTGGCTGCTGATGGGGCCTGAAGGTCAGCTTGGTGCTTCCAAGTGACACATGTGAGGCTCTGCGAACCTTTTCTGACTCTCTGCTCCCCGCTCCAGGCCCAGGGCACTGGCAATGGAGGGCCGAGGGTGACCGCGCATATCTGCTGGTTTAAGCCACTGACCGGCCTGTTCTTCCTCCAGCCCAGCTCCTTCGGTCCCCTCCTGCTGTCCCTGCCCAGGAGGCCCACGCTTTGTCTCTTGCCTGTTTCCCTGAAGTCCTTCAGAGTCTGCCTGGGCCCGGGGTGGGAGTCACACTCGCTGTCTCGGTGGGCCTGACAGCCTCAGTGTGAGGATGAGAGAGGAGGCGGCTTATGAAAGTGCTTCAGGAACGGCTCTCCCACCTGGCTCCAGCTTCTGCCCCTCACCTCCTGAAATACTGAAGCACCTGTGTCCTGGCCACACACACACACACACACATACACACACACACACACACACTACAGGCCATTCCCTGTTTCTGAGACCCAGCCCAGATTATCCCCCTGCCTGGAGCTCCTTTCTCTCACTTTGTGTCCTGGCTAATTCCTAACCATGCTTTTGATTTGCCTCCTCCAGGAAGCCTTCCATGATAGCTCCACTTCCACACAATTACAGACACACACACACACACACACACACGCACACACACACACACACAGCTGCATTAAGTACCTATTCTGCTCCCAGAAGCCCCCGGGCTTCCCTCCGTCATAGCACTTCTGACCCTGGATTATCATTATGTGTCTTGCTCCCCCACTGGACTGTGAGCTCCTTTACCCAGGGTCTGCCATGGGGCCACCACACTGAAGCTGTCAACCTCGGGCTCTGCCTCCAGGGACCTCACAGGGAACTCCTTGACTGCAGAGAGCCTTTTCATGCTTGTTCCGTGTCCTCAGCTCCTGGGGCAGGGCCTGGCACTAGCATGGTGTGGGGAAGATGTTTAGTCTGAGCTGGCTCTCTTTTTCCCAGACTGGAGTTCACATTAGATGAGCAACATATAAGAGACCCCCAGAGGGGAGGGGAGGGTGGCGTGGGAAGTGTGGGGTGCTGGGTCCATGGGGGCTTGTTCTTGCCATGGTGTCGTTTTGACCCTGTCTAATGAGAGAGGAAAGCAGGGACGGGCCTGGCCTCTGCTTGGGAAGTCTGGGTTGCAGCCCACCTCAACGTGAAACTTCGGGTGCTCATTTGTCCTCCTGAGCCCTAGTGTCACCTTTTGTTACATGGGCCCAAAATACCCCCCACCACAGGCCGTCCTGAAGATTGAGTGAAATGCAGTGTAGCGTACCCAGGGCCTGCCAACCTCAGTGCCTGGCTCACAGGAGGCACTCAATATACAGGATGTGCTCCATGTACAGGTGATGGCATCACTGTCATCGTCATCAGCATCTGTTCCCACAGGGGTTTCAGGCTCAAATGACATCATAAATGGTGAAGGCCTTCAAAAATCACAGTGCCACATACCTCAGAGCTGGTAGTTATAGTACAACCTGGTCCCTCCCCTCAAGGGGCTTATAGCCCAGCTGGACTGCATGAGCTGAAATGATCTATTGGTGGAAATTCTTAATGAACAAGTGAGGATCATTCAGTTGGTAAATCAGGACCTGTCGGGTTGCTGTATTAACAGTATGGAGAATAACTGTCAGGAACTGGGGGCAGGGTGCCTGTTTGGCTGCTCACTCCCCAAATCCTCTCTGAGGGAGTGCTGGCGGGGGTTCTGGGGACCTGAGTGGACACTGTCCCCCTTGCACGGAGGTTTTCTCATCCCTGGGTACCAACCTGCAGTCATCAATCAGAATCGATGGAGCCTGCTGGCGTGTTCACCAAGGGCCATCAGAGCTCCCACTGGCTGCCCCAGGAGGACCATGCAGAGACGTCTGGAGACTTGAAATCTAGAGAGGCTGGCAGGCCGTGTGCAGTGGTGGCCTGAGGGAGCTCAGAGATCGTCCAGTTGCTCACTTCTTGGTGCACAGATGGGGAAATAGAGGCCTGAGAAGGCAAGGGTCTCGTCTGAGTTGGGACTAGAGCCCAGGTTGGTGGGCCCATTTCTCCAGGATGCATTTCTGCAAGTGGTTATTGCTCTCTGTGGCTCTGTGTTCTGAGAAGAGGGAATGAACAGTCCATGTTCTGTTGAGCACAGTGGTTAAAGCAGGGACTTTCAAGCCAGACTGCTTGGGTTGAGATCCTGCCTGTGTAGCCTGGACAAGTTACTTGACCTCCTTTTGTTTATCTGTAGAATAGAAATAATAATCATAATACCTACTTCACAGAGACAGTATGAGAATTAAATGAATTAATATCTATAAACCATTGAACATAGCTTGGCACGTAGGACACACTATATAAGCATTAGCTGCTGTTACTGTGATGATGATGGTGGTGATGATGGTACTGATGGTGATGGCAATGGTGATGATGTTACTGATGGCGATGGTGAGGGTGATGATGGTACTGATGGCGATGGTGAGGGTGATGATGGTACTGATGGCGATGGTGATGATGGTACTGATGGTGATGGCGAGGGTGATGATGGTACTGATGGTGATGGCGAGGGTGATGATGGTAGTGATGGTGATGGCGATGGTGATGATGGTACTGATGGTGATGGCGATGGTGATGATAGTACTGATGGCGATGGTGATGATGGTACTGATGGCGATGGTGAGGGTGATGATGGTACTGATGGCGATGGTGATGATGGTACTGATGGTGATGGTGAGGATGATGATCGTACTGATGGTGATGGCGATGGTGATGATGGTACTGATGGTGATGGCGATGGTGATGATGGTACTGATGGCGGTGGTGAGTTTAATAATGATGATGTTGATGATGATAGTGATATTGATGATAAAGATGAGGATGTTGATGATCATCATCATCATGTTGATGTCAATGATGTTGATGATCATCATCATCATGTTGATGTCAATGATGTTGATGATCGTGATAATGTTGACGATCATAATGTTGTTCAATATCTCAAAAGGGGAGAAGCTTTGTCTTTTTCCAACAATTCCCAGGATCCAAAATGGCTGGGAAATGGGGTGTTCTGGTTCATTGACTACTCAGATAAACCATATGCATATGACATAGAGACATACAGACATGTGTGCCATTCACAAATGACCATTTACCAAGAATGTGCAATAAAAAACACAAGTGACAGAAGGGTTTCCTTTGTTCCAGGGATGGCAAGTGTGCTACCCCCTTCTCCCATAGCAGACATCAGTAATCAATCACCACACCCTCTAGACAGCCATTTCCACTGTAGATGAAACCTGCGCCCCTTTATCTGCAGGTCCTGAGCTGGTGTGGGGCTGTGCAGAGGCTGGGGTTGGGGTTTGCGGGGAGATGAGTACCCCGTCCTAGGGATCTGATAGACTTTGCTGTTTACCGTGGTAAGCACAGAGACAGATCCTCAGTAAAGCATGCCCAGAGAACGCGGCTTCCACTGTCTCCCTAGTTCATCACGGGAAAGAGACCCAGGTTGTGGGAAGCCCTCTGTGGAGCCGACTGAGCCACTTACACTCTTAACCATGTCACCTTGAAACTCCTGCTGGAAACCCCCTTTAGCAAACCCAGCACCTGAAGCAACCTGCCCCCCATTCCGGGGACAGTTTCTTACCACACCTTCGAGGCCACCTTGCCTGCCGTGTGGCCAGTGCACGTGTGATAATGACTGGCCCTCCACATGTGCGGCCCGTCTGTGTCCAGGGAGCAGCCTAGGGCCCCGTGTGGTCAGGTTTAACGCTGGCAGGGGGCTTGCCGTAGCCAGGCTGAGGTGTCTCAGACGGGTGGGGAGAGGCTCTGAGCAAGGCTGAGGAGGCATCGGTGTTTTCTTGATGATTCCTACCTTGACAGAATCTGAAGTGACTCGAGGTGAACTTGTGGATGTGCAGACTTTGGGGGAACTTTAAAGGTGTCAGGGCTACTCCGTGTTTACAGATGACGCATACACACCTCCATTTTGGCCCATGTCACACTGCATTTATGTTTCTGTGTCTCCTCCTGAAATGGGCTCCTCAAGGGCAGGGTCTGTGACCTGTTCAGTTCCAACGCCTGGAACCCAGTGCCACACCTGGCATGGGGCTTAGGAGGCATCTGTTGGGTGAAAGGGTGAGTGGATGGGTCCCAGCAGTCACCTCCTCCGGGAAGCCTTCCCTGCCACCCCAGACAGGTGAGCTGTCACCTCTGACCATCCCTCCATCAGAGCTCCTGTGACATTGGGTTGTGATGACCTGTGTGACTTCACTCAGGGCTGGGCCCAGAGCTGGTGTCGGTGGACAGTGAGTGACCATTATCCATCTCGGGGATATCAGGAAAGGCCTCCCAGACTCTGAAGGTTCTATAGATGAGGAAGCAGAGGCCTGCGAGAGGAAGGGCCTAGTCTAAGGATACCTGATGCGGACAGTGGCCGAGTTAGGCTGAGGAAACTGGGCCCAGGGAGGTCAGTCTCCAGCCTGATCACCCAGCTGAGAAGCGGTAGAGACTGGATTCCAAGCCCGGTCAGCCACGAGGTCCCAGCAGTGGCCAGGCCCCCAGCCGCCCATCTGAGTGCAGTGGGGGGAGTTCCTTAGCTGTGGAGTGTTAGAGGGAGCTGCGGAGACCCTTTCCTTTGTACGCCCTCTCCCTTGCTGCCACTAGCTTGTCTGAGCCAGGCCCTGTGAATGCGAGTGGCTCGAAACACATTGCGCATTCACATAACTGGGAGATACCTCTCCGCTGACCACTGTGAGCTGCTGTCATTCTCTGTCCTTCCCTCCCTAACCACACCCCAGCGTCACTGTCTTTAGTTCCTCAAACTTACCAGCTCCTTCCTGCCCCAGTACCTTTGCACATTCTGTTTCTCCATCCTTCTTCATTTAGCTGAGCCTCTGTATCCCCAGCTCACCAGACCCCTTGTGCATGGGCCTTCGGGGAACTGACAGGGCCAGCCCTGCGCTGGCCTTCTGGTCTGAATTAGTCAGGTCTGTTTGTGCTCGTTCTGCAGTGGGGGCAGGCCGGGAGTGAGGAGGGGGCATTTCATCCCCTTTAAATGCTTCAACTCATTTAACCTTAATTACTTTGTTTTCATAGACATTTGCTAAGGAAAAGGACCAAATTATAGCTTGAATTGGGTCTTACTAATCTTAATTAAAAGCTCTTGTTTATAATCAGGACCAGGCCCCAAACAAGGAGCAAACCACCCTCAAATGGCTTGTTTAAATAACTAAGACCCTCTTGATAATCACTGTTTAGTCTGAACCAGCAGCGCACATCACCCCTTCTCTGTGTACTTAATTTTTTAGACCATTTATTCAAGTGGTTTATTCCAGTTGCAAGTTCCAACTCGGGCCTTTTCCAAAATGCTATAATTAAAACTCTTGGGGGAAATAACTTTTTGTTTTGGCCACAGTATATCAAATATATTACTATTTTCCCTTTTTCTGTGAAAAGGAAAAAAATGACAACCTTATGGGCATCAGAGATCACAAAATTAGCATGTATGTAATGAATGTAAATAGTCACTTCCTGGATTTTATATCCCTGGGGTCTACTTGTCAGTCACTGAAGTTGGGTAGATTACAGGGCATGCTATTAAGCGTTTTAGCAAAACTCCTAATAACACACTTAGTGATCCACTGAGTTTAACATCAGAAAAAAAAATCTTAAAACCAATGGTCCTTTTTAGGGAATAATGTCTAGGACCTTATTAAATCATTTTCATCATGATTATTGCACACTTTATTGAAACTCCAAATAAAATTCTGCTTTTGGGGGGCCAGGAGAGGCAGTAGGAGGTGGGCTGGGATGGGGAGAGGAGAGGAAATTCTTCTTCAAGTCTTAAAACATGCAATTATGCACGCTAACGTGTGCCCTGCCGACGATGAAAGCCATCAAGTCCAGCAGACCAGCGGGCAGGAAGAAATTGGATGTGACTTACAATTCCAAGTTGCTGTCAGCCAGCAATTAGGCAGCGAGGCTTGCAACTGGTCCCAGCTCTGCTGCAGTTTAGGCTTCTTGGAGCCCATGTCCGTTTTTAGAGGGAAAGATGAAAAGCTCATACCATGGGCCTTTAAGTGTTGGAGGCAAGTTCACCTCTCTGAGCCTCAGTTTGTCCCTCTGTAAAATGTGTCAGCGGGACTAGATCCAGTTTAGTATCGAGACTGTTCACTGAGCACATAACTCTGTGCCAAGCTTGGTGCTGGGGCCGAGACTTGTTTTCCGGATCTCACTGGTTAGGGGAGAGACAGACTGGGAAAGACGTGCCCGTAACAGGGTGCGCAAAGTGCAGCAATGGAAATCCAGACCAGACTCGGCGGGAGTGAGAAAGAGGGGGTGTGTCTGCCCGAGGAGGGAAGAAAGTAGAGAGGGCTCCGTGGAGAAGCGTGGTCTGGGCTAAGTCAGGAAAGCAGAGCAGCAGTGGGTCTCTGACGTTCTTCGCAGCTCTGCGGTCCATGGAAGGGCCTTAGCAAGGATGCAGAGGCGTGTTTAGGTCTTTGCCAACTCGGTAAGTCCAGCCAGTGACTTCAGCTTCCCAGGGCCTGGTTCCTTATCCACCAAAGGGGGGCACGGCGTGTGCCTCCAGAACATGCCCTCGAGTAGAGGCTGGAGAAGGGAAGGCCGTCGGCTGTACATCCGTGTGCTGAGGCAGCCCCAGTGCCTGCACGGTGAGCTTTCTTGTTTCTCTAAATCCCCATTTATCCTAGGGTCGGCGAGTCTCTGCTCCCACTCCCAACCCCCGTATCTCCAAGCTCCCCAGGCAGCAGGCCCCTCTCTGCCCCTTCCTCTGGGCTCTCTCGCCTCCTCTTGGCCGCTTCTTATTACAGTGGCTGTATTTGTTTTTCCATCGGAGGAATGCTAACGAGAAAAAACCATTATTTCTAAGAAAATAAACTGCTGGCCTGTTGGCCTTTGAATGCTACTGAAATGGATGACGGCCTTCCCCAAGGCCTCGAGACAAAGAGGGACGGAGGGCTGGTGTGTGCGGGCAAGGTCAGGGGTCTCGGAGGGTGCTCTGAGGGGTCCTCCAGATGGGCCATGGCTGCAGCCCCTGGGAGGAGACAATCTAAAACCCCAGCCGGCTGGCTTGGACTTCTGGCCCGGTGGACGATGGCTGCTGGAGTTGCTCACGCCCCACTCCCTCGCAGTCTCCAGGATGCTCTCCCCTCTCCACGAGCCACCAGGCCTTCTGTCTGGGCCCTCTGCCCCTTGTGCCAAGGAGAGTAGAGCTGGGGGTAGGTCTGTGGAGACCTGGGTGCCAGCCCTGTGTGATGTTGGGCAGGTCTCTGGACCTCTTGGGCCTTAGTGTGCTGACTGCAAAGTTCAGGGCTGGGGCCAGGAGATCCCAGGCCCCCTTGGACTCCTGCAGTGGAGCCCCTTCCTTGGGATGCTTCTTGCCACGGTGGCGCCCAGTGCTGGCTCAGTCTCTGGGGGAGGCAGGTGGGCTCCAGTGGGGCTGTTAGCCACCTATTCCTTCCCACCCACAGCCTCGCAGGCAGACCTGGGCCTGGGCGGTGCTTTGGTGGGCAAGGCTGTCCTCACATGAGGTGTGTTCATCTGTGTCTGGATCATTCTCACCCTCCAGGCTGGCAGCTCTGTGTGGCCAGGGTCTGGGCTGAGGGCGAGGGGCCAGGCCCAGGTTGGCGTTGGTGTTGACAGGAGGGAAGAAGCCAGGGAGGCAGCATGATCCTCAGCAAGGACCACGGGCCCTGGCTCCCTCATTCACTGAGATGCGGGGAATTCTCCAGATGCTGGTGTCAAGGTTAGGACGGTGGAGTCTGGAACCAGCCTGCCTGGGTTCCAGTTTTGGCTTTGCCATGTACTAGCTGGGTGATTCAGGCAAGTCGCTTAAGCTCTCCGAGCATCAGTTTCTCTATGATGAGGGAAGTTAAGCCCTTCCTACCTCACCTATGGGGAGGGTTAAGCCACCTGCCATTAGACGGAACCTGGTATAGAGCTGCCGCTGCTGCCATTGTTGTTACTGTTGGAGAGAAGCTCCACTGGGGATGTGGAGAGAAACAGAATGAAATCAAACTGCTCCAGGCCAGCTCAGGCCCTACCGCTGTCGGAGCCCACTGAGTGGCCTGTGAGGTGGGGGAAGAAGCCTGAGCCGGGATCCTGGGCTCAAGTTGCTGTCAGCCCCTGACTTGCTAAGATTAGCTCCTCAGTTCCTCTCTTTGGGCTCAGTTACCCCTTTATACAACCCAAGGGGTGCCTCGGAGGAGCCCTAGGATCCCCCCTTCCCACTCCACATGGCAGCTCAGGCTTTCAGGCAACTAGATGTTTCTAGTTATCCTCCTGTTGAGTTCACAAGTGACCGGGCCTGTAGAGCAGCCCCTCAGAGCCTGCCATTTGGGGGTCTGGGGCTTCTCCCCTGCCTTTCACTAAGAGGACGGGAGCAGAGCCATGCCTGTAATTGGTGGGAGGCGGCAGGGACCTCGACTCTGGGCTGGCAGGCCCCCTGGGGCACCTCCTCCCTTCCTTCTCAAGCGCTCCAACAGGTCAGCTTTCTCCTGGCCAGGTTGCTTCGGTGTCCAGTAGGCCTGATGTCGCAGCCTGAGAACAGCCCCCAACAAAGCGTTTAGGGTGTTTTTGAGGGAGAAAAACAGAAAACTGGCCCTTTGGATTTGGAAGGCAAGCCCTGCCTGGTGCCTGGAGCCACAAAGCCCCCCGTGAGCCCGCACTGGGCAGGTGGCGTTGGAGGCCGGTTCAGAGTGAGCATCCTCGTGGTTTCCCTGCAGCCAGGCAGAGCCCAGAGCCCCAGTCAGCACAGTGGATGAGAGCGCCGACAGCAGTAACTTTAAAACTTTTAAACAGCTTTAGTGAGATATAATTCACATACTGTACAATTCACCCACTTAAAATATACAATTCAGTGCCTTTTAGCGTATTTGCAGAGTTGTGCCTCCATCACCACGATCAATTTTAGAACCTTTTCATTACCCCAAAAAGAAACCCTGCACCCCTTAGCCATCACTCTCTAGCCTGTCAGCCCCGGAAAACCACGAATCTACTTTCTGTCTCAATAGATTTGACTTTTCTGGAGACTTCATATAAATGCAGTCCTACAATGTGTGGTCCTTTGTGACTGAGACAGCACTGACTCTGAAGTCAGGTGGCCTGGCTCACTTCCTGGCTCCACTTGTGTTAGCTGTGTGCTCTTGGGCAGGGCAGGTAACATCTCTGAGCCTTAGTTTCCCTTGCTGTAACATAAAGATGTTGGTACCCACTTCTCAGGGTCTTCATACGTGAAGGACCTGCATGCTGCCTTACACGTCATAGGGTCAGTCAACAGAGGCTACGGTCGAGATAATTATTCATTTGTTCAATGTTGAGCAGACTTTTGTTGAACATACTCTGCTACTTCTGAGGCTTAAGCTGAACAGAACACAGTTCTTGCCCCATGGAACTTACAGCCTCAAAGGGCTTACATAGCAAGTGAGAGTAATGACAGAGTCTGTTCAGGATGCCGTGGGGCCCAGAGGGTGGGGAGGAATCACGTCTGCCAGGGCATCAGCAAAAGCTTCAGGGAGGAGGGGATGCTGGGGCTCAGCCTGCAGAAGTGCATGGTGTCTGTGAAGGGGGAGGAGCTCCAGGCGGAGGGAATAGCATGAACAGAAGTGTGGAGGCCTGAAGCCTGGAGGGCCACTGGGAGAGGTCAGCAAGCACTGACTCAACTCTATGGTTATCTCGGATCATGGGTTGGGTGGGGGGAGGACCTTCCCACCCTCTGGTTGAGCCATGGTCATTGTGTGCAGTTGGGAATGAAAAAGTATATAGATTTGTGTTGGTTTTGCGTGACCTTTGACCTTTCCCATAATTAACTGCTGGGCCCACTTCTGGCATTGTCTCGGCAGCGGGGAAACCTGATCGATGGATGCCAGGGGTCCGCAGAGAGCGGGTCTCATTACTCAGTCATTACAAACCCAGAGCTTAACCCTCTGCCACCGGAGACAGGGGACTTAATCCTTCCTGCTAGGCGGCCCCGAGAAACTACCTTCCCGCAAATGTAATTAGCCAACAAACCGCATTAAGATTTATTCACCAATAAGGACTCAACTTCCTAAGCCATACATCTCTCCCAGAACGGTTGCCTGATCTAAGGAGTGCATGGCTTTTGCTAAAGCCCCCAGACAAAGGGGAGGACGGGCTCACACCCAGCCAGGGAAGCGGTCTTTGTTAGAGCATTTGGTCTCCACTGTCTGCAAGGAATGTCAAGAAAAAATGCCAATTTCAAGGGGAAACCAGAAAATATTTTCAGTAATGATCTCTGAAAGCAGAGAGTGGGATGCTTTAAAAATCCTCATTTTAAGAACCTTTAAAGTCAGTCCTAATTTTTAGGAAAATGCCCTAAAATAGTATTGAAATAAAATGAGAAGAAGCTCTGACTCACTGCCATAGAATCTCGTAGAACCCAGGCACCGCAGAATAAATATATATTTTATGGGGCAGCAAGAATCAATTTTGAATTAAGTGAAAAAGCCCAAACTCATCCCACTCGAGTTCCAAGCCAGTGTTGCTGGCGCAGAACCACAGCTGTGGGATCGTGTGTGCATGCCGACATTTTAATATAGGAAAAGTGGAACTGGGTGACCTTTTAAAAATCTCATAATGAGCGGCTCCCTGTGCTGTTTTTCTCTGCTCTAATGGATGCTGGGAGCTGTTTTCTGTTGGGAATTGAGTTTTTATTAAAAACGAAAAATCCAAGCTAGAGAAGGAGCAGGGATGGCTAGGATGAGCTGTTGAACTTCTCATCCTCAGCACGCCGGTCAGATCTTTTGTCCTGCCCACTTTCTCTGCTCGTATGAACCATCCCTGTCACCACCCCTCAACTTCAAGGGTAGGCACAGACCTTGGAAATAAAAATGATGCACGTGACGTCTCCTCCCCTCCTTTGTCCTTAATGACTTTATGGAGCATGAAGCACTTTTAAAAAGTATTCATCTCACGCACCCCAAGGATGTGGCCCTAACAGGACTAGAGCCTGCCTTTGAGCACAGCCCCAGGCTGGGGGCCTGGAGATAAGCTCCTCAGCCATGCCGTGCCTCAGCCTCTGAGTCAGTAAAATGGGAGCAGTGGTCACCCCTGGTTCACATCCAGCTTCACCACTCAGTCTCTGCCTCTCTGCTCACATGGCGCCTTCCCTCTGTGTGTCTATGTGTCTTCACCACTCTGTCCTGACATCTTCTGAGTTTCTGTATCCCAATTTCCTTCTTCTTTTAGGAACACCAGTCATTGGATTAGAGCCAACCCTAATCCACTATGACCTCATCTAAAACTTGATTACATCTGCAAAGATCCTATTTCCAAATCAGGTCACATTCACAGGTACCAAGGTTTAGGACATCAATACATCTTTTGGGGGGACACAATTCAACCCACAACAGTTTTTTGTTTTGTTTTGTTTTGTTTGTGAGGAAGATTAGCCCTGAGCTAACATCTGTTGCCAATCCTCCTCTTTTTTGCTGAGGAAGATTGGCCTTGGGCTAACATCCGTGCCCATCTTCCTCTATTTTATATGGGACGCTGCCACAGCATGGCTTGATGAGCGGTGCATCGGTACACGCCCGGGATCTGAACCTGTGAACCCCGGGCTGCTGAAGCAGAGCACAAGAACTTAACCACTACGCCACGGGGCCAGCCCCACACAACAGTTTTTTAAGAATAAACATCCAGAGATCTTGGCTCTGCCTCCCTCTATCCCTTCCTCTCTCCCCATGTCGTTGGCCTGTTCCTCATTCTCTGCCTTTAATGGTCCTTAAAAAGTGATCTGAGCCTGATGGATGTCTTGGAGGCCTGTGGCACCTCCTCCAGGGCTGGTGGCTCTTGGATATGTTTTTTACAATAATTTTAAATATACTTGCTTTGGCAGAGAATTTTTTAGTAGATTTATTCGTGTGTTTATCTCATATATTAAAGGAGGAGGTTCACATGATTTTAAAAAACAAAAATTCAAGGCACAGACCCAGAAAATCCAGGGAGATTTGGTTTGTGAGCAGACATTCTCCATCCAGGATGCTGGTAAAGCAGGTTGGCCTCCAAAGCCTGTGAGAGCACTTCAGGCCTAGAGATTGGAGAGGACCTGGCCATTCTAAGTGATGCTCGGATCTGGGGGAAATCTTTGGGGATGGATTAAGGGAAGAGATGCAAACAGCAAACAATCCTGCACTCTTCAGCCCACTGGCACCTGCTGTGACCTACACTGTGGGGAGTCAAAGGAAGGAAAAGGCTAGAGTTGTTTTATTGACTATTCGGTGATCTCTTTATAATGGCTTATGAGTATAGTGAACAAATAGTTTGCCATTTTGATATAAAAAGGTTGCTGTTCATAATTACACCCAGACAACAGGCACAAACTGGAACTATGCCAGGCAAACTGGAGCACATGATTATCCTATTCAGGGGAAGTGATACTTTTCTCAGACTTTACCACCATTAAAATAGCTGGTTTAATTAAATGCTATGGATGTGGTGACTCTGTGATTGTGTTTCCTTCATTGCTTTGACATCTAGGAAGCTCAGAGCCATATGTACGGCTTACCGTTTGTAATTGTGCTGGAATTACTGAATGTATTTCTGCAACGTTCACCAGCTTTCTCTTCTTCTTCGACCCTCATTTCTTTTTTCTTCACCCTAACATCTTATTCTTTTTGAAAATCTTATTATATGTATTTTGTAAGCTGTTTGGTTGGATGATGTTTGAGGAAATTGATGGGTGGATGAATAGATGTTTGGATGGATGGATGGATGGATGGATGGATGAATGTTTGGCTGGATAGATGGATGACTGAGTAGATGTTGGATATGTGTGTGTGTGTGTTTGGATAGATGGATGGGTGCTTGGATCAATGAATAGATGGATGGGTGTTTTGGCATCTGGATGGGTGAATGAGTGAATGGATGTTTGGAAGGATGAATATTTAGATGAGTAGATGTTTAGATGAATGGAAGGATGGATGTCTGGCTGAATATTTAGATGGATGCATGCATGTCTGGATGTATGGGTGGATGTTTGGCTGGATGAATGGATGGGTCAATAGGTGATTGGATGAATGGAAGGATGGTCAGCTGACTGGATATTTAGATGGATAGATTTTAGCATGAATAGACAAATGGAAGGATGGTTGGGTGGGTATTTGAATGGAAAGCTTATGAAGTGACTAGATGGATGGATAAGGAGTGGGTGGATGAGTGTTTGGATGAATGGATGCATGGCTGGCTGGCTATTTGCCAGATGGATAGGCGTGTGTGTGTGTGTGTGTGTGTCTGTGTGTGTGTGGATGGATGTACATCAAGTGGAAGGATGAATGTGTGAATGGGTGTTTGGATGACTGGATAACACTTTGTCAGTACACAGCATAAATGTGCCAAGGGCCAAGGGTGAAATAACATATATAAAGTACTTTGCCAATGCCTGGCATGTCACGGACATCGTAACTTATTAGAAAAGACATGGGCTTTGTAGACTGGAAGACCTTTGTTCTGATCCTTGCCCTACCACTTACTATGTGACTTTGAGCAATTACCTCACCTCTGTGCACTTTAGTTTGCTCAACCACAAAATGGAGTTAAAATACCTACTCCAGAGAGTTGCTGTGAAAATTAAATGGGCTGGTGTATGTTTCAGGAGAAAATACCTGCATACTTCCTTCTGAGGTACAAGTTGAGAGAGAGAGAGAGAATTCTTTTACCCAAGCATGGAATAAAAGTCCTTCTCCTCAGTCTGACTGATCCAACCTAAGTCACATGTCCACCCTAGGATGTTCTCCTGAGTCACCTGCTTGAATGAAGGACAGGAGGGAAGGAACAGTTTGGGAGCTGCTGGTTCAGATCAGATGAGAAACGACGCTCATGCTGACAGGTAGTGGAAATAGGTGACCAGCGGGCAGACTGTAACCATAGGAAGGGTGTAGAAAAACCATGCTTTTGTAGCTGATTCGATGTCAGTGGAGAGGTGGAAGGATAACAACATTCACTGGGATGGGGAACCCCAGGGAAGTGCAGGTTGATGAGTTCAAGTTGGGCCATGTTGCCTGCAGTATCTGTGGAAGATCCAGGGGGAGAGGTAGTTGGATCAGTGTATCTGGGACTCTGGCAAAAGGTTAGGGCTGCAGAGATTGGGAGGTAATCAATATCTCAGTCTTTATAAACCACGCGCCCTTCCCAACATAAAATCTTATATCCTCTTCTAATGTTATTTAAAATTTCTAAGTGCATTAAATATAATGATTAAACACCACTCAAATGACTTGCAGAATTGAGTCTGCTTCCCAGCTGATGCTGATGGCCACTGCAGGCAGCTTAGGCAGAAGCTTCTGTCTCTTGCACCTTTGGACATCTGGCCTACTTTGTTTTTCCCTCATCGTGGCTGGGTGGGTGGGCACCAGGAGTAGGCTGCACAAGCCAGCCTCTGTATCCTGGCGCTTTCGTGCTGCTGTTTTCACTGACATTATCCCCTCTGCTGGCAGCGTCCCTGGCAGGCAGGGGTCCAGACACTGCTTGGTCACCTCCAGTATCAGGGAGCTCACTACCTCTTGAGACAGGCTCTGTCTTCCAGATGGATATTCCCATCTGCGAACGTTAACTGGCCCCCAGGGCTTTCCACTTCTGTGTGTAGCTCTGCCCTCCGGACCAGCATGGAGAGAGCATGGAGCTGGGTGTCTCCCCTTGCCAGCTCTTCAGGCACTTCAGGGAGCAGCCAGGCTTGCCTTCGATCCCCTCTCTTCTGCAGGCTGACCCCATCCCAGCTTTCATAGCTGGAACCTGGCCTAGAAAATCTCTCTTCAACCCGGTAGAGGACGGACTGCTGCTTCCCGCGGTACCCTCTTGCGAGGCACTTCCGGTTCTGCTTAACTGGGGCTCTTCCGGTTCCACTGAGCACGGCACTTCCGGTTTTGCTGTGGGGCGCCCCCGGCTCCCGTTTCCTGCTTCACTGCGGAGGATGTGGAGGTTGCCGTGGGTGTGGGTTGAGAGGGCGAGCCCAGGGCGCTTTGGGGGTTGCGGGGAGCCCCCAGGCTATGCCCACGGTTCTCCCGTGCCCTGGTGTCGGCCCTGCTCGCCACTCCCGGAGACGGACGCGGTTAGGCCTCCTCGGGCTCCCCAGCCAGGCTGCGCTGGTTCGAAGCCCGCTTGGACCGCTGCCTAGGCGTGTGACCTCTGGCAGAGTCTTGGCCTCCGTGCGCCTCGGTTTCTTCAGTGCCCTTGTAAAATTGGGATAACGGTGACGGTGCCTTCGTCGTTGGGCTTGTGTGGGGTTGGAAGAGATAATGACATATGGTGCTGCCAGCGGGCCGTGGGTACAGAAGCAGCTCTCTGAGTGTTCACTAAGCTGTTCCTGTTATTCTCCGAGGTCCCTCAAATCTCTCTGGAACTCCAGCACTGATAGCCCTTTGACCCCTGATGGGAAGTGTTGAAAAAGACTTAAAATAGCAAAAAGGGTGACCTTTACAAAGGCGATTGGCTGTTGTTTGTGAGACAGAAGCCTTTGTTATAACAAGGACACTGGAGGAGTAGAAATTCAGGCTTCAGACGCTGAGGCGGAGGGAAACTGTCTGGGGGGAGTATATGGACTTTTCTCTCAATCCAGAGGTTACACTTTTTGGTGTATGCAAAGTTCATTGTATGTGATCCCCCCTGCTTCACTGGTAATGAGCCCTCCGTCTCCGGGAGGCTCTCCGATAGGCTGAAGAGAGCCAGTTTTGGGGGCTGTTAGACAGGGTCCCCACATGCTGCTGTTGTTGAGATGCTCTCGAGGGAGGCGGAGCTGGATGTGAATCCTGCCTGCTTCACTGTGGTGAGAGCTGGAAGGTACCCTGCATGTGCCTGGCACACGGCCCTGCTCTGCCAGGTGGTGGCCAGCCTTGTTGCAGAGCTAGGATCTTCATCTTTGTCATCTTTGGGTCCCCAGCCCCCAGCAAGGACTTCAATGAATACCTGTTGAGTCATCCCCTAACCACACATGTCCTGGTGGCTTCGGCAGGTTGGGGGAGAGGGGACCCCCAGGCTCTTCCTCTGATGCCTCTCATGCCTCTCGTTTTGCAGACATCGACGAGTGTGAGAATGACTACTACAACGGGGGCTGTGTCCATGAGTGCATCAATATCCCGGGGAACTACAGGTGTACCTGCTTTGATGGCTTCATGCTGGCACACGATGGACACAACTGCCTCGGTGAGTGAAGCAGCCGTGCTCTGCCTGCTGGGCACGCCCCGCCTGTTTCTCAGCTCCCACTTGCAGTGTTGGTGGCTGTGGGAAGGCTTGCCCTCCTTTGGTTCCTTGTGTTAGTTTGCCAGGGCTGCCATAAGAAAGTAGCACAGATTGGGGGCTTAAACAACAGGAATTTATTTGCTCACAGTTCTGGAGGCTAGAAGTCTGAGGTCAAGGTGTTGGTGGGTTTGGTTTTTTCTGAGGCCTCTCTCCTTGACTTAAAGATGGCCACCTCCTTGAGTGTGTTCACATGATCATCTCTCTGTATGTGTACGTATCTGGTATCTCTTTTTCTCTGTGTCCTAATCTCCTCTTCTTATAAGGACATCAGTCATATTGGAGTAGAGCCTACCCTAACAACCCATTTTTTATTTCACTACCTCTTGGAAGGCCGTTTCTTAAATACAGTCACATTCTGAGGTACTAGGGGTTAGGGCTTCAACACATGAATCTGGGGGAACACAGTTCAGCCCGTAACAAGGATTCTTATATAACTCCAGATTCTCGTGGTTCAAAGATATGTTTTTAAGCCAGCTGTATAAAATTTTTAAAGTAATGCAAGCTTGCTGGATAAAATGTGGAAGAACAGGGAGGACCAGTTGGAGAGCATCTTAGTTATGCTGGTGTATGTCCTTTCAGGCTTCTCTCTGTACCCAGGTGTGATTTCACTGTAGGGGTCAGGGGGTTAGCATGGTTTGTCCCTTGATTTTCCCTTTACCACCACGTGCATCTCAGGTACTTTTACCTGGGCCCTGTTATTGCCATTTTCCTAGTTGCCTCGTGGTCTGATAAGTGACTAATGACCCAGGGCTGCTGGAACAGAGTAACAGACTGGGGGCCTTAAACAGTAGAAATTATTCTCTCACAGTCTGGAGACGAGAAGTCTGAAATCAAGATGTTGGTAGGGTTGGTTCCTCCTGAGGGCTTCGAGGGAGAATGTGTCCCCACTTCAGGCATTCCTCTGCTTGTAGATCATGTTCTCTGTGTGGTTCCACATTGTCTTTGCTCTGTGCATGGCTGTCTCTGTGTCCAAATTCCCCATTTTTATAAGGACACAGTCATGTTGGATTAATGCTTACCCTACTGACCTCATCTTAACTTGATCATTTGGAGACCCTGTCTCCAAAATGGTCACTTGCACAGGTGCTGGGGGTTAGGAATTCAGCACCTCGTAGGGGACACAATTCAACCCAAAACAGAGGTGGTTTGCAGTCTGTGGCGGGAGGAAGACCTCACGGTAGAAAGCACAGGGTCTCACAGCAGCTGTGCCCAGCCCCCAGGCCCTCTTCTGCTGCTGACTGCTGAGTGACCTGGGGCACGCCGGCTGGCATCTAGAGGCTAAGACCATGGACTTGGAGGAGCGTGGCCGTGGATACGTTATTAACGTCTCTGGGCCTCGGTCACGCGTTGGTAAAGGGAGGATGTGAAGAGCAGCTTCCTCCCTGGCTGTGTTGTGAGCAGTAACTGAGATAATGTCCCAACGGCCGAGAAGTGTGCCTGGCACGGGGCTCTCAGTACTAGTAGCTATTATATCATCGTGACCTCTGCGCTCAGTCTTCCCCCTATAACACGGGATAGTTGTGCCGCCCGCTCCACCAGGTTGTGTGTGAGGATGGAATGACACAGTGAAGTGACGGGCACTTAGTAGTTGTAAATAGTCAACAAACAGGCATTAGTATTGCTCTAGGTGACTTGGCCACCCTTCGTGCTTGGACATTTAGATTGTTCGCTTATCTTGTTTGTTTTTACGTCAGAATCCAGAGGTGATTCTGGGCATAAAACTTTTTTTTCTTGTTTTGTCAATTGTCTTCTTTGCAGTTCTTCCCAGAAGTGGAACTACTGGGTCAGAGGGTCATTGGGATTTTTTTATGGCTTTCGATGCAGTGCTTGCTGAAAGGACTCGGCAAACCTTCCACCGTGCCAGCCAGTGTGTTGGTGCATGGCACGGGACACTTGACGTCCCAAGTACACGAGACCTTTCCTCTTTGTAGTGTGTTAGCCTTAGAGTTCCTTGCCTGTTTTTGTTTAGTGCATATTGGACCTCAGACAAGTTTGTTATAGGAAACAGATCTGTGAACGTGTGATTACGCCGGAAATCAGTGCTGAAACAGAGGTCTGGACAGCAGGCTGTTGAGGCGCAGAGGGGTCTGTGAAGAGCCACCCCTGCGTGGGCTGAGGAGGTTGCATGGAGCAGCATCTTCAAAGGTTGGGAAGCAGTTGACTGGGGTGAGGGCACAGCTTGTGTGGAGAGCTCCTTGAGGCCGGGCTAGGGGTATGGGGGTAGGAATGGCGGGCGGTGGGCTGCGGAGGTGGGCAGGGCCTTTGATTAGATTGTGAACACCTGGGGCTGCACACTGTGCCAGACACCAAGTGAAGTCTCCTTCAAGTGTTATCTCATCTAATCCTCCCAGCAGCGTCAGCGTCTGCCAGTTGTTTACCCGTTTTTCAGATGATAGAGAGAATACATTTCAGCAACTGATTAGTCCCTGAAGGCAAAGCTGACAGTGCCTGTGGGACAGCGGGCAGTATCACCCAGTGGTCAAGAGGCCAGACCTTGGGACCTGCCCGTCTGGGCTCAAATCCTGGCTCCGCCAGTTATCAGCTGTGTGACCTTTGGCTACTTCACCTCCGTGCCTCGGTTTCCTCATCTGTGAAACAGAACTTGTAGTCCCTGTCTTGTAGGGTTCTTATGAGGCTTGAACAAGATCGTGGAAGTGGCGTCTGGCAGAGTGCCTGGCCTGAGCAGTCAGAATGTAATGGGCATCGATCTGGTTATCGGCTCTCAGGCGAGATGTATTGAGGTGCTGCTGTGACGCCTCTGAGACCTCGTGGGGGCCAGAGCCTGTCGCCCACGCTCCCTGGGCCATGTCTGACACACAGGCTCCCCTTCTAGTCATAGCACTCCCACCTGTGCAGAACCAACTATTTGTCAACAGCCTCGTTCTTGGCTGCGGCAGGTACAGCCAGTGCCTCCAGACCGATGGTGGCGTCTGTGCAGGTCTTTGTCTCAACAACATTATTTTCACAATGGATTCCTTTTAAGCTGATTAATTTAAGGAACTGGGTAAGAGTCCCGCCACCCTCACCTCCGAGCACAGATTGCAGCTTCATACGGCTCTAACGCGCACATATGGTCACCGAGAAAAGGCTCTCTCTGTCGCTCCTCTGCTTTTAGCGGAGGGCAGACTCTTCCCAACAGACTTCTTTTTGTTTGGGTTTTCTCCTTCTCGAGACAAAACTCCGGCTCTAGAGAAGTCAGACCTTGCTTCCAGCCGGCTCCAACCTAGACTGAGCACGTAACCTCTCTGAGCCACCACTCCTCATCCATGAAGCTGTAAGAGTTGAAGTGCTCAGCACAGTGTCAGGATCACGGGGGCTTGATGAATATTGGCTGAAATAGGTAACCCTGAAGAGGAGGCTGGGCTTGGAGTTTGAAGATGTAGCCTGAAATTCTGTCACCACCACTCATGAGTTTTATGGTTTGGAACCAGTTATCAGACTCTCTAAGCTTCAGTTCCCCTAACTAGAGAATGGATCACTGTCTCAGAGGGTCACTGTGACGATTAAAGGTGAAAGTGGATATGGTGGGCTGTACATGCTGATGTAAAATTCTGCACAGGTGCTGGATATTGTCATCATATTGTTGCAGAGGCTTCAAGCTGGCAGCCCACAATCCTCATCCAGCCTGCTGGATTTATCCCCACAGTGTTGATGATGATGATAACTGAATTATTTGTCAACATTTAAAGATCAAGGGATGTCACATAAAAATCAATATTTCCAGCATTGTTGCTACTTGACTGTAGTTACCCGGCCCCTGACATTTGTGGGACTCAGGCAGGAGTGCAAATGGAGGCTCATATCCCACATGGCTAAATATGGAAAAGCCGTTACGAAGCTTCAAAACTAAAACATATTCAATCTATTCTACTTTGACAAATATTCATTCCTACTGACCTGGAAGGCTGGACTGGAGTGTAGAATTCTAGGACTCTGTGGAGTTTGTGCCAGAAAGTGGTAGAATGAGCAGTGTCTGTTCCCCACCCCTGTCTTCTCACCCAGCTCCATCCTACACCGCAGGGAGCCTGAGGACACCCTAACCTGAGTGTTCAAGCTCTGGCCATTTGCCGCCAAACCACCTTCCCTTTTGCTACTGCTTGGTGCTGTCATCTGTCCCTCTGAGAACAGACAGGCTTGGGGCCTTTTGGACAGGGAATTTTAGGGTCTCAAATACCCAGAATGTGGTCTAGAAGGGGGAGGAGTATGTGTTCTAGGTGCATATGACCCCTCTGGACTCCTTACTCCATGAAGAGGGCTGCAGCCATGGGTGGAACAGAGCAGGGACCCTCAAAGCATGGGGCCGAGAGCAGGAGCATCCCTTGCTCTCGTCTCAGTGTGGTACTGGCAGCAACTGGCAGGAGCTGTGCTACAGCTGCCCCCTTTGGAGGGAGTGTGTGCTCTCCTGTTTGCCACAATCCCCACCACTCCCCATTGCTCTCAGCCAGTTGGCTTTGGTCATTTAACTACCTGCTTGGTCTCATGCTGCTGCTGAAGCTTCTAGCACAGGGCCTGCTCCCAGTGGGTATTTGGTGGCTGTGGGAAGCTGACTGAGTTGTTGTTCTCTCTGCCTTATGCAGTCAGTCTGAGCCCCACCCCACAACCCATCACCCGTCGGGGAAAGCTAGGCCCATTTGCGTCTCTTCTTGTTTGGTCTCCAGAAGTCGGGTCAAGAGTCTTGTCCGGTTGTTACATTCCTCTCTCAGCCACCGCTGAATTCCTCAGGGATGATGGCTGGAATAAATCCTGATCAGCACAGTTTGAAAAGCGTTCTGACTTAATTAGGAGAAATGAGGCTGATGGCTTAAGAGTTATTTTCTTGCCTGAGTTTTCACAGTTTAACCTTTTCTTTTCTTTTGAGCAAATGAGGTTATTTTCTTGTGGAGATGGCTTGCCTGGGACTGTGTCCTGGAGGGTGGCCAAATCTGTCCTCCAGGAGCAAAACCCTCTCTCTATTTGACATCTTTATTGAGGAATTTCTCAAATATAACAGAAAATGACACCAGAGGAAATTGAAACCGTGATGAGATCCTTGCTCAGCCCCAAATGACTGCTTTTAGCATCATAATTGCTTGAAATAGCAGTAGTTCTGTTTGAAAAATATTATTTCAAACTCCATGCAATTGGACATAAGAGCAATATTTAGGCTAATAGAATAAGACTTTTTTCATCTTAAATTAAAACCAGCAGTGGATAACTTTTTCCTGTCTCCACAAAGCAAGGCTCCTTTTTCTCTAAAGCCATTAGTTCACTTACCCAGATGTTTTCTTCGACCCCAATCTTTATCTTGACTTACTGAAAAATGTTTCTGAAGTTACTCACAGTTTGAATTTTGGACTTGCTTCTCATCACTTTTTTCCCCTGATGAAGAGAAGTGGTCTGTAGCTAGGTCCGGCAGAAAAGTTGATTTATTAACCAGATCACTACATCCCCATTAACACTTATTGGGTACCTACCATATGCCTGGCCTGTGCGAGGTAGACAGTTCTACGCAGGTGAGGTGATGAACTTAGGTCGAGTCTCGGCTGTGTGCCCAGAGTCGTCCAGGATGTTGTGCTCACAGTCTCTCGTTTAGTCCTAACAGTGTCCATGGGCAGGAGCCATTAGTGTCCCCCCTTTACAAATGAGGAAACCGAGGCTCAGAGAGCGAAAGTGACCTGCGTAAGGTCACACAGCGAGTAAGTGGTAGAGCTGGGACCAGACCCCAGGTCTGTGCGTTTGCCAGTTCAAGCCTGAAAGCCCCTGCCCACCCCTGCCCCACGCTGCCCGGAACAGTGCCAGCTCTGGGAGGCTGGCCAGGCTCAAGGAAGGGCTTCCTTCCATGGGGTGTTAGTATGTACCCCCTGCGAGTCTGGGAGTCACTGAGAAAGGCTGGCATCTGCCAAGGCAGGCTGGTGGGTGGCATGCTAAAGGGCGAGAGGGCATCCCTTTCTCCAGAGAGTTCACCTCATGGGGGCCTCCTCCCCAAAGCCTGTACTGCCTTCCAAGGCCAAGGCAGGAGATTGCCGCTCGTGTAGGAGCTGTGTGGAAGCCCTTGAGCTTCTTTGGGACATTGTCCTACCCCTTGTGACCACACAGAGCCCTGTTCTTCCAGAACCCTTTCTCGAGGCTCTCATTGCTTTCACAGTAGCACCCAGTTCATCTGCCCACTGGCTCATGAGGCCCCTCAGGCCAGGGCCCTGCCAGCCTCCTCTCCCCCTACTCACCCTTGCCCACCTGTGCCCTCTGGCCCAGCCTTCCTTAAACCCGTAGAGTCCTTCTACACATCCGTGCTGTTCATAGCTCCTCCCTTGTGACCCCTCCCCCAGCATGGACCTGGTGCGGTCCTGCTTGTCATCCGAGACCCACCCTGCATCTCCCTTTGCTCCAAAGCCTTCTGTGACCACGTCACGCACACTGCCACTGTGGCTCTCTGCTGGGCTCCTCTCTTCTTCCCCTGAGAGCAGAAGTTGTCTTGTTTATCTCTCCATCTTCCTCCTTGGAATCTAGTGCAGTGTCTGGCATATCATCGGCGTATAATAAATATTTGTAGAATGAATGAATAAACGAATTTGTAGAAGTGCCTTGTAAGCCCTCAAGCTCAGCAGACCTCTGTGCTGGGCACCTGGCAGAGACCAAGATGAATTAGATGGGGTGCCTGTCACAGGACCCCCAGAAATGTTCACGCCTGAATGACAGGTAGAATGTGCTATATTAGCAGTGACGCTAAAACCTTCCACCTAGTAGTCATCCATTTGTTTATTCCATAAAATTGTTCTGAGCACCTGCCGTGTGCCAGACTTGGTTTTAAGTGCTGAAGATGCAGTAAGTGGTGAACAACAGCAACAGAATCCCCACACTTTGAACTTACCTAGCAAGGGGGGAAGGACAAGACCCCAGTAAACATGTAACTCAGTAAGGTAAGTTCAGTCAGGTCAACCCCAGTGAAAAAAATAAAATAATGTGATGGAAAGTGATGGGGGAAGAGTGGCAGCGTTGGGTGAGGTGGTGTTCCAGTTACAATTGCTGCATAAAAACCCCCCACCCCACACTTAGTGACATCAAACACCATTCTGTCCTGCTTGCGGATTCTGTGGGTCAGAAATTCAGACAGGGCACGGCAGGGACAGCTCGTCTCTGCTCCACAGTGTCCGAGGCCTCAGCTGGGAAGACACGAAGGCTGGGGATGACTTGATGGCAGGGGCTGAAATCATCTGCAGGCTTCTTCGCTGATGTCTAGTTGTTGATGTTGGCTGTCGGCCAGAACGCTCATGGGCAGCCTCTCCGTGTGGTCTTTCCACTGGGCCGGTGTGGGCTTCCTCACAGCATGGCGCCTGGGTCCCAAGAGAAGATGACACAAGTGCACAGAAGTTTTATAGTCTCATCTCAGAAGTCACTTCTCCCAAACTCTACCTGACAAGGCAGTTACAGAGGTCTGCCCGTATTCGAGGGAAGGGGGCACCAGGAGGAGGAAGCTGCCATCTGAGGATCTAGGGAAGATCTTCCCTCCAGACAGAAGAGGGAGGACAAGTACAGTGGCCTGAGATGGGGACAAGCTAGGTGAGTTTGGGAACAGGAGATAAGACAGGAGGTAGGTAGAGCCAGGTCACGTGGGGCCTTATAGGCCCTAGAAGGGAGTTGGGATTTTATTCTAAATTAGCTGGGAAGCCATGGGACATTTTAACCCGAGATTGAAATAGTCTGCTTGACATTTTAATTAAAAGGGATCTGCTTCCTGGCTGCTAAGTAGAGAATGTGTTACAGGGAATAAGAGGCAGAGACTACTGTGGTGGTCTGCCAGAAATGTTGGTGGCTCAGTCCAGGGTAACACTGGTGGAGGTGTTGGGAAGTGGCTGAATTCAGAATGTATTTTGAAAACAGAGCCAACAGGAATTGCTGGTGGATGAGATGTAGGAGGTAAGGGAAAGAGAGATAAAGGCTGACTGCTGGGCTGTTGCCTGGAGTCTCTGTGTGGCTGTTCTTCTGGGGCTGAGATGGGGAAGATGAGGGAGGACAAATTTTGGAGTGGGGAGAGGGGTGGACTCAAGAGTCTGTTTGACCAAGTTCGGTTTGAGGTAATCAACAGCCATCCAAGTAGAAATGGTGTACAAGTTCAGAAGTCTGTGGGGTGTTCAGATCTGGGGTTCGGGGGGAATGTGAGAGTCTGGAGCTTCTAGATGGCGTTGAAAGCCAGAGCTCTTAACATTCATTCATTTCATAAAGATTTCATGAGCACCCGCCCTGTGCCTTCCAGCACCTTCCTGGGCTAGAAGCCTGCAGTGAGGAGATGGATGACCTGTTCCCAGCCCTCCAGAAACTTAGGGAATCGACCTGCCTAGTTTTGCATCCTAGATTCATCACTTACTTACTTACCTTGAGCAAGTAACTTCACTTCTCTGGGCCTCTGTAGCCTCATCTATAGGGTGGGGCTAATAGCAGCGCTTATTTGACAGGGATGATGCAGGGACCAAATGAGATGAGCTTTGTCGAGCATGTACCACAGTGCCTGGCACATGATAAGGGCTCAACAGATGTGAATTACCTGATTATCCCTTATCCCTAATGTGCAAAGTCAGAAGAGTTTTAGAAGAAAATGGATGTATTTTCTGAGCTGGCAAAGATGCTGGAGATGAGCCTGGGCCCTGGGCTGCATGTGAAGCCCTTTGGCTGGGGACTGCTCCTCACGTTCTACATGGTATTCCTGGCAAATGAGCCACTACCCACCACCCTCCGGGGTCAGAAACCTCTCCCATCCTCTTGCATTGGTTTCTGCGCTCCATTGACATGGGGTCCCGTGGCATCAGGGCTTCCAGTCCCAGCTCTGCCACATGCTCCTTTTGTGACCTTGGACACAGGTCACCTCATTTCTCAGCCCCAGTTTTGTTCTCTACAAAATGGGCATGATCCCTGACAGTTAGGATCAGATGAGGTGGATGTGCAGGTGACGCCGGAGGCTGCCAAGGGGAGGGAGAAGAGAAGGAAAGGAGCTGGGGAGCCTGACAGGGCCCAGGAGCCCAGCTGCACATGTGGGAGGAAGTCACCGTGGATGCCCAGCTGCTCAGTCGGTGTGGTCGCAGCTCCCCCTGCGCCGGGCTGGGCTGGTCCCGGCAGGATGAAAGGGCCACGCGGCCTCGGCCCTTTTGAAGGCGCCCCTCTCCTCCTGGAGGACGGCTGGGGACAACGTGTTGCTCCCTTGAACCCTAATGAAGGCTTGAGTTGCCTCTGTTTATTTGTCTTTATGCTTCAACAGCTCAGATGCATTTCTTGCTAGGAAAAAATGCTGACCATTTTAATGTAAAACTAAACAGCTTCGGACAGTCATATGCTTACTCCATAAACACCAATGTTTTTTAAGGTAAACTCGAGAGGTTTTTTCCTGTTCTCTTTATTTATGCACCCCACCCCTAGGGTCCCCAGTCTTGGCCCATACTCAGGTGGTCTAAACACACTTGGTTGGAGGCATTTGCTGTCAAAGGATCAGTTGGATTCAGACACGCTTCTCCTCCCGGCTTTTTACAACTGTTAATCTGATGGAAATTCTTTGGCCTGAGAAAAAGAAACACACTGGATGCCTTGTGTGTCTTTGTAAACGGGCTTCCTTCTTTCCCCAAATCGCTGCAGAACCAGGGAGATCCTGGAGCGGGGTGTGAGGAGGTGGGTTAATTGAGAGCTAGCTGTACTTCGGGGATGGAGTGGCCTTCTACAGCCTCATGCCCACGGCCAGCTCAGGCCAGCTCAGGGTCAAAGTAGGGGCTGGGGGGCACAGAGCCACGGGGTGCATCTTACAGATGCTTCTTACAGAAGGGGCCAGGCAGGTGCTGGGGTGAAACGACAGTGGACCAAGAGCCAGAGTCAGGTTTTTGGGCCTTGGACTTGCTGGGGGACCTTAGGCAACTCTTTGCCTCTCTGTGCCTCAGTTTCCCCATCACATATGAAATAAAGGGATGGGATTTGACCAGTGGTCTTCAGATTTTGTAGGGTTTTGTTTGTAGCAGCAGAAGCCTTTATTTCAAGCAGAATCATGCAGTGGTCATGCTGCTCTGGCTGAAATGGGAGGCAAACCTAGCCAGAGAGCCTGCTCTCCATGGAGCCTACCTCCACCCCTGCAAGGTCCCTGGGGGGCCGGGAGTACTATGTGGAACCCCCTGGCGTGGCTGCTGTGTCAGAGCCCTTCTCCCTCCAGCATCTTGTGATTTGGTGACCTGGCGGCATGGCACGACCACAGGGGCAGTGGCCGGGCTCTTTGCCGTGTCCTCCTGGCCCCTGCCAGAGGCAGTCCCTGTCTCCCTCTCCCTCCTTGTTTCTCAGAACTGTGGTCTCTGGCGCATGGAAGAGCTTTCATTTCCCTAAACGTGCCACCCTTTCCTGCTCTGGAGTGTCCTTCTGCCTGCTGTTCCTTCTGCCCAAGTCGCCGTTCCCCATGCTCTTCATTAACACTTTGTTTGGCTGAGCCCTACTTGTCCCTCAGCACTTGGCTTAGACATCAGCCCCTCCAGAAAGCCTTTCCTGGGTGCCCACGGCCCCCGGGCTTCCCTCAGACTCAGCACTGAGCTCCCAGGTTTGTCGCTGGACCTCTGGGGGTGAGCCTCCCCTACTGCCTCAGGAGCTCCTGGAGGGCTGAGCCCCGGGGTGACTTAGCTGTTTGTCCCTGGGCCCAGCACAGGCTCATTTACGTGATGAAGGGACAGGTGGATGGCTGGGGCAGGGGGCAGAGGTTTGCTCCAGAGGAGCACCACTTGATGGTGGGGAGTGCACAAGCCTGCCACTGGGGTTGAGCATCAGCGCTCTAGAAACTGTGGAGATGTGCTGGGGAAGTCTCCCACAGCCTGTGACTACACCCCTGCGGCTGCCCAGGCTCAAGACTGCCCCATCCTCCCTCCATGCCCAGCGCCTTCTGGCCTCTGTTCTAGACGAGGGGAAAGCAGGCCTTGGGAATCAGACACATCCAGCCTCGGCTCCCAGCTCCCTTCCTAGCTGGTGGTTTGGGGCCAGCTCTCTGCTCTCACTTTTTGTCCCAGGAAAGGAGGCGTGATGATGTTCCTGTGAGGGGGCTCTAGGAATATGGGGAGGTGGTCTGTGTGAAAGCATGGGGGCACACGGTGGGCATCAGGAGTGTTCCCTTCCTTCCTCCTTCCCACTCTCCTTGGGTTGTAGGTCAGTCAGGGGCCACGTCACCATATGAGGCCTCCCTTCCCATTGGTGGGACTGGGCTGAAATCTGTTGTCTCACTTGCCCTGTGCCAGCCTCACCTTTGAATAGGTCTCGATTTGGTGGCTTGGGGAAGAAGTCCTGCTTTGTCCAGGGTGAAGAATGCCAAGGCCATAAACAGCAAAGAAAAACACCCAGCTGCAGAGGACAGGACAGGCAAGCAGACACTTTCCTTCATCTTTCTTGTTTGCAGTCCATGTGCCAAGGGCTTGGTCAGAACTCTGAGAAATAAACAAAAAATAAGTGTCTTGTCAAGGCTCTTTGAAAATACCCTACCACCAAAACACATGCCCCAAACCAGAACTGAGCCGTGTGCCTAAAAAGGGGCATTATCAACAAAGAAGCGTGTCCCAGAGCTACAGTACAGCACTTCCTCTGCCAACAGTCTTGCTTATTTTGGAGCAGCCCGGGCCCTGGGCGGTGTTTGGGGTCACCCTGGACGTTCGCTGGGCCTGGCTGTGTCTGGACAGATGCCGCAGTGACCCTCCTGCCCCAGCACCAGCAGGACAGGCCCTGGCTGTTTACTGTGGCCATTAGCCAGCCCCATGCATCGCCTGCCCCAGCACCCCTCCCTGTCACCCACCTTGTCCCAACCACATGCAGCTGGAAATAGACCGGCTGGCAGAGACGCCTTGCGGCTGGCTGGCACTCCTTGTTTGTGGGAAGTGGGTAGCCATGGCAGCCGCCTAGCTGCTTGGTCTGGGGTCTTTAGTAACCTCCCAGGTGCTACCTTAATGGTGGGAGAGGATCCCTCAGGCCAACTTGCCCTCCCCTGGCTCATCTGCTGGCTGCCAAGGGGTCAGACAGCATTGGGGCCATTTGGGACGAGCCTTGATGGAGCCCTCTGAGTGGGATCTTCCTGGGGCCCCTGTTGCCACTGGGGGAGTCTGGCATCCTCAGCCTGGCAGCTGGCCCCTCATGATCTGGGCTCTGCCTGCCACTCCACCCTTGCCTTCTCTTAGTATGAGTATTAAGACTGTCCCCAGGCACCTTATGCCCTCCAGGCTCCCTCCTGCCTGAAGAACCATCAGTCTCCCCTTGCCTGTCCCGAGTGCTCCTGTTCATCCTTCTGCACCTCCTCCTTGACCCTCCCAGCACGAGGACTTGCTCCCCACCCTGCGGGGACTGACCAGAGTCGCAGTGCTCATCACACGGAGTTGAAAAGGTCTGTTTACTTACCCATCTTCCACACATGTAGTAATTATGCAGAAACACTCAGAGAAATCAATAGAAAAGACAGAAAATAATTCCCCCACCCCAACAGGTCAGCGGTTTTCACGTCCTAATGTTCCTGTCCAGTATCGCCTGTGTGTGACCTGACTTTATATGGTTATGATCATGCGTGGATGTTTGTGTGCTGCGTCCCCCCAGTATTCCATGCGAACTTCTCCTGCTGTTGGTGTGTAATTGCATAGCCAAGATGTGGGACAGGAGTCAGAGCCCAGGCTGGGGGGGGCCTGGAAGCCTGTGGGCACTGAGAGCTGCTGCTGTGGCTGTCTGGTTGGCACAGCAGATGTGCCTGGGAGAAACGGTTTGTAACCTCTGGGTCAGCAAGTGCCGCGAGTGCCACATGTCCCAGGTCGGGGGTCCTGAGATCCCTCAGACGGGAGTCTCACCTTCCAGGAGCTCTTGGCTGTATGCAGAAATACTCCCACCATGGCATCCTTAGTGTAATCGATGCTACACCAAGTACTGGCAGGTGGGGCGGGGATCTCACCCTGCTGGGAGTGAGTGAAAGATTGCCAGGTTGAGGTGGAGAGGGGATGAGGGGAGGAGGGAGCGGCATGTGTAAAGCCTAGAGGTGGGACAGGCTTGGCCAGGTAGGAGAGAAGGTTCCGGAGTAGACGACGATCTGTAAAAAGGTGGTCTCTGTGGGCAGAGCCAGGAGTGTAAATGCTCTTGGGGTCTGAGTCCCGGAGACCTGAGGCTGGCAAATGGAGGAATGTCGGGGGATCACCTCTGGCTGCACACTGGGCACGTCACGGGCTCAAGCCTGGCTCCAGCCCCTCCTTCAACAGCCGCCAGGGCCTCAGCTGCTGCTTCAGGCTCACCACACACACGCACATACACGCACGTCCACGTGTGCACATGTATTTGCACACACATGCGTGCACCCCCCATCCTACCACCAAGCGCACTTTTCCCTGGCTGGTCCTCACGTGGCTTAGAGAGGGGCTCCCCTGCCTCTCGGTTAGGCCTCTGGTCCCTCTCCACAGCACCTTCTTCCTCCCTGCACAGCTCTGACCCCATCAGCAGTTGATCTCTGTTGGTCTCACCCACCTCTCCACCCTGGACGGGCTGCTCCCTGAGGGCAGGCCTTGACCTCATGCTCACTGTTTACTCCCTGCCCCAGGGCAGGGCCTTGGGCACTTGTTGAGTGAATGACTGAAAGAACAAACACAGGTGGTTCATCACAGCCAGTTCTCTGGGGGAGATGTGGGCATCAGAAAGGTGACTTCAGATGAAGCACCTGCTCAAGCACACGCACTCAGGGGAAATTAGCAAATCGTGTGCAGACTCAAGGGGTCCGGTGGTAAGAAAAAGGCCACAGTCTTTGACCCAGGAACCCCACTTCTGGGAATCCATCTGAAGGAAATAATCCCTAAAATGGAAAGGGGGGTAGCTGCCCAGACGTGTCTCTCACAGGGGAGTTTATCAATGGGGTGGCATGGAGACGAGCGCACCGAGGGCATGGTGGGGGTCCCTTGCCTCCTGGACAAGCAGCAGGCAAGAAGGGCAGTCAGGACTGAGTCCCATGGAAAACGCTCCAACTCAACTCTCTGTGAGGAAGGGGAAAGGTCGTGTACAGAGTGACTCATTACCACTAGGTGAAAATCAGTGCATGAAAAAAGGCAAACAAAATAGATGCTCACGATTATGGTTGTAGCTGGAGTGTAGGTTTGTTGATCCTTTTTGTGTGTGTGTGCTGTTTTTCAAAATTCCTTGTAAATTCAAATTTTTAAATAATAGAACAGTTTTATTGGACAGGTGTTGGGGAGCCATGCTAGGTTCTTGAGAGGAGGAATGCCATGGAAAGGAAGTGGCCGAAAACTGGGGCTGGAAGGGGTGGGGCTGGCCATGGGGAGGCATGGTGATCTTTCCACTGCTTCAGCCAAGCTTAGTGCCCCCTTTTCCACGAAGCTCCCTGGGGCCATGTCAGCCTCCACCTCTGCCTTCCTGCAGCCCCTCAGTCTGCCGCTTTCTGAAGTGTGTCCACTCTGTCAGCACAAAGTCATTTCTCAGTCTTGTGGCCACATGACCCCCCAGGGCCTGGCCACGAGGGACTGCTGAGAGCAGGAAGGGACAAGCCCGCTCACAGTGAGCCAGTGAAGGAGCCATCGCAGGACCGAGGCAGGAGCCTCGGGCCTGGGGTTTGCTGGGAGCCTCACACTCAGGGAGAACTCCCAGGTGGCGACTGGTGTGCACGTGGAGGGCGCTGGCGGGAAGGAGAAAGAGAACTGGCCACCATGAAGCACACACAATAGCCTGACAAGTGGAAAGGCCTGGATTTTACACAACAGCTTTGGAAGGTGGAAGAAAATGCCGAGTTCAGTCGGGAAGAATTGCTGCCCCGATGTTCAGAATTCCAGGCAGTACTGAGAGTGGGAAGTTGATGCTGGAAGTAAGTCCTTGGAGCCGACTGGAGTCGGGCATGGTGACTGGCCAGAGGACCTGTGTTAGCCGGGGCAACGTGGGAGGCTCCTGGGCCCTGCTTGGTTCAGGGACGTTTTTCCTGAGGCAGCGAGACTCCCCCGCCCGCCCCGTGCACAGGTAGTCGCACTCTGCGGGCCTCTTTTATTTCAGAGGATGTTCATTCAGGATCCTGTCAGAGCATTTCCCCTCTCCTTTCTTAGAGCTCCTCGCTTTGGGTCCATAATTTGTTTGTTTGGTTTTCCTCTCCTTCCCTCTTTCCACTTCTCCACTCCTATCTCCATCAAAAGAAATTTTTAAAAACTCCAGTGGCTCCCACAGATGTCCAGCCAGGATCGTGTTCGCAGCTGCGCTGTCAGAGGCCTGGGCGGGGGGTTGCGGGGGGTTGGCAAAAGCGTCCAGTTCCCATCCTGACCCTGTCACCCACGTGCTGGTGGCCGAGGGCAGGCTGCTCGCCACTCAGAGCTCCTGGTTATAACACTGCTGCTGCCCTGGGCTGAGACTAGGTGTGACCCTGGAGCAAGAGTGCCTGGCACAGAGCAGGGGCTCAGGGAGTGGGGCTTCCCTCCCGTCCTGCTGTGCTTGAGAGATCAGAGGAAGAGCTGGTCTTGCTGTAAGTGGCATAGACAGAGGTCAACAAGGTGTCATTCAGGAGGGCACCCACTGTCTCCAGACCCCCACCCTCTCTACCTGCTTCCTGAAGCAGTGCCCAGTTAGAACGGCTCTTCTTTAGCTGGACTGTGGTCCTCATCCCACTGAAGGCACCGACAAAGCAGGAGGACATGGGGCTGTGCTCACTTACAGGAGCCCCTGTGTGGTCCGTTCATTCATTGAGCACCAGTGCTCACATGCTGGCGTGTCTGAGGGAGTCTCCTCCTCCTCCATCCTCTCCACAGGCTCCCCACAGGCAGGGCTGTGCTGACCCCAGGATGGGGCCACTCCCAGGCAAAGCTGACACAGGCAAATGGGCACAGCTCTTCTCTGACCAGCCCTCGCTCACCCTCCTGATGAGCCGATGGCCTCTGTCCCCCAAAGACCTGCTGGCCAGCACTCACTCCCATCACTCATCTAGGACTGCCTTCCTTGACTGGGTCCTGGAGCTCCGGGACCTCCCTGGGCAGACCCTCTGGGGCCACACCGCTCATCCCTGATGGGACAGGCCTAGAGCCAGGGCCCCCAGGCCAGAGCTGCCTGCCCAACCACGTTTTGTAGTTCTCAGTCAGTTACTCGGTCCGCAGATGGGGATTATGTGTCCCATGCACTGTTTAAAACCCTGGGATATAGCGATGCTGAAGACAGACATGACCTTAGTTCTCAAGGACTCTGTATTCTCTGGGGAGACAGAGAGACAGACACGCAGAAGATACCAGGTAGATGGAAGTACCGAGTGGATGGAAGTACTGGGTAGAAGGAAGGACAGGGTAGATGGAAGTACCGAGTAGACAGCAGGCAGTATGGGTGACTGCTGCTTTAGCTTGGTGGTCAGGGAGAACATCTCTGTAGAGGTGACATGTGAGCTGAGGTCTGAATGAGGAGGAACCAGCCATGCCAAGGTCAGGGAAGAACGTTCCAGGCAGGGGAACAGCAGGTACGAAGGCCTCGAGATGGGAACAAGTAGCTGTGGTCAAGGGACAGCCAGGGCACAGCGTGCTGCAGTCGGATGAGCAAGGAGGAGGCTGCTAGGAGGTGTGGGCAAAGCAGTTCACTTGGGCCTGGTCAGCCAGGAAAGAGAGTTCGTGTTTTATTCAAAGCGAGCGAGGAAGCCTTTGGAGGCTTTCAAGCAGGGGCCTAGCCCAGCTGGTTGACACTTAGAGGTCACTGCGTGGGGCGGCAGGGCAAGGGTGGAAGCAGGGAGGCCAGTGGGGAGGCCAACACAAGAACGCAGGCCAGAGATGAGGGGCGTGGGCCCAGCAATTCCAGGGATGGAGGTGAGGAGATGTCGTGGTATTTGGGCTTCATTTGCAGGTGGAGCTGACGGTACCGGACCTGCTAAGGGATTAGATGTGGGGAGTGGGGTAGGGAGGTGTCGAGGATGACGGCCAGGGGTTGTGGCTGAAGCGACTGTGAGTTGTGCTGCCATTGGCTAAGATGGGGAAGGCTGAGGGCAGGACCGGGCTTGGCTTTGTTCTCTTCTGTGTTTGTGGGAGGTAGAGTTAGGGGTTCAGTGTGGGCCCTGTTAGGTTTGTCCTGCCTGTTGGGCTTCTAGGTGCAGGTGCCGGGTCAGCCACTGAGGTCTAGTCTGGGGAGCAGAGGAGCAGGCAGGCCCAGAGGTTTGGGCAGCATTGGCAAATAGGTGGCTGGTAAAGCCATGGGACAGGGTGCCATCTCCAGGAACAGTGCCCAGAGGAGCCCAGGCCTCACTGACCTGGCCTTATGGGTGCACTGAGCTCCCGGGTCTAGTGCTGCCTGAGGCCGCTCTAAAGGAGGCGGTGTCCACAGAATGGGAGAAAGTGCTTGTCAACCGTATATCTGATAAGGGTCTAGTCTCTAGGATATATAAATAACTCTTACAACTCAACAGTGAAAAGACAAATAACCCAATTTAAAAATGGACAAAGGATTTGAACAGACACTTCTCCAAAGAAGATATATACAGATGGACAATCAGCCGTGAAAAGATGCTCAACATCATTAGATAGAGAAATGCAAATCAAACCATAATGAGATACCACTTCACACCCACTAGGATGGTTCTAATTTTTTAAAAACAAACAACGGAAAATAACAAGTATTGATGAGGCTGTGGAGAAGTTGGAAACCTTATATTTTGCTGGTGGGAATGTAAAATGGTGTGTAGTCACTGTGGAAAACAGTGACATTTCCTCAAAAAGTTAAACATAGAGTTACCATATGACCCAACAATGCCACTCCTGGGTATATACCCAAGAGAACTGAAACACATTCACACAAAACTTGTACATGAATGTTCGTAGCAGCATTATTCATAATAGCTAAAGAGTGGAAACAACCCAAATGTCCATCACCTGGTGAATGGATAAACACAATGTGGTCTATCCATACAATGGAGTATTATTCAGGCATAGAAAGGAATGAAGTACTGACACGTGCTACATTGTGGATGAACCTTGAAAACATTAAGCTCCGTGAAAGAAACCAGACACAAAAGGCCACCTATAGTATGATGCCATTTCAATGAAATATCCAGAATAGGCAAATCTGTAAAGACAAAAACTAGACTACTAGTGATTGCCAGGGGCTGGAGGAGGGGAGAATTGGGACTGATAATGGGTCCTGGGCTGCTTTTTGGGGTGATGGAAATGTTCTGGAACTAGATCGTGGTGATGTTTGCACAACCTTGTGAATATACAAAAAATCATTGAAGTATGCCCTTTAAGATGGTGAATTTTATGTAATGTGAATTATATCTCAATAAGAATAAGTGATTTGAGAAATGAAAGAGGTAGCTTGGGCAGAGCATGAGAGGGTAGGGCTTGTCTCACACCCAGAGCAGGCCACATGCATGGCCCTGTGTCCAGTTCTGGGCCAACGTTAAGCACGTGATAGGCTGGGGCCCCCCAAGAAGGGTGACTCAGGTGGCGAGCAGGCCAGAACCTCCATCAGGAGGGAGCAGTTCCAGGAGCTGAAGCTGCTCTGCTTGAAGACGGAAGGCCAAGGCAGGGCTGAGCGCTCCCTTCAGATGCAATTTGCTGTCACTTTTCCGCTTTGGAAGGGACTTTACCGTCCCCCAAAGCCCCGAAGCCTTTGCGGTGGCTATGTTCAGCCCTGGCTAGCATCTGTGCCGGGCACCGTACCAAGTGCTTCACCTCCATCGTGTTCTTTAATTCCCAGAACAATTCAGGTGCTATTGTCCCTGTTTTATAGAGAAGGATAACAAGGCCCAAGATGGTTAAGCGACCTGCCCACAGTTACACAGCAAGTTACTCGTTGAATCCTGTGCTCCAACTGGTGTGACTCGCAGGGCAAGAACCAAGACCCGTAGGTGGTGATCACCGGGAGGCAGCATGCAGATTATTATAAGGCAAAGCGGTTGGCAGTCGCAGCTAGGCAGCAAAATCCCGGTCCTTAGAGATGTTCGTCGCTGCTCAGCCATCGCTGGGGGACCACAAGGCAGCAGCTGGGATTGAGCTGGGGCCCAGATGAGGGATGCGGTGACCAGACCCTGAAGGCCAGTAGCTTCAACAGTGCTCTGGCCTGCCCTGGCCTCGCTCCTCGGGTCTGGGTGTGTGCCGTGGGCTTGCCTGTCTGGAAAGCCGACCCACCACTCATGGAGGACTTGGGCCCAGCCTAAGAGGCTCAGTGTCAGAGCAGGGCTGCAGTGGGAGACCCTGTGTCTTCCACACACAGCTGACCTGCTGGGGAGTCAGGAGCCCCTGAGAAGGCCCCAGCTGATGCCCAGACCAGTCATACCCCCTGGCTTCCTGTGCCAGCACCTCTAACAGCTCCAGGAGTGTCCCAGATCTGGCAGAACTTGGGCCCCAAAGCTCTAAGACCCATGTGTATTTTACCAGAAATCTAATCCATCTGGTTCTCCTTTATTTACACTTAACTCATCAAATGCAATTTTGCAAGAGCCGCTCAATAGCCAAACAGCTTTTCTGCCTAAGCCTCCCTTCTGAAAGGAGCCAGGGAGGGCTGGGGCCTCAGCCCTCGGGGACCAGGAGGGAGCTCTCAGGGTTGGAGGTCGAGTTTGGTTCCTGAGATGGGTTGGTGCCTCTGCCTCTGTTCCCGGACCCTCAGTGGGAGCCAGAATGCCAGAGCCAGGCATGGATGGCCTGACACACAGTAGGCTCTTGGCAGCCAGGAAAACATGGGCGGGGTCCAGGCAGAACACAGAGGCTCTGTTACAAATCGTGAAACGTTCATGGGAAACACAAGGCAACCAAAGCTGGATCCAGAAGTAATTTTTAGTTATAAATAACTGCAAACCTGGATTCCTGGTCCAAAGTGGGACAAACAGCCAGCTATTAATAAAAACAAACACCAGCACTTTGGGCCAAAAAGCAAACCTCATGGGCAAACCACAGTCCTGCCTACAGAGGCCTTTCGGAAAGAGATCAAACTACAGCCCATTGGTGTCGGCTCTGGAAACCCTTCTTGCTGGAAAACAACCATATCCATCACAGTGCATAGGCCCATCCCAGACTCTTCAGTGGCTGGTAAGGGTGGGGGTGGCCTCTGCCTGTGAGTGGTGAGCACACCGAGCAGAGCTGGGCAGAGTCACACCTGAGGGCTGTCTCCCTCACCCCAGCATCCAGACCTGTGCTTGTGCAGGGTGCTGCAGAGTGAGGTGGAGACACCTGACCCCAGAGATGCTATTTGGACTTGATCTTTGGTGCCGAGGTGCTGTGTCCTGTTCTGACTAGAGTCGTCACAGTGGCCAGTGGGACTGGTAGGGAGAGGCTGGAGGCCGGGAGATCCAGAAGGAGCATGGAGACTACGCCCGTGGGGAGAGGCTGAGGCCCAAGCCAGGGCTGGGCCATGGGAGTGGAGATGAGACAGATGGGCAAGGTGGTGAGGAGTCAGCAGCCTTGGTGACTGCTTGGGTGTGGGAGGGAAAGGGGGCGGGGCTTCTCAACCAAGCCAGTTCTCAGGCAGGGTGGCTAGGTGGCGGCACGGCAGAGCTGGAGTGAGGACCTTCTTTTGCCCTCCTTGGCACCCTTGTCTACCTCCCTCCCTCCCGTCTTCCATCCTCCCTTGGCTGTTGGCTGAATGAATGAGTGCTCACTGCGTACCAGGCGCGGGGCCTCAGGCTGGGGAGCAGCCTTCAAGGAGCGTAGGCCATATGTCTTTTATCTCAGACCTCACTAGAATGATCTCTTTCAGAGGGTGTCTCCCAGCCTTACCAGCTGAGGGCCCCCCGAGCAGGGACCAGCCACCGTTCAGCTTCCTCTCCCTTCCTAGCTCCCTTGCCTACCAGTCCCACCACTGGCCCAGAAGAGTTAGGGGCTCCTAACTCCATCAGCCCCTGCAGTCAAAGATGCATTTGTGTGTTAATGGAGGGAGCACATTCACCCAGGGAGGCTGCAGGCTGGTGCCTTCCAGAGGGTGACCTGGCTAGTCCAGGCAGCCCATGATGAAGGCTCTTGGCCGACCCTCACAGACAGGGGGCCTTTGGGGTTCTGTCTCCATGCCACGTCCTTCAATTCTGTTGCCAATTAGAAGGGTTTCCCAAGAGGAGCCCTCTAGAGTCTGCCTCAGAACCCACGGGCCTCTTCTCTGCTTTGTAGCTAAGTCCCTGTGCTGAGGAGCTCCCTGCCTTCTGGGAACATTCAGCTGTGGCCATAAATAAAGATGAAGGACCACGAGCTGCCAGCAGGACTCGGAGGCAGAGCACGCCTGCATCCCACCCGGAGCCTGTTCAGGGATCAGGGACCACGGATTGGAAACAGGCTTACTCAGGGCCCTCACTGCACACAAGCTCAGCCTCCACAAGGCGTCGGTGGTTGATGAACTCTGGCTTGTCTGGCTGCACAGACATCTTCCCCAAGGACTGTCCCGTCTGCCAGCAGGACTGGTGGCAATGGGGGCCACGGTTTGTGAGAGCCCTGATGGGATCTTCTTGAGGGGGGATGTACAGGCCACAAAGCTTCCAGAACTCCTCTCCTGCCCAAGTGGTCACAGGCCCTTCCCCATCTATACCTCGCCCTGCCCCTTCCACAAGAATTTGCTTCCAGAACACCTCCTCCTCATCCTCCAGCCTCAGGTCACCAATCTCCCCACTCTCCTCGCCCCGGCTCCCACATCGCCTCCTCCACAAAGCCTCCCAGTGCTCGGGTCCGATACACCAGCAGCCCAGTGAGCAGGGACTTAACTAGTGGTGTTCACTTCAGTGCCCCTGGCAACTCCCAGAGAGTGTGGCACATGGTAGTTGCCCAGTGTTTGTGGAGGGAATGAATGAACAGAAAGGTTTCTGGTGGATTTCAAAGGCAAGAAGATCTTCTGCCTGGACAAGGAGGCAGAGGGTGTCCCAAGAGGAGATGCATGTGTGTGTATGAAGTCAAGTGTGTATGAGAGGGTGTGTTCAGAGAACAGCAGAAATAGGGGAGGCTACTGGAAGGTGGGCAGGCTATGGGGAACCTTGAATGAGCCCTCTCTGCGTTCCCAGTAGGAACCAGGACAGTGCTCTGCTCCAGTGGACTGGCCTTGTATGGTAGTGAGCTCCCTGTGTCTGGCATGTGCAAGCACATGTGTGCTATTCAGTTTATCTTGCTGACACCTGAGCACACACTCAGCCTGACCCTCTACAAGGATATAGAAGAGACTCAGGTCTGTCCTCAGCTCAGAGCAGAGACAGCATGACCAAGCCCAAGGTCCAGGGCAGGGGAAGGAAGTCGTGAGCAAAGGTACACCTGGTCTGGGAGCCAGGGGCAAGCAAATTCTGCTGGGCACCAGGAGGACTTTGGAGCGGAGGGAGCTTCTGCGCCAGGGTTTGGAGACATGAGCGTGTGGGTTCTGGGGAGGTTTGTAAGCATAAATATCCAAGGAATTTACTCTCACTGCCACGATCGGGCCTGAAGCGTCCTCGTTCCGAGAAGCTGAATCACGGAAGAGCAGAGTAAGGGCTTTGGACACAGACTCATTGGGCTTCAAATCCCCCTTCCGCCTGTTTTATAGCCTTGGGCAAGTCTCTTCCCTCTCTGGTCCTCAGTTTTCTCATCTGAGAATCAGGATGATAAGGATAATGCCCCCTGTGTGGAGCTGTTGTGCAGATTTGTTAAGATAGTGCCTGAGAGTGCCAAACCAGGGCCCAGCCAGCAGAAAGTGCTGTTATTTATGATAATAAGGCTGCCAGCCCCTCCCTGCCAACCTGGGTGCTCATCTCTGGGGGGACGTGGGTGGTGGGGTGGGATTCCCACACAGTGGCCCATCAGTACATGGAACAGTCAGTTCCCTGGGAGAGAAGGAAGAGGGCTGTGTGTGCCTCAGCACCCCAGGAGGGCTTCCTGGAGGACACAGTCTGCAGTCCCTCCTGGGGATGAGGCCTAGGAACCTCCCACAGGCCACAGGTCAGGGGCAGAACTCAGGTTGTCTGACTCCCAGGTGTAGGCTCCCTCCTGGCCATGGGGCACCTCTCATAACAGAATGTGCCAAGGCCTGGGGGACCAAGGAGCAGTGTGTCCTGGGCTTGCCCCCTTCAGGAGAGCCAAGGGGCTCTGCTGGGCCTGGTGAGGGCCCCCAGGGGAACCCAGTCTGTCCTAGGCCGGTGAACAGCCGTCTCACGGACCCGATGCTCCAGTTGGTCACTCTTCACACCTCACTGTGGGTCCCGTTTGAAGGGCTCGGGACATGGGAGTGTGAGGGTGTGAGGTGGGGCCTCAGGCCATTAATCCAGCTCCTAGATAACTGCCACAGGCTACCCAAAGGGATTCTGCAACCATGATTTCCTGCCCAACTTGGGGGCGGGGAGGCCTGTGTATGGACCACAGTGGAAAAAGGGTACAGAGGGGGCAGCCCCCTCTTCCCTCCTGCTTAATCTTGGGGCTTTATCATTTGGGAGTGGGGAAAAGAAATGTTTACATGGCCTTGCATTTGTTTCAAATTATTCATCAGTGTTGGCGGGTCATTGTTCCCTGCTAGTGTAAACAGCCATGTCCCAAGGCCCAGCCACTCTGCCAGCTCATTGAGAGTTTGTAGATGTGTTACGTCAACCACTGTTTGGTTCCTGGCTTCCAGTGAGGTGAAGAGTGGGTCGGGCCAGATGGGTGGCACCAGGGGGCTTGTTCATGGTGGGGTCGAAGTAGTGTTTCCCCACCATGAATTCAGCGTTTGAGGGCCTATGTCTGTTTTGTTTGGTTTACCAATTGAATCTTTACTGGGCTGGGGAAGCCAAAGTACAGAGCAAAGAATCTGAGAACTGGAGGAAGAACAGCAAAGAATGTGACTTGAAGGGGGTCTGGACTGAGTCCCAGGACCAGCTACCCCTGTGCAAATCTCACTGTTACATGTGTGCCAGCACGCAGGCATCAGCGCCTCTCTGGGGTCTTATTGGGCTAGAGACAGACTGAGCCCAGGTGTGCTGGGACAGTCCTTATGTCACTGGTGGCAGGCTGGCTCTGGCTTTGCCTTTGCCTTTGCATCTGGGGTTCCTGAGTGTATGTTCAAGGTAACACCCAGCGTGAGCAAGTGTTAAGAGTAGCCAGTTCTTCATAGCATTCATCTGAATGCACTTGACAGTGTGGCCAGCTTAGCAGGGGCTAAAGGTACGTGCTCAGGAGCTGGACAGCGGGTTTGAGTTCTGCCTTCACTCAGAATTTGTGTGACTTTGCTCAAGTTACTTCAACTCTCTATGCCTCAGTGTCCTCATCTGTCAAGTGGGGTCAGTAACACAACCTATCGCCCAGGGTTGCTGCAAGGATCGAGTGAGTTGATATTCGTGAAGCCCCATGCTTGACATAAAAGTTCACTCAAGGAGTGTTAGCTTTGTGTTGTTATTAATAGGATGAACAGGACACGGTGCCTGGCTTAGAGCTGTTCATAGTCTAGTGCAGGCAGGGGACAACCTTGCCCAGAGGCAGTGTGGAGGGGAGGTGCCCCAGCAAAGGTGACACTGCCACTGGGCCTTTAGGGAGCCATCAGTAGGACTTTGTTGAAGGTTTTCAGAATAATCCCTCTCAGTCCTTCCCAGCTTACCCCAGGATCCCACTCTTGGTCTCCTCTCAGAAAGAGCCACCTTTACTATTTTAGCTGTAACTGTTGGTGGCTTTTAGAGTTCAGAGCTCTGCCTCCCTCCTGGCTGCCACACAGCTGACATTTGAGCTTGCTGGAGAATAATGACCTGCCTCACCGTCGGCCTCAAAGGCAGCCACACAGTCTCCTGGGTGGTGAAGTGGTCTGTAGTCCCTGAGCCTAAGTAGGACCCCACTGAAATAGCGCCAGAGCTGAGTCCTCTCCTGGCTCAGTGAGGTCGCTCTGACTGATTGCTTACCTATTCACATCCTTCTGGTCCCGGTAGTAAAAGATGGCTGTGTTAAAAAGAACCGTATAAAAAGCTCAAGGCCAAAGTGAATGTGTGTGTGTGTGTGTGTGTGTGTGTGTTGGGGGTTGGGGGTTGAGGGTTGAGGGTTGGCTAGAGGCAGCCAGTAGCTCACGTTGCCTTTGTGGTTTCATATATTTGCCTATTAAAATGACAATACAGACATGGCACATTAAGGTTTAAGAAGCCCTTCTTTCATTAAACAAACTGACAGTGTAGGGGGTTATGACTTTGGTAATTGAAACATGCTGTTCTGTTCAAGACCAGAACTCCATAAAGACTCTTTTCAGCCAACAGCACCCTTTGTGCCAGCAGCCTCTGGCCAAAAATGAGTGTTGGCCCTGAGGTCTGTCTCTCCCAGAAAGAGGGAAAGACCGCTTGGCAGCCCTCCGCGGCAGTCTCGGCAGCCAGAGGTCAGGACCTTTTAAAAACCTCCTCATTCTCTGGGCTTTTAAAATCAATTTTCAAGGCAGAAAGCCTCTAGCGAGGGGGGCATTTTAACAGGCTGCCTTGTCCTCCAGCCTCTCCCAAGCTACAAGGTCTAGTGCTGCAGTTGTGAATCTGAGGTGTGATTGAAAAAGAGGGGACAGTGGAATTTGGTTGGCAGGGCTCTGTGTGTTGAGGGTAGATGGTGCAGGTTGCAAAATCTTCCTAGAGAGGGAGAGTCTGGCAACATGAGTGAGAGCCCAGGTTTGGAAGTCAGACCACCAGGTTTGAATCCTGCCTCTGTGGGACCTTGCACAGGTGAGTTTGCCTCTGTGTACCTCAGTTTTCCCATCTATAAACTGGGCTAATACCTGGATCTGACTTAAAGGATTGCTGTGAGGATTACAGAGGTTAATACAGGTAAGATGCTTAGAACAGTGCTAGGCACACAGGAGAATCAGGGTCAGTTAGCATTACAGCCATTGTGACTATCTACCTCTGTGGAGTAACTCTGTGGGATTCTGTTGTGGAGTACTACTGTGGAGAACCACCATGGAGTACCACTGGGGAGTACCTCTGTAGAGTATCACTGTGGTGTAGCACCATGGAGTACCACCAGGGAGTACCTCTGTAGAATATCACTGTGGTGTGGCACCATGGAGTACACCAGGGAGTACCTCTGTAGAGTATCACTGTGGTGTAGCACCGTGGAGTACCACCAGGGAGTACCTCTGTAGAGTATCACTGTGGTGTAGCACCGTGGAGTACCTCTGTAGAGTATCACTGTGGTGTAGCACCATGGAGTACCACCGGGGAGTACCTCTGCAGAGTGTCACTGTAGTAGTATAGCTCCGTGGAGTACCTCCATGGAGCCACTTCCATGCAGTGTAGGGAAACTGATTGCATCCATGTCCCACCAGCCGGTCACCCCTCTCTTCCAGCTGCAGATGTGATTTCTCTTCTCTTTTCTTCCTCTTCTCACAGACGTGGACGAGTGTCAGGACAACAACGGTGGCTGCCAGCAGATCTGTGTCAATGCCATGGGCAGCTACGAGTGTCAGTGCCACAGTGGCTTTTTCCTCAGTGACAACCAGCACACCTGCATCCACCGCTCCAACGGTGAGTACTGCCTGTGCCGGCCAGGCAGCGCCCCCACCCCCACAGGAACAGGCAGCCCCTGGACACCCCTTTCCCATGTCCTAGTTCAGGGGGCCGCCGTGTCAAGGCAGGGAGTTTTGGTGGTGGCCCCGAAGGGCTGTTTTGTGCTTCTGGTGCTGGTTCTGCAGGAAGCTCCTCCAGGCCCCTCCCTCTACCCTCTCTACCACGGCTGTGGGGGTTCCTGGCGTTTTTATGTGGAGGTGAGGTGGGGCCACAAATAGGCGGATGTGACCAGAAAAGCTGTGTTCCTTTCTGGGCTGGGGGCTGGGTGTAGCCCGTTCTCCATGGTCCCCTTCCCCAAGAGGGGCTCAAGGCCTGCCCAGGCTGAGTGCCAGTTTCTCAGTCTCCACGAGGCTGGTGCACCAACAACCATCTGCTGCGTGTTTGCTGGGTCACCAGCCAGTGGAGGGTCCTTGTGGTCAGGACCCTGCTGCCCTCTGGAGGCCTGGTGGGAGGGCGGGCCAGCTGGGGCAGTACAGAGGGACCCAGGAACACTCCTGGCCAGCCCAAGTGCTGGGGCAGCTGGGGCCAGCCCAGACTGGGACAGAGACTGGCCTCCAGCCAAGCCCAGCAGGTGAGGGTTTTTGGTGTCAGGGCAGTGGTGGTCAGAGTTTGGGCCCAAGGTAGCAGGGCTGTGAGGTGGAATAGCTGGCCAGAAGCCAGGACTCATGTGCTTAGAGGAGAGGGTCTTCCAGGCAGAGGGAACAGCATTTGTGAAGGTATGAGAGGCTATATTGCTTAAGGTGATCGCAAGGTCCGGAATCTCGAGGCAGGCTGTGTGCTGCAGCAGAGCAGGCTGAGGGCAGAGGCGAGGGTGGGTGCTCCTGGGGCCTGGGGGTTCTGTGCAGTCAAGGGAATAGAAATGGAAGGAGGACAAGATAGCTGCATGGCCTTGCCCCGGCCTAAGCCCCTCCCCCATCGCTGACCTTGACAAGGAGGAAGTGTTGGGGGGCATGGAGGGGCCTCCTGTAAGGGCCATACCTCCAGTCTGGGGCACCAGCAGGAGGCCGGAGAGTGGCTCACACTGAAAGGTGGGGAACGAAAAGGGCACCTGGGCTCTGGACCAAGTGTGAGTCCAGTTCTGCCGCCCCCTGGCTGGCAGCCCTTCCTCGGGCAGCTCCGATGTGCTGAGCCTCAGCTGCCTCGTCCAGCAAATGGGGCCGTGGTGTTGACCTGGCAGGGTCTCTGGAGGATGGAATGAGATCCTGGGTATAGAGTGCCCAGCATGTGCTAAAGCTAACAAAGGCTGTGGGGGAGACTCAGGGGCCCTGGGCCTGATTTTTATTTGAAAACAGTTCCCGAGAAAGAAAAGAGAAAAACACTTAACAAGTACAAAACCCAGGATAATTAGGCAGAATGACTTTAATGGACTCCTTAGAATCGTTGGTGTTCGTTTAGGCGGTTTCCTCCAAGACAAGCGGGCCTGATGACCCAGCACTGCCGTGTCCCCCAAGGACATGAAGGCCATGCTGTGAGGTTCCTGGGGGCTGGCTCGGGTCGCACTGTCCAGACTTCCACGGCAGCCCACACAGGCAGCTCAGCTTGCACCTTATGAGACCTCCCAGCTGTGGGGCTGTGGGGTCGACTGCCCAAAATGAGGACCTGGGCCCAAATCAAGTTTTATAAGAAGCAGATTTATGGGGAGGAGAGTGAGTGTTTGTGGTGGACGGGGGAGTCCTGCTTGCATCAAGGAGAGGGGGTTTTACAGAGCGACTGCCCTGAGTAAGCTGTCAAGTCCCGAGGCCAGGGTGGCCTAAGCCTCTTTTCCAGCCAGGCTGGGTGTGCTCTGTTCCTTTGACAAACGGCCTTGCCGCGGGCAGGGCTCCAGGTGGAGTTGTGAGGCCCCTGGTTGAACGGAGGGTGCGCAGGAAGGGGAAACCAACACAATGCAGGACGGCAGCCGTGTCCAGTTTGTAACAGGCTCCTGGTTTGGCCTGGAAGCATTTGCTGTACTAAGGATTGTTACAAAGGATTGTAAGGATGTTACAAAGCAGACCTCCGCATCAGCCAGTGGAGTGGGGTCGGGGAGATGATGACGTGGGAAGCAGCGACAGTGGCTGCGTGGGGTCATGCACTTTCTCTGAGCAGACACGGGCCTTCACGGCAGCCTGGTGAGGTGGGGTATCATGACCCCTGGGGATTGGTGAGGAAGCTGAAGCCCAGTCAAGTTAGGGGACCTGCCGAAGGTCACACTGTGGGGAAGTGGCAGAGTCAGGATACCAGCCCACGTCACTAGCTGTGACGTGATGAGGCGGCTGGTAAGGAAAGAGATAGAATGGTGGAATAGACAGGAATAGGCTAGAGCTGAAGGCCTCTTTGAGGAAGCCACACATGAGCTGAAACTGAACGACAGACAAGAGTGGCCATGGGAGGAGTTGGGGGCAGTGTGCCACACAGGGTGTGTGCAAAGGCCCTGAGGTGGGAGTGGACCAAGCTCTTGTGAAAAGCAGAACGAAGGGTGGGATGGTGGAGCACGGTGAGCCAAGGGGACAAGGAGCCCAGGATGAGGGGAGGTTAGCAAGGGCAAGACCCTGTGAGGCTGGTGAACTGTGGGCAGGAGTTTGGATTTTGTGCGGAGGGCAGCTATGGGAAGCTGGTTAAGCACAGGTTGAAAATGATGCTGGAGGGGAGAATGGAGGACTTCTAGGGGAACTCAGATACTTCAGGCACTGGGCCTCAAATTAATTGTGCAGTGGAGCCTTGAACTCATGAGCCTCACCCCACCCAAAGGCTCTAGGTGGCCAGATCCTGATTTTTAAGTGAAGCCAGGAATCCAGATTTAACCAGAATACAGATTTGGGGGCCTCAACCCCAATCTATGTTAACTAGAGCAGTGGTTAAAGAAGTCCGTCTCTCGTTAGGATTTTTAAATCTGGGCAATGCATCACTCTGAAAAGCAGCAGATAACTTCTTGGACAGCTTCCGAAGGACAAGTGGCAGCATTTCCCGGGTTTCTGAAGGCTGTGTGGAAGGTCTGAAGAGGACAGGCCCACTGGCCGGGCTGTGGGCCGACTGCTCGTGGATGCCCGTGGGTGGAGATGGGGCCTGGGTGACAGGACAAGTGGCCTCCCTCCCTGAGCCTCATTCATTGTTGTGACAGTTGCCCACCACGATTGTGTGACAGCCACAGTAATGATTGTTACAGCTCAAAATGAAAGTGTGTCTGGGGGGCCAAAATCCAGTTTATTTTGCACCTGAGTAGCTTCTGATCCCCATGGCTCCTGGAAGGGCCGAGGGGGCCAGAGCCATTTGGCAAATCAGATTCCTCGTGTCACCTGACTCTTCCTAACGTCTGTCAGCTCTTTGGCGCCTCCCCTGAGCAGGAGAAAAGCACACAGGCTGGTTTTGATTAGAGGGGGCTAGATGCATGAGCAAGGTCAACCCAGGTCAGTCCAGGCTCCTAGCCGCAAAACAAGGCCACAGGGCTCAGATTTGCTGAGTGGCCCCGCTTCCCAGGTGCCAGTGCAAACCCTAGCCCAAGGCACGTGGCTCTGGCTAGGCTGGGGTTGGGAGTTTTAGGTTCTCGGCCATTCTCCATCTCCACTGGCCACATGGCCTCTGCAGGTCACTTCTGCCTCTCTGGGTCTCTTTGTCTGTCACTTGGGACCAGTAATTCCTCCCAGGCGAGTGCGGGATCCATTAGGGGAATGCTTTGAAGCAGTCAGGTGCATCACCTACCCTAGGGCGGCGACTCATGTAGGCAGCTTCTTCAGGTCTTCAGAACTCAGGCTTGATTTGGGGACACAGGCTGTTCCCCTGTCCCAGCGCTGGGTGGGAAAGGACCCAGAGTTGCTGGAATCTGTGGCCTGTCTCCCTCTGTTCAGCATTTCCGGGCGCTGGTTCTATCACCATGACAGCCCACACTCACCTCCCTCTCAGCCTCTGGCCCAGCAAGCAATAACCGTTTCTCCTCTGCCCCATGGCCCCAGGACAGCCAGTCCAGAACAGTCCCAGCCTCCACTGCCCCGCGTCATAGTCACGTACCCGGGGGGGCCTCTCCAGTCCCAGAGTGCATGGGCCACTGAGGAACCAGCACCATCACACTCTCTCCCTCTCCTGTGCTTGCTCTGTTTTCTTTACCTTGTGTCCTATCTGCTCCAAGAAGATGTGGCCTCCTGGATGACCTTCTCCCTTTCCTCCCAATGAAGAGTTCTTTCAGTCAGAGCAGAATGGGCTTAGGGAGGAGACGGCGCTCTGAAAGGCTAGGCCTCACCAGCTGTGTGATTGTAGGTCACTATGGCATTCATCCATGTGCCGGGTGCCCGGCTAGTCCCTGGGAGCAAAAGCAGGCGTGGTCCCCTGTGAGGCTTTCAGTCTAGGAAGGGGATCAAATGATCAATAAAGGTCTTAAGAGTTACCAAATAATAACGAGCTGAGGAAAAACCCTCTGGAGGGAGGGATCCGGGGCTTCCAGGGGCTCTAGTGCTCTCGTCTGAACAGCAGAGACGGTGATGAGAATGATCTCGTCAGCCTGACAAAGGATCACTGCTCTTGAGGGCACTGGTCCTGGGCCACTCTGCTGCCCCTGGCAGTGGGTTCGAGGTGTCTGTGCCCCTCACTCAGGCAGCTGTCCTGCATAGCTGTGCTCTGAAGCCTCACCAAACGCCCACTCTGGTCCAACCTGTGGCAGTGGTGGAAAGGCACCAGAGTGAGAAGAAACGTCACGTTGTCCCCACAGGCTTGCAAGGGGGCTCTAGGGACTGCACGTGTCAAAGCCAAGCCCCGAGGGCCTTTGGCACCTCTTGTTTCCCTGTCGTCTCTGTGTTACACCATGATCAAGAGCACAGCTTCTGGGGCCTGGCTGTCTCGGCTGGAATTCAGCTCCATCCTCATTATCTGTGTGACCTTGAGCAAGTCACTTAACCTCTCTGTGCCTGGTGGCTGTAGTCATAGCATCTACTTCAGAGTGTTGAAAGATCATTCAGTAAAGGTAGGCTCTTATAGTTATTTATCACAGATGAGGAAACAGGCCCCAGAGAGGGCAGGGCCTCACCCAGGGCCCCACAGCAAGCCAGCAGCAGAGACGGGGCCTGGGTGCACACTGAGCGAGGCTCTGCTGATGCGTGCTGGGTGCTGGCTGAAACCCGAGCTTCAGCTGAGGGTAGACAGGAGCTCAGGAGTCAGGCCTCGTCCCCAAGGAACTCACTTGCAAGGGGTGAGCTGGTGGCCTTTGCACCTGGGTTTGTTCGTGCGCAGAGTGGCACATGCCGATGCCTGGGGCTCCTCAAGATGACCGGCCTTACTCGCTCCTCTAGCACAAGCTCATCAGCGCTCGCCACCTGTCCCGCCCGGGCTGCAGAGGTCATATAGGGCCCTGCCCTCCAGGAGAGCCCAGCCCCGTCCTCCCTGTAGAGAGTGGAGCCGTGAGCCAAGCCTCTGGCTGCTCACACTGCTCCCCAGCCCTGGGGTGCCCACACCACTCCGTCTACTGACAGAGGCCCCCACCCAGCCCTCAGTGAGAGTGCCCATCGCTGCACAGCCTGTCCTGAACAGCCCCAGCGAGACTTGTCAGGCTCTGCCCGTTCTCTGCCACGGTGGCCACCTCTGTCCCCCACCCCCTGCTGTTGCTGGCTGTTGCTCCGGAAAGCAGTTTTTCTCTTGGTGCCTGTGTCCTTGCAGCTTGGGAGCTCCCTGCGAGCAGGGACTGCTTCACTGTCTGTGCGTCCTGGCACATGGATGAGGTCCTTTGGAAAGAACCGAGGGAGGAAGGAGAGTGCTGCTCAGCTCTCAGTGGCTCCCTGGGCCTGGGCGCCCCGCATCCTTGGGTTGTACAGGCAGATTCCTGGTCAGCACATGCTAGAGGGCAGTGTGATCTGGGCCGAGTGGCGGGGACCCAGAGGGTCTGTGGGCCACCGCCTGGGAGAGACCAGGCGCAGCACAGTTGACAGCACACTGAAGCCCTGCTGTGCTGCCTCCTTGCCCGTGTTTGATGCTCTGGAACAGGCCTACAGGGCAGCTGAGCGTCTGTGCCCTGCAAGGCTGAGGCCCGTGCAGGGCAGATGCCAGGCTAGCACTCTCCCACAGAGGCATCGTGGGTTTACCTGAGTGCATTTAACATTCCATTTAATGTCCTTCTGAGCCTGTTTAAATGCACTTGTAAACACGGCTAGGAAACCACATTGCCCTCCCACCACTGCCTTCCCTGTGGCAAAATCGGAGCCGCGTTCACAAAGCTCAAGGCTTGGCGTCAAGGGTGACACTGGCTCCAGCCAAAATTAGAGATGGGGGCCAGGAATAGGAAAGCTTGGCTTCCTTTGCATTAAATAGTAATGATAATGATAGCGAGAGCTACATTTATTGTGTGCTTACTACGTGCCAGGCACTGTTACTGAGCACTTTTCGTGCATTACCACATGGCATCCTTACAGTGATCCCATTTTACAGACTTAGAAACCAAGACACAGAGGTTAGGGAACTTACCCAAAGTTGCTCAGCCAGTGGTACAGAGAGACCCGTGCTCTGGTGGTCTGGCCCTGGGGCCTGGGCAGACTACGTGGAGGGTTCAGACAAGGCTTGAACCCCCCGTGTAGCCGGCCCAGGTGGGGTGAGACCTGGGAGAGGCCCCAAGGGACAGCAGAGATGCCTCCTCGGCTGGCACCACCTGCAATTCCCCAGTGTGAGCGTTCCAGATACCAGTGTGCCTCTTTAAGCACCAGGAGGTTAAAAGACACTTGGTGGTGGGAATTTTCTGAAATATCTCACCCGCTTCCCTTCTCTCTTCAGGGGAACAGCCTGCGTCGGCGTGGCCTCTTCCCTACGATTCCTAATTTTTGGTACAAACTTAGTTACCAAGACAGCCACTCCTCTTAGGGCTAGAGAATGCTTGGTAATGTTTGTCCCGTTCTGAATGTCCCTAGACCTCTGGGCCAAAAGTGACTCCTCTCTTTTGCTCTTGCTGCTGTCAGCTGTTCTGTACCACCATCTCCCACCCAGGGTTCCACATGCACACGCAGGTTGGGACTGAGGCCTCCTGGCCGGGTGGGACAGTGCTTGGGCTTTGCAACAGCTGTTTCCCTTCTGGGAGCTGTTTTCACTTATTTCCGAGTTCATAGGTACACTCTGCTTGATTGGGTTGTGCAAAGATGACCTCTGGGTAAATTAGAATTAATTATTTTGTTTATTGCATGAACCCTGCATGAAGTATTTTTAGGATCTCTTCATTTTATCTGTAAGTTTGTAAGGGTAAATACTCAAGTGTAACTCGAGACAAAACAATAGGATTTTTAAAACTTTTATTTTGAAAGATTTATAGATTTATAAGAAAATGCAAAAATAGTAAAGACAGGTCCTGTGTACCCTTCACCCAGTCTCCCCCAGCAGTAACACCTTACATCACTGGAGAACAGTAGCCACACAGGAAACTGACATTGGTGTGGTGTATGTGTATGGTTCTGTGCCTTTTTATTACATGTAGAATCACGGAACCACCTCTGTAGTCAAGAATTAATAATGATGGAATCACTAAATACTCTGCTGGGCACATTATGAGCACTTTACCTGTCTTAACTAGGGGGACTGTATAAGTTAATGTCCAAACCAGTACATTTTTGAGAGTGAAAGGAGGCGCCGCTGACTGTGCCAGGGCAGCAGGTATAAACTGGGACCATCCCAGGCAAACTGAGACATATGGTCACCCTGACATGACCGCATTAAATCCCTTGACCCCTACGAGGTAGGTACTAGTTACTCCCGTATGCAGATGGCAAATAACAGAGGCAAATAATGTGCCCAGGGTCACATGGCTCGTGGGGGTAGTGCTGGGGCGGGGCCCATTTGGTCTGGGTTCAAATCATGACCACCTCCTGTGGCTGCCTCTCAGCGTTTAAAGGAACCACAGCTATCCTGTGGTTCACCCCTTCTCTGGTCAGGCATGGAAACTGAGCCCTAGAGAGAGGGAAGACTTCCTCGCCCATGTGCTGGTCAGCCGGGATTGGGGTTGTGATGCCCAAATCTGCGCCCTGGGCGTGGCCTGGCATGGTGTGGCATGCTAGGTGGTCAGCGTGGCCCCTGAGCAGCAGTGCTGAGGGGCTCGGCCAGTGGCCTGTTCAGGTCAGAGGGAACTTACCTGTGCCCGGGGGCTAGGAGCCTGGCTGAGTGGAGAGGGGTCGAAGCAGCCCCCGAGAGCAGGTGCCTCTGAAGTGGCCGCTGAGAGGAGAGTCGATGGGCGATCAGTGGGCAGAGGGGCCAGCATGGCCTGGGGCTTTTGGGGGATTGGGGAGAAGGTTGGGTGGCGTCAGGGCTTGTGGTGGGAAGGAGAGGGCAAGAGGCTGGCAGGGTCATCTGTGTTCAGACCTTGGTTGAAAGTAATGGATTGGAGGCAGCAGACCTTGAAAAACAACTTGAAGTCGATCTCTGAAGACAGAGAGGCAGAAACTCTAGACACAGGTGCAGTGACACAAACACGGAGCCCTTTCTGGGCCTGAGTTCTGGGATGGTGTCTGGAATAGGGGGGGTCCTCAGACACCACCACCTTCCAGCGCCGTCTGACTGAGGGGGCGATTCCGTGGCTGCCCCAGGGCCGCAGAGCCGGGCGGGTTGGGTGCCAGTGTTTGCCCTGACATCAGGTCATTTCTATCCACTCTCCCCTCCCCTATGCCTGATACTTTTCTTATGTGGTTGCTTTTGATTTTGTTTCCAAGCTAGCCTAGACCCTGGGCCCTCTGCCACTCCCGCCCCAGCTCTCTTTTCTTCTTTTTACCCTGTAGGTCATCCAGCTGCTCTTCACTGCCTGAGCCCTTAATTCAGGCCAGCCTGGCCTCTCACCTCTGGCCAGTGGTTCTCTGACATCTAAGGTTTCAGCTTTGTTCTGGTTGCCCAGAGGAGTCAATGTCCCAACAGCCATTGTCTGTTGGAGAGAGTAGGTCCTGGAGCCTGAAGCCAGACCCAAAGCTGGTGGAAGTGAGGGGGTCAGGAAACTGTGGTTAGCAGGAGTTTGGACCTTGCTGTGAAAGTGACAGGGCACCCTATCAGTCCTGAGGGTGGGGGTATGATCCACATTTTTGGAAGATCTCCACCTACCTTGGCTTGGACAGGGTGATGAAGCAATTTGCTGGGAGGTGGCACTGATGGCCATCAGGGTCTGGAACTCACAAGGGGGCAGAGTAGGTGGAGAGAAGGATGGCTGAGGAGGGAGGATGGCTGAGGAGAAGGTGACAGGAAATGGCTGAGGGGAAGATGACAGGATGCTCGCTGAGAAGGTGACAGGAGGATGGCTGAAGGAAAAGGTGACAGGAAATGGCTGAGGGGGAGATGACAGGAGGATGAGGGGAAGGTGACCAGAGATGGCTGAGGAGAAGGTGACAGGAGGATGGCTGATGGGAAGGTGTCAAGAGGATGGCTGAGGGGAAAGGTGACAGAAGGTGGCTGAGGGGAAGGTGACAGGAGGATGGGTGATGGGGAGGGTGACAGGAAGATGAGGGGAAGGTGACAGGAGGATGGCTGAGGGAAAAGGTGACAAGAGGATGAAGGGAAGGTGACAGGAGGATTGCTGAGGGGAAGGTGACAGGAAATGGCTCAGAGGAAGATGACAGGAGCATGGCTGAGGGGAAGGTGACAGGAAGATGAGGGGAAGGTGACAGGAGGATGGCTGGGGGAAGGTGACAGGAGGATGGCTGATGGGAAGGTGACAGGAAGGTGACAGGGGATGGCTGAGGGGAAGGTGACAGGAGGATGGCTGAGGGAAAAGGTGACAAGAGGATGAAGGGAAGGTGACAGGAGGATTGCTGAGGGGAAGGTGACAGGAGAATGGCTCAGAGGAAGATGACAGGAGCATGGCTGAGGGGAAGGTGACAGGAAGATGAGGGGAAGGTGACAGGAGGATGGCTGGGGGAAGGTGACAGGAGGATGGCTGATGGGAAGGTGACAGGAAGGTGACAGGGGATGGCTGAGGGGAAGGTGACAAGAAGGTGTCAGGAGGATGGCTGATGGGCAGGTGACAAGAAGGTGACAGGGGATGGCTGAGGGGAAGGTGACAGGAGAATGGCTGAGAGGAAGATGACAGGAGGATGGCTGAGGGGAAGGTGACAGGAAGATGAGGGGAAGGTGACAGGAGGATGGCTGGGGGAAGGTGACAGGAGGATGGCTGATGGGAAGGTGACAGGAAGGTGACAGGGGATGGCTGAGGGGAAGGTGACAGGAAGGTGACAGGGGATGGCTGAGGGGAAGGTGACAGGAAGGTGACAGGAGGATGGCTGAGGGGAAGGTGACAGGAGGATGGCTGATGGGAAGGTGACAGGAAGGTAACAGGGGATGGCTGATGGGAAGGTGACAGGAAGGTGACAGGAGGATGGCTGATGGGAAGGTGACAGGAAGGTGACAGGAGGATGGCTGATGGGAAGGTGACAGGAAGGTGACAGGGGATGGCTGAGGGGAAGGTGACAGGAGAATGGCTGAGAAGAAGATGACAGGATGGCTGGGGGAAGGTGACAGGAAGATGAAGGGAAGGTGACAGGAGGATGGCTGGGGGAAGGTGACAGGAGGATGGCTAGGGGGAAGGTGAGAGGCAGGGCAGGGAGGACTTTCTGCAGAGCCCTGTCTGCCTCAGGTTTACACTTCAGAGGGGCCTGTTATCTGCATCACATGTGTGTGGAATGTTTCGGTGGCGGTTGGCTCTGGACAAGGCGGGGCCTTGTTCTTTTTAGAATAAAGAACCCTGGAGGGGAGCCTAGAAGCTCAAAGCAGGACCAGTCAATCTCTACTTTTCATGAGGCTGAAAATATGGGCCTTGCTCAGCACCCTCGCTCAGTGTCCTGACTCACAGGTGTCCAGGAACAGCTTGTGAAAAGTGCAGGTGCCCACACTCTTTCGCCTGGTCAGCTGGTCCAGGCCTGAATCCTGCCTGGGGCCTGAGTAAATCACCAGGAATTGACTGGTATGAGGAAGACTCAGAAGTCTGGGGTTTCATCAGGGGTCAGGGGCTTGGGACACTAGAGTGGAGTTTCTGGTCTCCCTGCACATGTTCTGGGGGCTTGGGCGCAGCAGCGCTCTGCCATCGGTACTGCACTCAGTGACCATGTGATGAGGCTGGGCTCCTCCATCCCACTCAGTGGGCAGTGCTCAGAAGCCCACCTTTGTGCCAGGGCAGGTCCTCCCAGAACCCACAGACTGCAGGGGAGGGAGGCAGGAAGTCAGGCAGACAGGCGCTGACTGGACAGTGTGTGGAGGGCTCCAGCACAGGGGTCCTGGGGCTACGGGAGGTGGGAGAGTGCTCGCTAGCTCACTCGCTCCCTCACTCACTCAGCAAAGAAGATTGCGTGCTTGCTGAGTGGTGGACTTCAAAGTACAGCGTTCCTTCCAGCCAGCACCCAGACTCCTGAGTGGGTGGAATAGAGGCCCTGCAGGTCACATGCATTCCAGTGAGCTACGCAAGAAGCCTTGAAGGGGGCCAAGCACGCCTTGCCCTTGGAACCTGAGCCCCCTGCTCCGAGCCACACCACCTCGGGGCTGGCTGGGGGGCTCTTTGGCGAAGGTCACTGAGGAGGTTTCAGGTGCAGATCCCTGGGGTTGGGTCAGGGCAGAGGGCCAGAGGTTGTCACCGCAGGAGCAGTCTCCAAGGCAGCTGCCCTCTCTGCCCCATGCCAGCCCTTGTCCTGGGCCCTTCCCCCACGCTCCCTCAGGCGGGTCCTTGACCTCCTCTGGACTTTGTCTTCCATCCTGCTGCTCCTGCTCTCACTTGCCCTTGGCCTGCAAGCAGACTGGACACCGTCCTCCTCACCCTCAACTTAGCCAGCAGGTGTCCTCACTAGGCCTGTCCCCATTCAGGATCACTTTGACGCTCTCGACTACCCTGGAAGTACCGCGGGTGAGCACTGCCGTCCCCATCGCAGAAGGGAAAGCCCACCGAGCCGGGCCACACCGGGAGGCAGTACTCAGCACTGGGAGGTGGATTTCTGATGCCAAAGCCAGTTCCACCCCTCCTCCAGACTCAGATAACCAAGCCTGTGGACAGAGAGCCACAATCCCCCCGAGCAGCCACAGAAGGCTTAGGATCCTATCAGTGTGCCTGGCTGGCAGCCTCCCGATGGCTTCTGGGCCTTGATTCCCACATCATGGGATCTGGGCCCGGACGTGACCTGAGGGGCCCCAGCATGGCTCTTGCAGGGCCAGGGACATCCGCTGCCCTACTCCAGGGCTTTCCGTCATTGGCTGGGTGTTGGGGCCCTTTGGGTGTGTGTGGCTGGGAACTTTCTGTTTTAAATGAGGCGAGATGGTGTGGCCACACTGGAGCATCCCGCCCCACCCTCAGGGCTGCCCTCTGTGTTCTTTCGGCTGCTCCCTGGGGCAGAGCAACCAGGCTAGAGCGCAGGGGCGGGACTCGTGGTGTGCAGGTTCTCCTCCCGGCACTGCCCGCTTGCTGCACACCCGGTGGGCAGGAGAATACATAGCTCTGGCATCTAGCGGGAAGATTTATGGTGCTGCTGGAGAAGTCCTATCCCGGCCCTGTGCAGTCCGGAACGGCCCTGAGGCGGGGACAATAAATCCAGCCCATTATTTTTTATGAGCCTCTCACCCCATAAACAACTCCTTTGGCTGGTGAGCCCAGCTTCACGCCCTTCTCCTGGCCTGGCCTCCAGCCAGCCCAGCAGCCCTACCCGGGACCCCTGGTCCTTACTGCACGGATTTCCCCCATGCCACAGAACCCTCGGGCCTCCCAGAGTAGACACTGCAGGGCAGACGGTGAGCACCAGACCAAGAGGTAGCTGGCTCCCTTCTCGGCCACAAGTCCTGGGGTTTCTTACCTGTAAAATGGGGCAGACGCTAGTATCCTTCATTATAGGATTGTCCGTGAGGATTAGAATGAGATAATATATACACTCCATGTCCCCTAGTGGAGGGCCTGGTCTTGGAATCAGTAAAACTCTCAGCTGTCGCTGGGCATCAGCATGTGCCAAGCACTGTGCCCAGATGTTGACACGGGTAAGGATCCTGAGAACAATCTGTCATGTAGCTGCTGTTGTCCCCACTTTGCAAGTGAGAAAATGGAGGCTGAGAAGCAAAGAGATGTGTCCATAGTGAGTAAGTAGCACAGTCAAGATTTGAACCCAGGTCTGACCGACTCCTAGGACCAAAGATACTGAATGAACAAACGGATGGAGGAGGCAGGAGCAGGGGTTGCAGTGCAGCCTGAGCCCCTTGTGGCACCAGGGCCCTGCCTCTCCACCCTCCTCCTGGGGCCGGGCTGCCACCCTTTCACTGAGTTAGTGCAGCAGCTGCCTCCCAGGTCTCCCTGTCCCGTCCGGCCTTCTCACGGCAGCCAGAACCACTGTTCTACCCAGTGCTCTCGCCTGTCCTTCCCCACTCGGGACCTTCCCCGGGCTCCTCTCCGTGCTGTCTGTGCACGTCATGAAGCAACCACAGCAAACTCTTGTCTCTCCCGCACCAGAACCTCTGCCTTCACTGCCTTCCAAGGCCTTCCGCAGTGCAGCTCTTCCCCAGTCCCTCCCCACCTGCCTTCTGTTCTCCCTGTGACCGAGGAGCCCTGTGACATGTGCCCTTTACCCATTATGGGCCTTGGCGTGTGCTGTTTTCCCCGCCTCGAATGCCATTCCCCATTCCCCTCACTTCCTGGAGAACTCTTCATCATCCTTCAAAACCCAGCTCACTTTCCCTTCATCTGTGAAGCCTTCTCTGACTCTTAGGCAGGCGCATCTTCCTCGCCACCGTGCACCACGTTGTTCCTGGTGGCTCAGCTCTCTCTTAGGGCTGGGTGTGCAAGCTCCTGAGAAGGGCATGGATCTAACGCGAGGCCGGGGACAGAGGAGACGCGCCGAGTGGATGTGAAAGGGGGTTGGCTTCCTCCCCTGAGGGAGAGAATGCCTGGATTGTGTGTGGAGAAATCCATCCCTGTGCCAAGCAGCATGCGCAGCACCGGGAGGCCGGCCCGGGGCACTGTGGTTTGGCTGGTGCCACTGCTGCTGGTCACGCCTGGGCTGCTCCCGCGGCTGCATTCAGCTGCAGGGCGGCTGTGGCCTCTCCGGCAGGATAGCCCAAGCTTGTCAGAAGTTCCGAAACCTCTGGCTCCTGCCTCCGTGCCTCTGTGTGAGCCGATTCCTCTTCTGGAATACCTTTATTCCCTGCTGCCCTGAACCCTGACCCCATGTTCCCCAGGGCCCGTCACAGTGGCTGACCCAGTGTGTGCCCTCCCATTTGTTTACCGAGTGAAGTGACAACTCAGCAACCTGTTCGAGTTACAATAAACAGTAGGGATCGGCGTAAGTTCCCAAAGGTGGTTGTACCTGCCCCTGACACGACCTCTTGGGAAAGGGAAAGGTACTCAGCATTTATTGAGTTCCTACTGTGTACCAAGCCCTTGGTACCCTTTAATCATCAAAGGACCCTGGATAGTAACAGCTGCCACCCCATTGTGCAAAGGAGAGAATGGAGGGGCGGGGAGGGCAGCAGCACAGCTGGTTTGGGCTGAGGCCGGGTCCGAGCCCAGGGGTTTGCTGCTGGGGAGCCCCTGCTCTTTCCCACGGTGCCTGGTGGACGGAGGGGAGAGGCACCGGTGTGGTGGTGGGGAGCTGCTTGTGTCCTCAGTTCTTGTTGGCTTCTCCTCCAGGGTCCCCAAGGGCTGCTATGCGAACACTCACAGGGTGGCCACGTCAGCCCCTCCTGCCCCTGGGCTCCTTCTGTCCAGTCACCTGTCAGGAGGGAGAAACAGACTTGTTCCCTGGTCACGGCCAGGCCGTGGCCCAGAGCCTGTGTGAGTTGTCTCTCCCGCTGTGGCTTCCTTTAGGGTCCCTGTGGAGGGAGGGATAGGGTTGCCAGATAAAATACAGGAAACTCGTTTAAATTTGGATTTCAGATAAACAATGAATCTTCTTTAAATATAAGTATGACCCGTGCAACTTTTGGGACATACTTATACTCAGGAAATACTTGTTGTTTGTCTGAAATCCACATTTAACTGGGCATCCTGTGTTTTATTTGCTAAATATGGCAGCCCTGGGGAGGGAAGGTCCGCTCCAGCCTCCCAGGCCTGAGCGGAGTTGACGCTCAGGACTCCCCAGTCCTCTGGTCCTGGCAGCTGGAGCCTCGGGGATGCTTGACGTGCTCGTGGTGACGCCTAGTGATCAGCTGGGGAACTTCAGGAGGCAGGGAGAGGAAGGAGGGTTAGCCCTGGGAGGGGCGGAGGAGGCAGGGCCAGGCGAGGAGCGGCTCTGAAGGGACGGGTACTGGAGAGTCAGCCAGTGAGGGCGGTGGGGGTGTCGCAGGCCAGCCTGTGCTGAGCACCACCTGAGTCTTGAGCCTGAGCTGGAGCCATCACCTCTTCACTGCCCTTTAATGAACTTGCAAAAGAGGGTTTTAGTCTCCCACTTCACAGAGGAGGAAACTGAGCAAGTCCTGAGGCCGCACCTTAGAACTGGCAGGATTGGGGGTGCGAAGCAGAGCTGGTGAAACCAGGTCCGCCCCACTCAGTGATGCTGACCCTCCTGCGGCACTCGGCAGCTCTGCAAACGTTTATCCACGTGTGTCTGCACAGACCACTGCATGGTCCTCACAGCTGTCAGACAGGCTCCCTCCCATCTCAAGGAGGCAGCTTTCCAGGGCTCTCAGGGCCAGGACTGGTCAAGGCACCGGGGGTAAGAGGCTGAAGGAGGCTGGTGTCCATCCCTGCTTTCTGAGAAGGCATGCCCAGCCCAGCCCCTCTGCTCTTACCTGGGAGGCCAGGAGCCAGCCAGCCTCAGCTCTCATCCATCCATCCGTCTGTCTGTCTACACCATGCCTGCCTACCCAGTGAGCAGCCGTGGCAATGGACTTGGTCTCAGCTGAAAATCCACCTGTGAGGGGGTGGGCGCCCCGGGTGGCTCTGCTCGCAGCCTCAGCGCAGGGCCTGCACAGGTGGTGCTTAGCAAAGCTTTATAGAATGAGTGAGTGAATGAATGGGTGAGCTTCAATGCCAGTTGACAGCCCCCGAATGAGGGCAGCAGTGCCTCATGTACCATCTCCTGATGTGACAGGAAGAATGCTGAGCTTGAGAGCCAGGGCATTGGGAGTCAGAAGGTTATGTGTGACCTGTGCTGACTCCACATGAGTCAGGGTGGTCACTGTCCTGTGGGCTTCAGCCTCCTCAGTGGAAAAGGAGAGGCTCATCTAGATGCTCTCCAAGGTCCTTTCCAATTCTAGCTTTCCAGAAAACCAGTCCATTCTGGCTGTTGGCTTGCATGTCAACTCAAAGCAGGATGGCTTCTCTCAGAGCCCTGCCCCATGTCCATAACCAGTGTGCTGTTGACCAGCCGCCCCACAGGGCTGGACCGTGGTCTGGCCACTGTGAGAGCAGAGCAGGATCAAAGGCACAGCGAGGAGCGGCTAGTCCTGTGGAAAGGCCCACTGTATGGGAGACCTACCTAAATATTCGTGGAAAGAATCAGCAAGTAGGCAGGTGAGCAGATGAATATGGAAGGCACTGGGAGTCAAATCACACGAGGTTCAGACTTTGGTGGCTGGACCAGCTGGGCGGCGAGTGCTGAGAGATGGTGAAGGTCACACTCAGCAGGGCCAGTCCTCCTGGGCCCTGGCAGGGGGCCGCTGAGCGGAAAGGATGGGGTGGGGGTGGGTAGAGGGCCTAGGAGTTGGGGGTGGGGGACAGTGAGGAGAAGTTCAGGCTGACAGGGCTGTAAGACACTGGCAAGGACAGGGAGTGGAGCAGAGTCCCCTTGAGGGCCACCGAGGCCACTGAGTGGGCACCGGGGCTGGTGGGGTGTGAGGTGAGCATTTGGCCAAGGGGCTGGGACCCCTTTGGGCCTGCTGTTGGAGTGGCCACTTGGAGTTTGGGTCCCTGCTCCTCCTTAGAAGTCGGGAGACCACTCTCTGAGCCTCAGCATCGTCACCTGTCAGGTGGGCCTGCTAATGCTACCCGGCACTCAGAGTCGTGGAAATGTTCCATTAGGGGTGCTTGCTAAGAGCCTGGCATGGGGCCTGGCACTGAGGCGCTCTGGGTAAGTGGAAGCCCACAGTCTTAATCACTCCCATTTCCCAGGGGGGGCTGCCTCTAGTGATACAGCCAGGGGTGGGCTGGGCTCATGGTCAGCTGGGGGTCTAATCTGGGGCAGCAGGCTGCTGGTGCTCTGGCCAGGCCTGGAATTGCCCAGGAGGATGTAATTTCGGGGGTGCAGGATGGGAGGCAGAGCCCTGTATGTCTGCTAAAGCCCAAGGCTCATAATGAGAGGCCCTCGGAGCACCATCCAGGCACAGGTGCTGTTAGAGTGTAATTAGGGGATCGAGGTGGAGCCAGACGGGCGGGCAGGTGGCAGCCAGGCCTGGGCCTGCAGCCAGACGCACTCCAGTTGCCTGAGTGTTGGCCCCTGGTCTGATGCAGAGTCCAAAGCCCAGAGCAGCTGAGCCCAGGCCCCTCATCAGCATGGTTGGGTTCAGCGAACATGTCTTCGGCCTTCACTCAGGGCTAGGCGCTGTGCAGGGCATGGGGGTGCGGGCAAAGAAGTGACTCAAGGGTGGGCCCTGCCCCCTCGAGGAGCCCCCAGTCTGGTGGGAGAGACAATGCAGACCCAGCAGTTACAGTTAGTATGGTGGTGCTATGAGAGGGGGGAGTGCAGGGGGCTGTGGAGGCCCAGGCCAGGCCCCTAATGCAGCCTAGGGACTTAGGGGGAGGGTGGAAACAAGGAGGGCTTCCTAGAAGAGGTGACACCCAAACAGAGTCTCAAATAACTAGTCAGAAGTTGCCATTCACAGGAGGGAGGGAGTGCGTCCCTGGCAGAAGGAACTACATTCCCAAAGACACCAAGGTGAGAAAGGACAAGGCTGTGCAGGTGACAGCAGAGAGTCCCTGTTACCTAGGGCCCTGCAGGCCTCAGTGTTCTCATCTGTTAGTGGGGAAAATACCAGCCATAACAGCCCTGCTGGGTTCCTGAGGAGAATTAGTGTGATAACATATCTAAAGCACGTGGAACAGCTTGACACAACTGTTCTAGGAAGATATGCATGGCTGTTGTCATCGTCGCCTCTCCCACAGGCCCCTCCTGCCACTGTTCCTGTGCCTTCCCCTGAGTCAGGACCTTCCTGATGTTTCTGCAGCCCCTGTCCAAGCATCAGGAGCCCATGTTTGTCTTTCCCTGCCTGGAGTCTAGGTTGGGGAAGGCAGCAGCCTTGTCCCACCACCACCTGGGCTCCAGCCTTGTTCTGGGCTCCGCAGTTTCTATTGATGAGGTGGAAGGGGAGGGAAGCCCTTCCTCCCCAGTGCGGGGAGGCGGAGCAAGGTAATTGTTCTTTTCTCCCTGCTCTGCAGTTCCCAGCTTGCCTTCCCTTCCATGTATTTAAGAGACATGGATTTGAAAATGATGTTATTGATGTAGTCGCCATAGCAACGACCCTTGGGAGGCACACATTCCGGCTTTGTTATCCTGGGCTGGGGCAACAAGAAAGGCCCGGCTCCTGAGTACGAACAGATTGAGCCCACCTCCTGCTGCCCTGCTTTAGGTGCATCGGTGAACTTTGCTTTGCTGAAGACACCATGTGCACACTGGTTTGGGGCAGGCAGATTCTGCCGTCGTTTACCTCTGCACGATCTAGTGGAGTATCCAAAAATGATAGAAGGCCTTGGGAAATATAGACCCTGGGGGGGAAGGACTGCTGGGGCCTGTCACAGAAGGCAAGAATCTGGGGAGGGGGCCCATCGGGAGGAAGTGCTGGGCACCTGGGAGAGGAAGGTGTGGCCCAGGGCCTGGCCGTGCGTGAGCACAGTGTGGCCCTGGCAGGTCTCCCCTCTCCCACCCTGGTCTAGCCTCCGTGTGCTCGATTGTGAAATGGACATGGCAACAGCCACTTCTCAGGCTTATGGTGAAGGTTAAAGTAGATGAGAGGGTAGTCAGAGCCCAAGCGCCTACATTATGTCTTCTGGAAAACTCAGAGAAAGGGGCTGTTAAATGTGTCCCAAATCTAGGCTCCTTCCCCCCTTTCAGGGTGATAGCAACAGCCTCCCACTTCTGGCCTGCAATCTTGCCCCTGCAGGCCGCCTTCCACGCAGCATCCATATAAGTGCGTCACTGCCTGATTTACAGCCTTTCTGTGGCTCCCCTGCCCAGGATGAGGTCCTTCGAGTCCTCGCCTGCACCCGTAGCAGCTCCCTGGCCTGAGGAAGGGAGTGCACGTTGAGGGAGCACCTGGGAGGCAGGTCCTGCGACTACCCACTTTTACATAGGTGGGACCCAAGGCTGAGAGAGGTGAAGCGATTGCCCAAGGTCACGCAACAAGTGGCAGAGTCCAAATTTGGACCTGGCAATGTGGCAGCAAAGCGTCTGTCTCCTCATTGCTCCCCGCCCCATGCTGGGCACCAAGGAGACACTCGGTCAGAGTTTGTAGATTGTAATTGGATTTGGATGGGTTGGATCAAATTAGATTCAACCTGGCAGGCAGCCTGGCCTCACTGGCACTGGGCCCCTAAAGACCAGGATTTCTGGGAACAACTCTGAAATTATATCTCACTTCCCCTCAAGGAGGGGAGATAAACAGGGCTTTCTGCTGAACTCTGAGCTGTGGTTGCTCCCCGGTATGGAGACAGGGAGCTGGGCTGAAGGAGAGGCAGCGCCTGGCCCGGGGGCAGCTCTCTTGTTGTATGGCCCCCAAGAGCAGATGTGGTACAGGGCAGGAGGCCACAGGAGGACAGAGTTGGAGGCAGGGCCCTTCAGTTCCACCAGCTCGCAGAAGCCTGCTCTGTGCCCGGCCCTGGGCTCAGCCCTGCTCTGGAGGAGCCTGTGGGCCTGCAGCAGTGGAGATGGTCTGCCAGCGGAGCTGACCAGAGTGGGCCTGGCTGCCTCAGAGGATCTGGGATGGGGCCAGGGGTGCTTCCTGGGCCTCAGCAGAGGGGGTGGAGGAGCAGACCCTAACGTCCTTTCCAGTGTGGAGCCCAGGACCGTTATCCTGGAGCAGAAGTGCACACTGAGCACCCCACATACCCCAGGATTCACCCTTCCACCTTGAAACCTTCCCTCGGCCCTGCGGCCCTTGGCAGTAGCTCACTGCCCTCAGGACGGCCCTCCTGGGAGAGGGCAGAGAGGGCATGACATCCCCTCTACCCTTGAGGCTCTGAGGCACAGAGGAAGCGACGCCAAGCTCCAGGTGGTGGGGCAGGTACCCTGTCACTTGCCCGGACCTGCACCACCCCAGTCCCTGAGCCACCATGACCTCATCCGTAAGGTGAGGAGTTGGAGTAGGCCATCCTGAAGCTCATAACCGGGAGCCTGCCAGAGGGGGTGGAGCAAAGCTCTCCTTTGTGTTAAGTGAGGGGCAGAGAACTATCGCAAGAGTGACTGCAGGACTTCTCAGAGCCTTTAAAGTGTGTTGTGAAGTCCCTGCATCAGGATCCCTGAGGCTCTGTGTTTCATAGAACACACAACAGGGAATGCCACAGCAGTGCTTTCAAAATTCTCCCTCCCTCTCGCCTTGCCCCCCATGGGGTTAATCTGTCCTGAGCTAGGAGAGCCTTCCTTTCTCTCTTCTCTTCCTCCTCCCTCCCTCTTTCTTCTTCCACCCGTCCCTCTCTCCCTCACTCTTGTTCTTCTCTTTCTTTCTTTCTTTCAGCCTGTTTGCTGATTCCCAACCCTGTGGCAGGCCCTCTGCTGGGTACTTATGATACAGAAAAGAATACAGCTCAGGTCTCCCTTCAAGTTACCCGTGGTTGGCAGGGGAGACAGGCTTAGCAGCTATCCGCATTTAACACAAGGCAGAATAAAGCAGGAGCAGAGGAGAAATGCTTTGATAACAATGCTGTCTTAGGAATCTACTCTGTGTCACACACATGACATAGTTATCGCATATAGCAAACCTTGGAGGTGAAGATCATGAGACCCCATTTCCCAGCTGAGAAAACAGACACAGAGAAGGCGGCGTTCAACCAGAGGCTCAGGTATAATGAGGGAAGGTTCCAGACCCCCCCCCACCCCCTTTGTGAGTGGCAGTCTTCCTCAGGGTGCCTAGGTGGTGGTGAGCAGGTGGCTGGGCCATCTTATGGGCCTGGGAGCTGGGCTCTCCCTCTGGTGGCTTTACATTCACTCCCTCAGCAAGATGTCCTGAGCATCTGCTGTGTGCGGCCAGAGTTCCAGGCGCCGGGACACAGCAGTGAACAAGACACGTTCCCTGCCTCAAGCGACTAGCGCAGGGAGACACACACGGGAGGACATACAGAGCCCCCGCCCCCCACCACAGCAGCACTTTGTCAGCTGGAGGGAAGAGCACAGAGAGCCAGGAGGCTTGGTCTGAGGGTCAGAGCTTGAGCTGCACAGGAAGGATGAAGGCATCAGTCGGCCAGAGGAGGGGCACCTTTCAGGCTGAGCCCAGAGAAAGTGAGTTTGTAGAGGAGGCTCCACTCGGCACTGTCCTGAGGCTGGTCTCATAGGCTGATCCTTTCCCTCTCCCCTTGCTTGAGAGGCCGCCAGAGCGACCTTGCTCAGCTGAGGGCTGCTGCCTTTCGCAGAGCAGCTGCCATGGCCCTGGGCCTCTCTGGTGCCTCCAGCCTGGCGGGAGGGCCAGCAGTGGCTGCAGGTGATAGGGTCGGAGACCCAGGCAGTTGTAAGACACAGCAGCTTGGGGACCTCTCGCTGTTTGGAAAGGCTAGAGGGGTGGCGCATGCAGTCCGAGTCGAGGCCGTGTGCAAGCTCGATGGTTCTGCAGGTGAGCTGAGGCTCCGCCCTCACACTCATGGCCTTCCAGTGACAGCTGGGGGAAGGTTAGAGAGGAGGCAGGACTGTGTGCTTTATTGATGGGCTACCCCTAGGGCTTCACAGAGGAGGTGGCATCGGAGTTAGCCTTGAATTTTAATAGGCTTTTCGTTCTGAGGACCATCAATAGTAAAGGCACCATTTGTTACACTAACTCTGTGCCGAGTTCCTAGTTCTGTTCACCTCAGGAGATGCTTGCTGACAATCAGCCATCTGGGTCCCACAAGTGTAGCACAGTGTTCCCAGGGTAGGAGAGCCACGGCTGGGAGCCCACAGCCCGGGTACCAGTCCTGCCGTATGATGGGGGCCTCCTTTTCCCCGCCTGTAAGATGGATGGACAAGATGGACTGCAAGGATTCGTCCTGCCCTGACCGTCTGTGGTTCTGCCAGCCACAAAGCCTGCAGAAGCCAGTGCCGCCCCGGGTGCGGGGGAAGGTATTGCAGTCCGCGTGTCTGCAGCTGGCGAGGAGCTGAATTATCAGCACAGAGGAAACTGCATTCCCCCAGCCCTCCCTACAACTGCAGCCTGGGCAGTTGTAGCCATCTTTGGAGTGGTTGCCAGGGTCATTTTAAAATGTGATGGCAATGCCCTAATGACCAACCATCTTAGGGTGACAGTGCCTCCAGAAGCGCTCAGGCTGAGCAACTCTAGTCTCACTCTGGCCTTCCACACAGGGGTGAGCATGTGAGTCTCCCTGTTGGTGGCTGCTGTTCCCAGCTGCCCATTCCACATCAGCCTATCCCCCAGGACAGTGGCTGCTCAGGTATGAGACCCCAGACCTCTGCTCCAGACCTTCATGGGAGGAGGGCCAAGGTTTCATTCCACTTCCCCTCCCTCCACTACAGAGGCACGAAGTGTCCCCTCCCAGTCAGGAATCTGTATTGGACAGTGAGGCCACTGAGAAGGCTAAGAGCTCAGCCTGAGTCACACAGAGAGCATAGAGGAGCAACATAGCCACCCCATCAGTGCTGGGGGCAAGGGGAACATGAGCATCCAGAGGCCCTTGGGGCTGGGTTATCAAGGAAGGCTTCCTGGAGGAGGCACACAGTGGCATTCAGCCATACAGAGCAAGGCAGACCCTCTGGAGCATCACCACCAGTCCCCTGCCCCCTGCAGCATCCAGTCTGCAGCAGGCGCAGCCGACAGAGACACCCCCTCATCCTAGTGGAGGCAAGAGGTGACGAGTGCCTGGAGAGTCGGGGGTCGTGGCTTCAGACCCACCTGCACCCCCAGGGGTTCAAACAGTATAGACAAAAATCTGTATCCACCTCCCCATTTTCCTCTGCAAGGACTCTCCTCTCAGCTGACTCACCCCTTGTTTTGGAAAATGTAGTTTTTAATAAAAAATATATTAATGTTGACATGTGATAAGGTTTTAATTTCTATTTTTAAATTAATTAATATAAATTTCCCTGTTTGTAAATATTAATAGCTGTAGCACATGAGCACATACAGAGGCTCTTTGGGCTCCTCTGTGATCGTTAGGAATGTAAAGAGGCTCTGCAGCCCACCTGCCAATGACCCCGGCCACCCCTTCCCTCCGCCGGAGAGAAGGAGGCGCTCTGGGGGCAACTGGGCCAGAAACCAAGTGCTTCGGAGCCCGTGTGGATCTTGAGCGAGGAGGACAAATCACATGCCCACGGCTCAGGTCTTGAGGGGGAAGACGGAGGCCTCGCCTTCCTCTCCCACGGTTGTTCAGGGGACTAAAGTAGAGACCTTTGAGACTGGCTGATCACAGGTGGGGGCTCGGGGCCGCCTTCCCAGCTCCAGGGCTTCACTGCTTAGTGCCATTCAACTAGATTACTCCCCCAAATTATCCTTTGCGAGCAAAACAACAAGGACAACTTGGCTCGTTATTAAAGTCTAGATTCTCAAAAAGAAAGATCACCTGATGGCAAGTCCATCATATGGGAGAAAACTGATTTCTAAAGCTTAATACTCTGTCTAGTGTCCGAGGTTCAGGGCTGCATCGGCTCCCCGGTGACAATTTATGGTTGGTGATGATTAGCAGGGCTTCTCGTAAGTTGTGATTCTCTGGCTGGGAATGGAAATTCAATCTCCCTTTCTTCAGCACATATAAGCCTGAGCTTTAATAGGAGGCCTTGGGCTCTTCCCAGCTTAGGAAGAAAGCACAGATCTCCTTGATCAGCATCAATTTCCTGAACCAGCCGTGGAACAGCCCTGGGAAATTAACATGGGGTGGTGGCGTGGGGGAGACACGGGGAGTATAACCCAAGAGTCAGGAAGCTTTGTGGAAGTGGTGGAGTTTGGGAGAGGCCCAGGATTTTGTTTATGGAAGACAGGAGAAGCAAGGGGCACTTCTAGGGGGATGCTCGGCGGGCAGTGTGGGATTGCGGGCCCACGGACTACGTGTAGGAGGTGGTGGGAGATGAAGCTGGGAAGAAGCTGGAACACCAACTCCTTGGCTGTTTGTGGGCAGCAGGGAGCCACGAGAACCATATGAGCAGTGAGGGGTGACCCTGGACTCAGCCCATCATTGACAATAGCCATTGATGAGGTCAGAGAGGCTGCTTGGTGGCCGCTGCTCACTGGCCAAACCCTCGCCAGGGCAGGAGTCTCTCAGACCTGCTGAGAGATCCAATATGTCAGTGGCCCGAGGGAGTCCCTCTACTGAAAGCAGGGCTGCCCGGCCTAGCCAGGGCCCTGTGAGGAACCACACTTTCTCCAGATCTGCAAGAGAAGGCACCGGCCTTCAGAAGTCAGTGCCCCCATAGAAAGATTTGGTCTCAGTTATTAAATAGCTACCATATCTGGCACTTTCCTGTCCGGAAGGCAGAGATTATCATTCCCATTCTATAGATGAGGCTCATGAAGTAAAGCAGTTTTCTCCAAGACACGCAGCTAGTAAGGAGGCCAGACTTATGCCCAGGCCAGGGCTGGCTCGTACGGGCTCACGGCAGCCAGTTGTACACATTACACATTCTTCCAGCTCCATCTTCAGTGACGTCTCCCTGGTCGCTTGAAATCAGCCATGGTTGGAGCATTTACACCACAGAAATTGGGAAATGCTGCAAATCAGCCTCCCTCCAACGCCATCCCCCCACCCGCGCCATTTGTTGAACATCTCTCAGCATGCCGTGTCTTTCTCCCACGCCGCTCTGCCAGTCACGCGTGCGTAGTGTCTTGGAATTTAGTGAGAGGAAAGAGTTGGCCTTCCCATGAGAACTTGCAGCTTCCTGTGAGGAGCCATGGCATTGAGCTCTTCGCTGCTTCAGCTGTCGGTTAGTTGGTCGTATGCCACGTCACTCTAGCAATTTGGGTGGAATAAGTGAGAAAATCAAGGTGAAGGAGGAATAAGAGTAGTAAAACCAAGTGAAACCGAGGGTCAGGCTGCTGAGGAAAGTGCAGTCTTCATTCATTTCCATTTGTTTTTCTTTAACTTCAGACTTTTTTTTTTCTTTATTGAAGCTGCCAGGGTGTTTGTGTTTTTAAATATGTCAGTTCTCAGTTGCCCCATGCCCATGCTTAAAGGGGACGGGGTCAAGATTGAGCTAGTCCTCGCCTTGAACAGGAGGCCAGTGAGCGACCTGGGGAAGGAGGCTGCCTGTGTGTCCCCGTCTGTGGGGTTCCTTCTCTCTGTCCAAGGCCTGCTCCTCGCAGTGGGACATGGAAGTCAGGTCTCGGGGCCGATGCCGGCAGACAGCAGCTCTTCCTTTCATCTGCCTTTAGCCTCTTGATGGACTTGTGACCTACAACCTCTCACTTGACCCCTGACCTCATAAATTCTGGAAACTCCTCACAAATCACCAGGAAGATAAACATCGGCTGGGGTCAACTGAAGGGGGTCCCAGCCATTCCAGGCAGTCAGAGAGGGGAGGTCAAGCCTTCAGGGGGAGAGAGGGATGTCCCGGAAACTGTGCTGACTGAGGAGAGGGGCTGAGTGGCCCACCCAGGGGACCCTTGTTCTCCCCGATCACACCACGCCCTCAGATGTGTTTCAGCATAATTCTTGGTGCTCACTGACTGGGCGGGGTGTGGAGGCCAGGCCTCTAGGGACTCCAGGCTAATGGTCCATAGTCCCTGCCCTTGAAACCCATGGGCAGCTCAGCTCTGCACTCAGCGAGGCCTTGGGTGGGGGAGGGGGCAGGGGTTTGTAGTCCACGGCTCTGGTTCAAGTCCTCGTGGTGCCTCTCAGTGCACCATGGGCCCTTGAGCAGGTGTCTCTGAAGGGGGTGCTTGCCTTCACAGGGAACGAAGGACCCCAGAACATGCACAGAGTGTTGTGACTGCCCGGGGTTGGGAGCCGCAACGGAGACTCTGGGAACCTGGGAGGAGAGGAGACAGGGCATCCGACTGGCCTTGAGAGGGACAGGGCTTCTGATCCTGGCCAGGAGGACAAGCTGGAAGGGCCTGCCGGGCAGGTCCAACATGGGCGAGGCTCCAGATGAAAAAGCCTCGCTGCAGCTAGAGGGTGGGGGCACTGTAGCAGGCAGTGGGGTGGCCCAGCCCTGGCACCCTGTGGCCATATCCTCTTTCTAAAGTCTCCCAACCAGCAGTGAGGCCAGTCGCTGACTGCCCTTTTAAGATGAGGCCTCGGAGAAAAAGGTGCAGGTTTGCAAACACTTTTGCTTTAAAAAGTAGCACCTGCCAACCAGCAGGAATCTCAGGCTAAGACCAGGAACACAGTGACGTGTGTGCTCCGTGAGCGCCGTGGGGCGCCTGTGCTGGGGTGCATGGGTGGAGCTGGAGGCCAGCGCCAGGTCCTGCAGGGCTCTGCGTGTGGGGACGAGGATTCTGGGAGTCCTGGGGAGCACTGCAATGACCGTGTACATGCTGAGACCTCCCTGGCGGCAGGAGGTGGTGTGCAGTTTAGGGCCTGGCCGTGGGGCTGGCGAGGAGCCTCTGCTGCCTTGAGGTCCAGTGGACCAGCGTGGCAGCCTCTGGCTTGTGCAGAAACACTGTGACAGAGGTGGTTAGGTGGGACTGACAGTGCCCCGGCTGTGACGACTGGAGGCGGGCCAGGGCATGTGAGCTCAGGGCTGCAGCCCACCCACCCAGCACTCTGGCCCATCAGCACTCCTCTCTGGGCCCAGCCAGCAACGAAAGTCTCTGCCTGCCTCACAGGGCACGGGGCATCCCTATGCGAACTGAAAATCGTTTTCAGTGCCACCCAGGCCTGCTTTAGTGGGGAAACTGTCTAGAGCTCTGGTCTAAAAGCGTTTCCATAGACCAGACTCCATAATCTGACAGGACAGGAGCGTTTCCTCCGTGGGTCCCGCAGGGTCATTTACAGCGTGGCTCTCAGAGCGAAGCCCAGCTCTAGCCCTGGGCGCTGTGTCCTTGGGCTCTCCCTGGGGGAACTCCATCTGGACGGAAGGTGCACACCCGTGCATGTGTGCAGTACCTGTGCCAACAGCAGCCCAAGAACACACCATTGGAGGGTGATGTTTCATTAGCCATCTCTTTTCAGCCTGAAATTTTCTCTCTCCGTCTCTCCCCGGTTCCCAACCTCTCTCTTGTCTGTCTCTCTTCCCAGAGGGTATGAACTGCATGAACAAAGACCATGGCTGTGCCCACATCTGCCGGGAGACGCCCAAAGGTGGGGTGGCCTGTGACTGCAGGCCCGGCTTTGACCTTGCCCAAAACCAGAAGGACTGCACACGTAGGTAGATGGAGGCAAAGGGGTCCGACACCCCCACGCGTCTCCTGCCATTGCTTTGTGGGGGGCTGTCCAGTCTACTGGACGTTGGCCGGGGAGGGCTCTCAGCCTCTCGGGGTGGAGAGAAGGGCAGGGCCCCTGAGGGAGCCTGGAGAGGCACGAGGAACAGGGGCTGTCAAACCCAGACTTGGGGGTTCCCTCACCTAGCATAACACCACTGATGGACACAGCCCCAGAGCGGCTGTATCTTCTGTAGGGCCCCGTATGATAGCCCCGCCAGTGCTTATTGTAACCCCTTCCTTCCCCCGACCCCAGAGACGCATTGGCCCTGAGCTCAAGCTCTCTAGTGGGAATGCAGGGACTATGGGTTTCTCGATGGGCCAGGGCAGCCCTTGGTAACAGGATGGTATAAAGAAGAAAAGGAGCTTGGTTCTGGGGCACCCCAGCCTGGGCTGTGCTGACTTTATTTCCAGGATCAAAGATGAGAACTCTCAGTCTGCCCCTACAAGGCTCACCGTAAATGGTGATATCCTGGAAGATCTGGGTTGAATGAGGCCTCTGGCCAAAGATACCACCTTAGGACCCGCTTGGAGGTCAGCCTGCAGGGCTCAAGTGTAATGCACCTCTTAACGTGGTCACCCAGCTCGCCAGGAGGAGTGGGAACCAGCAAACCAAGTAGGACAGGGCTGAACACACTCAGCTAGTCCTCCAAAGCTTCAGACCCAGTGCAGCCTCCCAACAGCTGTGTAGGGAGATGGAGGGATGTGGCCTCTACCCAGTGCAGCTGGGACACCCAGATCGATGTAATGCTTGCCCTGTGTCTGCAAAGAGCTGAGGGAGGCTGGTGTGAGTACTGCCTATCACTGTCAGAGACAAGTGCTTCATAGCAGGCCCACTTTCTGATGCAGAAAAATGGTTTGGAGGAGTCCGATTCCAACTCTCAATAGAGAAAGCGGTCCCAGCCCAGCTATTGAGATGGGAGACTGAGGCTGACCAGCTCTCATAAGGAAAACTGCCTTCCTTCCCATCCTTCATTCACCGGAGAAAGCTGGCTGTTGTTGGTCTATCTCCCGTAGTCATTGTGGTTCAGTTGTGCTCAGCTCCCCTTGGGCACCTTGCCACACCTTTCCCAGCTCATGCTCCCCTCAGACTGTCTCCAAGGCCTTGGGGGCCCACATGCATCAGACACAGTCCCTGTCTCCAAGGAGCCCATGCTGCAACCCCACTCGTGATCTGTCCGTTCCCCAAAGTGAAGACGCTTCCTTCTGCCCAGATGTGGTCCAGGATGGAAACCAGCCTTCCTCTTTGTTCCTGGTCTTTCCTCTGGGACAGCAAAGGTAAACATGTATGCTGTCACCAAAGGCAGGACCAAACAGGGACAGTTGACTGGGAAATGCCCAGCTCCAGCCCCAGGACTCCAGCCAGGCCCTCTTCTCCTCTACACCAGACGATGCCTTGAGCTGCAGAGAAACCTTCTGCCACCTGGCAGCTTTCAGAACGGAAGGTGAATAACCCCAGCTTTCCCAGTCCTCCCTGTTGGGGAGCTTCCTCAGGACAAAGGCCAAGGGCAAGCATGTGTGGAGTGGGCAGGCTTGTTGACAGGCTCGGCCGGCAGGAAGGCGCACCCCTTCAGTCAGACCGGCTGACGCCCGCTCTGGCCAAGCCCTGAGCTAGGTGCTGGGGGAGAGCTGCAAGCCGTGGGAAGAGGCTGGACTGACTGACTCGCTACCTGATTCCTTAATGCCATCTTGGACAAGTGCTACAAGGGGACAGTTTGCTCAGAGAGCATCTCCTGAGGGGCCGACGTGGTCTGAGAGGTCAGGAGCAGGCAGCGCTCCGTGAGCGGCCGACTCCCCCTCCCCCACCCCGACAGAGAAGAGCTAAGCCGGGACGTTTGCTGGTATAAGAAACAGCAGCCCCACTCTCCTCGCTAGGTGGCTGGGCAGTGCCCAGGTGTGTGGAGAGTCTGGTACCAATCTTGGGCCAAGGAGTGAGTGACTGCCCTGCAGCGCTCCTGTGAAGGGGCTGCACAGATAGCTGTCTGGCCAGTCAGCTCTGGTTCCTTCTGTATGGTCAGTGGGCAGGGGGTGAGTATAACATTAGCTCTGAGACTTTCACTCTAGCCCTTGAGAGCACTGGAGGTCCAGGAAATTCTGGATCTGGAGTTGGGTTGGGAGCTAAGGCCTGGCCTCGCCAGCCTTCCTGGACCAGCGGGGCCACAGGAGCTCTGCACCAAACTCTCTGATCCCCCCCAGAGCCCAGGACCTAGCCCAGGGTCAGAGGAGGTTTTCTCCATCCTTCTCCTGGTCTTCCGAGAGCTCAGGGCTCAGGTATTTATTTCTGTGTACAACCTGTAGGCTCTCCAGGAGCTCACATACTTGGCCTTTGGGGGACTGTGGGATGCACAAACACCTCTGTGGAGGGACTAAAGGACCCTTAGCATGGCCCTCCCTCGAGTTGCCCCAGACAGGCCTTTGTCCTCAGAGTCACTTGCAAGGCACAGCCCAGTCCTGGAGCCCAGAGCTTGGAAGAACTATCTGCGGTATCCTCACTGCCTGCTCACCAGCTCCACCCCTGCCCCTCTGAAATGGGGCTTTTCTCAGTCTGGAAAGGCACGTGATGTCCAGCCCACAGTGGGGCTCTGCCTGGGTCTCTCCCCTCACCTGAGATCCATGTGAAGCAGCATTCCCCTGGGACTCTTGGCTTCCCTGGGGCCCTTCCATTTCAGAGATGAGAATGTGTCTCCAGTCTGCCGGGCTCCCAAGAATGCTAAGAGATGCTTCTGTGGAGAAGGGGCCGAGGGCTTTGTGCCCGAAGCCCCAGTTGCGTTTCTTGAAGGAGTTCTGCAGGTCCTTGAAATTTCACCCTGGATGTTCAGTCCCTCCTTCGGATGGTCGTTAGCTCCTGCAGAAGAGGCCACCGGTTAGAGCCTGTGGTTGCTGAGGACGGCGTCTGGGACACTGAGCAGGACCATTCTCTTTGTGTCCTTCCTCCTCAGCTGGCGGGGAGACTGCATGTGTCCGGGCTGATGGGGCCACCGTCACTCCGGGCAGTGCCCCTGGAGGGGAAAGGAGAAGTACCTGGGAAATGCAGCTGCAGGCTCAGTTCTGAAATGCTCAGAGCCCTTCACTAGGGAGTTGCCACTGAGTGACTTCCCTCTGGTAGAAGCCCTGCTCGTGGGTCAGCTGCTGGAGCGTCATTATTCAGACTCTGCCAGTTCGGAATTCTCAGCCCCTCTGACCGTGGTTGCTCTGAGATTTATTTTTACATATTTGATCATCATTAGAGTTTTGCCAAGCAAATTAAGAGAGTAGATAGAATCCCGGACAAAGGCTAAGTTATCCAAGAGGACCTCCTGTCTGTGAGGCCGTGGTGCACCACTTGCGTACAGATGACAGGCTCTCTTAGAGCAGGGCTGCAGGATCCCCTCCCACAGAGATCTTGGATCTCCCTTAGTGACATCCCTCACCCTGGAAAGTGATGACGGTGTCTTTTCTTTTAAATAAACTTGAACTTATCATTTTTTCTACTTCAGACTGGCTCCTTTTTGTTCAGCCCTAATTCAGCCCACCCAGGTTGCTGATGCTGTGAAACATCTTAAGGTTCTGGGCTGACAGGCGCCAGCTCGTCCAGGCCGTAGGCATCGCCAACTTTGTAACATGTTGAAATAAAAGGTCATTTTCAAAACTGCTCCTCAGATGACATTAATTTGCATAAGTTCTGTCTGTTTGGACATCACCTTGGGAAGATTAGGGCTTTGAGGGCATAGAGTTTGAGATGGCAGCTGGGGCTTGGAGAGAATGGACATCTGTAGGGACATCCTTCCTTACACCACAAGACATCGGCAGAGGAAAGAAAGCTCTGCAACAACTAAGGAATTAAGGGTCCTCTCTCACCACGGGCTCCCCCACCACCACTTGCTGAGTATACCGGGTGTTAACAGACATTTGCCCATCGAGACAGGCTATTTTAAAGTGTCTTTTGCAATCTAGGAAGGATAAAATTGTCTAGCGTATCCCTTTCTCCAGCTAACACCGTCCGAGTGCGTCAGCTGTGTGCCAGCTGTGTTCGAAGCCCAGATGACCCAAAGTCTACTCTCTGTCCCACCCCAGGTCACCTCTAGGGAGTGAGCAGTTCCATCCAAGACCTCGAGGGGCTGAAGTCCCGGGAAATGTGTGTCTAGTCACTAACTATCTTGTGCCCTCACTTCCCTCCCCCGTCCCTTACAAGAAACAGCCAACACTGATAAACTAATCATTTTTGTTGTCATTCTGTTTATACACACGTACGTACACTTTGGGCCTAACTAGTAACCTGTAACTATGGAAACGGAGGCTGCCAGCACAGCTGTGAGGACACGGACACGGGCCCCACGTGTGGCTGCCACCAGAAGTACGCCCTCCACTCGGACGGTCGGACCTGCATTGGTAAGTCGGTGCCCTTGCCGCGCACTAGCACCCTCGCGCCACCTGCCCGTCGGGTGCACCATGTGGCCTTGACGCCAGCCACACCCCTCCGTGTCCCGGTTTCCAAGAAGGAAGCTTCAGGGAAACAGAATGGGAACGCCCCATGGTACTGATGGGGCTGGAGGGCGTCCCCGGGGAAGCTTTCTCTGGAGACTTACTTGGGGTCGTTCAGCCACCAGGACCAAGCGCCCCTGCGTTGTGTCACTGCGGGTTTTCTGCGGGTCCTCGTCCTCGGCGGTGTAGGCGGTGGCGGGGAGGGAGTTATGTGTGCCTAAGGAGGGCAGCCTCTGTTCCTGAAGCACAGGTATTTCCTCCCCTAATGTGGAGACACAGTCAGATTCCTTTACCCTACCCAGCCTCGTGACCTGCGCTGCCCACAGCAGTCTGGAAAACCAGGAGGCTTTAAGTCTCCGTTGTCTAGAACACTGGGGGAGATGGGATGCTGTGGATCCTGGGTGGGTCTGGGTGTTTACTGCTTTCCCTTCCCGAGCTCCTGGGACCCTCAGCAGATTTCCTCTCCTGCCTGGAGTCCCTTCTGCTCAGCGATGCCCCTCCCGTCGCCTCACCTGTTACGTGGAGTCTCCATTTGAGCCTCGGTCATCGCCTTCCTCCTGGTCCTTGTTTCCAAGGGGAGGCTGGACTGTTTGTGATTACCTCATGTATAAGCACAAGGAGGTTCTTTCCCCACTCAAATATCACTGCAAATTTTTTAACTGAGAAAAAGAGGAAGTTTGCAGTTGGTGCCCAGAGTTCATCCTCTTCTTTCTCTTCAGCGCTGGCGAACTTTAGAAACCCACAGGTCAGTGATCATGTTTATTTTTAAAAAAGGCCCCATTTCTTCTTATCAACTCGGAAGATATTTCTTGAGGGATTTTCAAGCAAGCGAGCAAAGCTGTGAAGCCCAGAGTTTGCTGTCGCATTCTGTCCCCTGTGACTCTGCTCCCTCGCACCCGGGAGTCGGGCAGAGGCGCCGGGCGGGGCCCCAGCGGTGCCCTCCTGGTCCCAGGCTGTCATCCCAGCTGCTGCCTGCCTGGTTCTCCCTTCCTCTGTGTGGTCTCTCCTCTCAGACAGCCGTTTTTGGTTTCATTTTACCTCATTCCTCCTGCTTTTCTGGTGATGGTCCCTGATTGCCTGTCTTGTCTGATAACTGACGTTCATTAATTATTTTCAGAGCCAAAAGGCAAACCAAACAACCAAAAAAAAAAAAAATTCAAAGCAAAACCCGGTCTCAGACCAGTGTCTCTATTGCAGCCTGATCCCATCTAGAACCTCCTGTCCCGCCTCTCTCCCTGTCTCCGCTGTCCTGCGGGGGGCTCTCCCGGGCCCCCCGGCCCCCTCCTGTCTCGTCTGCTGGGGTCCGCCTCAGTGTTTGCGTCTGCAGTGGGGCCACATCCGCCGGCTGCGGACCAGCGCAAACAGCTGCTGGGCCAGACACACACCCAGCCTCGTCTAACACATCTTGTCTTTGTCGACCCGACTCATCCTTCCTTATTTTTTTATCTTTTAGTGTCTGCTGCATGTGAAGGTCCCTGCTTGGATCTACTTTCTAATGTAACTTTCCTCCCCCCTTCCCTCCCCTCCCCTTAGAAATCCTTTTCCAGACCCAGCTCCTGGGCTGTGGCTCCCTGCTGGCCAGGAGAGCCTTTCATCTGACTTTGCTCACTGCTCCTCAGGCTCCACACATCGCCCACTGAGCAAAGATACGCAAACCGGCTAACCTAACGTGCTCCTCCACGGGAAGCATCTTGGCGTAGCTTCGTGCCGAGTGCCCAGAATGTCCCCTGGCCCGCCTGGCCGTCTCTCTCCGCACGCTCCCGAAAAGACTGACCCCTCTTTGCAACCCCTTGTTGAGCACTTGAATGTCTAGCTCTAGTTCTCTATAGACAAGCAGGCAACCAGCGCTGCCCAAATCGATCCCGTGGTTTTTCTGTGTCTGTTCAATTGGATCCACTGTTGTGTGTGTGCTTTTGTTCCTTCGTGTGTTTTGTTCTCAATTTTGCATGAGTGTTTGACACACTGTCACGCTGTTGAGACAGGGCGTCTGCTGTCCAAGCGCATCCATCACCGGACCTCGCAGCCCTGTCCCCTTGTCCTGTGCCTTGTCCTGTGCCTGCCTCTCCAGCCTGAGCCGGGGGTATCTGTAATCACTTGTGTCTTCCTGAGCACCAAGGTGGGGCTGTCTGCTTCTACGGCCCTCGGCAGATGGGTCCACTCTGACCCCAGCCTCCTCCTCTGTTTGCTTGCAGATGGACCCTGTGTCCCATCTGTGTCCTTTTGTGGTCATCCCCTTTTCTGCACCCCCTCCCGCCCTGCTGCCTCTTTGCTCTGCCCTGAACATGCCCACCTTGGAGGTTCCTGGGATTAGCCCCTTGGCGAGGACACCGCGCTGGCCCAGCATGCTGTGTTGGCTTTGTGTGCGCCACGCCGAGAGGCTGACTGTCTTGGGCCGCGGGAAGTGGGCTCTCATTAACCACCGGCTCCGTGTTTGTCCCTTACTTGTGTTTTAGAGAAGGATGAGGCTGCAATTGAGCGCTCTCAGTTCAATGCCACGTCAGTAGCTGATGTGGACAAGCGGGTGAAACGGCGGCTACTCATGGGTAACACTTTTCTTCCACTTCCTTTGTTGTACTTGCACCTTTGTTCATGTGTGTGTGTGCGGTATGTGCTGGTTGTGGGGCGTCTGAGTGTGTGCGTGCTGGTGTATCAGGCTGTGAGTGTGTGCTGGCCTGTGGGGTGTGTCTGTATGTCTGTGCGCGTGCCCACGTGTGTGCAGTCACGGGTGCCATGTGTGAGTGTCCAGATGTGAACTCACCTTTTCCTTTTTAAAGTTTTTACCCTTCATCAAACACGTGTGTTTCTTTGTTTGTGTGTTTGTAGCAGAGAACCAGAGCCGTGTCAGGTGGCCTCTGCGTGTTGCTGTAAGCCTCCTCCGCTTGCAGTAACGCCCACACTGGCAATCAGGGCCCCGGGATCAGCAAAGCCACACTGAGACACAGAAGCAAAGAAGGGCTTTAGCATAGGCCAGGAATGCAGGCAGCACAGTCCTTACCCGTCTGCTCGCCTAGGAGAGAAGCCACATCCAGGGAAAAGAGGCACATATAGCTCCAGGGCTGGGAGATCTCAGGGGCGTCCATTCCCTCTGCTCACTCTAAGTTGAAATCTGCTACCCAGAGAGGCAGAGACTGGTTAAGGTCATCTAGCGTGCCCAGGGAAAAGCAGGACTCACTCAGCCCCTTCTGGCCCCAAGGCTCCCCAACTCCGTGAATGACCTCGGCCTGAGCTCACTGGGCTGGGAGCTTTGGCCCACTTTTCCATGGTTCCCCCTCAGGCACCTGCTTGCCTTGAGGGGTCCGTGTGAGGTTGGCTGTGCTCTGAGCACTGCTCCCGGGCTGGATCCAGACTCTAGGGAGGCTCGCCCGGAAACACCTGGTGCTGTTCAGGGGGCTCGGGAGGCCTGCTGGTGTGGCTGATCCTGGGCAGTGTGGGGGGAAAGGAAGGAGGAGAAAGTGTCTGTTCTGCACCTGCACTCAGGCTCAGAAAAGCAGGTGTGCCTCCTCTCTCATTTATTCTTCTGTCCCTCAGTCAGGTCCATAGTTCTGGGGTTGCCGGCCCCTGGGTGGCACCAGCTGCCCGGGCCTCTGGAGCACAGCTGTAGGGTCGCCTGGGAAGGTCACGACCTTCTTTGTGGCACTCTGATAGCTCACACCAGCCTTGGGAGCTGAGGGGCCAGACAGTGAGTCTCCCGCATCTCAGAGGAGGAAAGTGGGGCTCATTGGCGTGCCCTGGCTTGCCTGAGGTGACACAATACCCTGCATAGCTGAGCTTAGCCCAGAGGTCGTGGTCATGTGTGCCATCTTAAGTGTTGGGGTCACAGGACCATGGAGGTCAGAGCCTGAAGGTCCCAGAGAGGTCACCTAGTTTCGTGGTCCTCACGTGGACCTCAAAGGGGCCCCAGCATCTAGAGGAGGGAGGGCTAAGTGGGGCCTTGAGAGGGATGTGGCCTTGCGTGCTGGGGAGTAGGGTTGAGGCCCGCCCTTCCCAGTGGGATTGTGAAGAGCAAAGGAGTCACGGGCTGGCTGACGGTGCTCTATGAACCCTCTAGTCCACGCTGGACCAGACAGACGTAGCCCTGTTTCTCAGATGAGAACACTAAGGGCCAGAGAGGCAAGAGGATTCACTCTGGTCACACAGGCAGACAGGACGAGCTCAGGCTGGAAGGCCGCTCTCCCAAGTTCTCTGGACAAGGCTGTCTCATTGACTTCGGCTGTCTGGGTTGGCCTGGGAAGGGCTAGAAATGGCTGAGGGGTGAGCCTGGAAGCCCCAGCAAGCAGGCATGTCCACTCCCCTCTAGGAAAGTGTGAGTCAGCACTGTGCACTTTCTGGAAAGGTGGCTGGAGGTGGGGAGTGGGAACCTAAGAGTTACCGGTGCTCGGAGGCCACAGTGAGGCCCAAGAGGGCCCAGGCCCCTCGGCCTCGCTTACTAGGAGAGGTAGGCGCTGCTGCCCGAGGCCAGAGCTCCAGAGCAGGGCAGGACCAAGAACTGGATGGTGGCCGAAGAGGGCTGAACTGAGTTGGCATCAGGCAGGTGGGTGGCAGAGGGGTGCGTAGGTGGAGAGAAGGGCCGCTGCACTTGCTTTTCCTCATTCCAGTTGGTGGGTAATGGCCCAGAGCCAGATCCTGGCGTGGGGCTGGGAGGTGAGGAGGGAGGATCCGAGAATACAGGTACCCTCACCCCAGGTTTGGGAGGGCAAGTTGGGGGGCTGGATGTGGAGACTCTGTGCCAGGCATCGGGAGGGCCAAGGATGAGGGTGATGTGTGGCCCCCTGCACTCCCACCTTTCTGATTATAGAAATCCCCCACCCCACCCCCTTAGAGCCTGTCCTGCCCCACAGACAGAGGAGACCTCTCCTCCTCTGGTCGCCCTACAGTGCTTACAACAAGCAGACAAGGGCCAACAGCCAAGGCCCCACGCCCAGAACTTGGTAACCATCCTCAGAGGCTTCCGTGAAAGGCACTATCTAGAGCACAGGGAGCCCTTCCTCAGGAGCTCATCATTCTTAATACTTGTCTCCTCTGAGAGCAGCCCATGTGGTACAGACTTAGGATCCTACTGGACTTCAAGCCCTAACCAGTAGCCTCCAGTGAGGCATGGCTTCTCCCAAGCTATATTAATAGAGGCAAGGAATGGAGAATGAAGGAGGTGACCGTCCCCATTCTGCCCTGTGCTGGTCAGAGCACACCTGGGGCACCACATTCAGAGCCCCCCCCACCCCCCTCACCCCCCACCCCACCCCCCCGCACAGAGAGAGCGGCCTAGATGGTGAGGGGTATCAGTTGGGTCAACATCATTGGCCTGTGGAAGGGAGCACAGGCAGTTTATCCCAGTGGATCCTGGGACTGGTGGGCCTCTTGAGCCCTGTTTTGGGTCCTGGGAGGGGCCAGGGGTAGATCAGGCAGAGGAGGAAGGGCCTTGTTCCTCGGCCCCAGAGCAGAAGAGGAAGGTGAGACACTGGAGTTCCACAGCAAAGTCAGACCCTGGGCCGCCCTGCTCCAGAGTCTGTGCCCTTGGCACTGCGCTGGCCAGCTCCCCGTGAGAGGCCGGAGATAAGTGACTATTGTGAGAGGAGGCTGGGCGGCCGGAATGCCCAGAATGGTCTAATGTGAACAGTACCCGTGTAGACATGGACAGGGGTCTGCCAGAGAAGGGCGTGTGTGCTGCAGTCACCTGGTGGCTGAGGTGGCCTGGCTGGTGTCTTCCAGTCCTGAGATGCCCATTGTCCCCTGTGTCAACGGGCTTGTTTTCAGGGTGGGCAGGAAAGGGCTGAGAGGACTGCCTTTGCTCTCCAGAGGGGAGTGGGCCCAGGCAGCTCTTGCCAGCCCCAAGGCCCCGTGAGCCATGCCCATTGCCACTCTCCATGGTGACCACACCTCAGCAGCAGGCTGGTCCTGCGGGCTCAGGGTGAGACCCCTTCTCTGTGTCTCAGAGAGGGTAGGGGGCCTCCTCGCCACAGGATTCGTGCTTCAATTTACCTTCCCCCACATGGAGATGGGGAAGTTAGGTTTTCTATGCTCTTATAGGCAGTTTGACTAAGCATTATTTCAGAAATACTTTGTGCCCAGACTGTAAAGGTCACAGGTCCCTTAGATGTCTGCAAGCAGCCTCACTCTTAACACGGCCAGGAGCCAGGACATAAGCAAAAAACAGGACACAAGATGTGTGAGCTAAAATCTGGGCCCTTGACCCTCATTTGAGCCTCTCAGCTCCTTTCCTGGAACCTGCCCATTCTTGGTTTACCCAAGAGCTTGCATTTGGTTACAAGGTCCCCGAGTTTGGAAACATGACCACAAGTGCTGACTGAAATCCTGCAGTGTCACCTCCGCTAATTATGGCCCTGGCTGCTTTCCTCTGGCGCCCGGAGGCTCCATCCCGGGTGGCATGGGGAAGTAGAAAAGGCTGTCTCTGTTAGAAACCACAGGGAGGACCCCGGGCTCTGAGGGGTGAGGTGATCACTCAAGCACTCGAGCCCTGCGCCGGTCCGGAGGCTGCAGTGGGGATTCTGGCTCGAAGGGGAAGGAGAAGGGGAAGGGAAGGGGAGGGGGCCGCAGAGGTCGGGAGCTGCAGGCGGTAAGACAGTAGTTGTCAGTCTAGAGTGTAGGCAGAATAGAAACCTCCAGAGAGCTGGGGGGTGCTCTGCAGCACCTCGGCCTGGGGCCGTTTGGGGTGGAATGGCCCCGCCGCACCCTTGGGGTCTCAGCAGCAGCCAGTAATTGCTGTTTATAGTCACCGCCCATCACTGAGCACAGGCTAAGAACAGGCAGTTTTGCTTACTTTAAAGAGGCCTCAAAATATGTCATCGATTTTAGATCCCCATTAAAATCAGTTAAAATGTTTAGATTTGAGGGTTGGAGTGATCTATTTCAGTTATCTGGCTGATGTACGTATCTGAAACATCTGAGTACCCAGCTCAGTTTACCCCAGGCCCCCTGGGGTAGAAGAGCAAGGCTGAAGAGACACCATGAGGCACACTTGTCAACTCCAGGTCTGAAGTCAGTTCCTTTCCCACAAGTATACTGAGGGTAGATGCTGTATTCTTTCCTGTTGCTGCTATTAACAAGTTACCACAATATTAGTGCCTTAAAGCAACACAAAGGTATTATGTTCTGTGGGTCAGAAGTTTGCCTTGGGGCTCACTGGACTAAAGGTGTCAGCAAGGGCTGCGTTCTTTCTGAAGGCTCCATGGGTGAATCCATTTCCTTGCCTTTTCCAGCTTCTAGAGGCACCCACGTTCCTTGGCTCGTGGCCCTTTTTCCGTCTTCAAAGCCAGCAGCGTGCGTCTCTCTGACCCTGCTTCCATCACCACGTCTCTTTCTCTGACCCCCTTCTTCCACTTTTAAGGACCCTTGTGACCACGTTCGGCCCACTCAGATAATCCAGGATAATCTCCCATCTCACAGTTCTTAATTTATCCAATCTGCGAAGTTCCTTTTGCCACACAGGGTCACAGGGGATTAAGACCTGGACATTTTAGGGGCTGCTATTCTGCCGACCACAGATGGTTCAAACTTGGGCTGGAGGAACCTGCCAGGTCACCCGGCTTGTGTGAGCTCCACTGAGGCAGAGCCCACCTCTGCCCTCTTCGCTAGCTTATCCCCAGGACCAACGATGTCCTAGCACAGGACAGGGGCTGGAAGTGTGGGACGCACTTGACGCTGGACTGGACAGTGTAGGAAGCCCCGCCCCCACCCCCTTCACTGGGGCTTCCAGCCCCTGCTGTCCCCCAGCCGTGAGCACCCCAGCTTCCTCAGGGTCTCAGTGAACTGCAGCCCACTCCCTCTGGTGGACTCTTCCTCCTCAGCGATGTGGTGACACCACTTGACAGTTTGCAAGTGCTTTCCAGTCAGCCCTCTGCAAAATGAGTCTTTCCACAGCCCTGTCAGGCAGCCGTCCCCACTTACAGAGGAAGAAGTGAGGCCCTGAAAAGGGCAGAGACGCACCCCAGGCCGTGTGGTCAGTGAGCCACGGCCAGGCTACGGCCGAGGCCTGCGACCTCCCAGTCCAGGGCCCTGAGTCAGGAGTAGGGCGGCCCTGAGGTCAGCGTAGGGCTCAGATATGAAGGCTCAGCAGCCATTCCGGGTGGCCTCTTCCCTCCTGGAGGTACTAGACAGCAGACAGCCCATTCCAAGGGTCCCCCTGCATCTGACAGAGCAGGGCTCCAGGCCCAGGGACCACAGTTAACCAGTAGCCCCAGCTTCCTCTGGGCTTGGCACTGTTCCCAGCCTGCACTCACATCACAGCCACCCTGAGAGTGGTGCTGAAGTCATTCCCATTTTACAGAAGAGGAAACAGGCACAGAAAGATAGCTAGGAATTCCTCTCCCTGCACTCCCACAGCTGGCACCTGCCATCTCCCTGCACCACTCGTCCTCTGAGCCCAGGTTTCCCTTCTCGAGAACGGGTGTGACCCGTTCACTGGCTGGGCTCAGAGGAAGGGGATGTGAGGGAAAGGAGAACGTGCCGTGACACACGTGCCCGGGCCTGGCACACAGGACAGGGCTCAGGAAGGGGAAGCCGTTGAGAGAGTTCCGGAAAGTGGTAGAGGGGCTGGGACCTGGAGGGCAAGGAAGAACAGGGAGAACGGGGCGATTACGGTAGTAATGGTAGTAATGCCCCATTTGGTGGCGCAGACTGAGACCCACGCTGCCCCTGCCTCATTTGACCACAAGGCCACACTGAGAGGCCCGACCATTGTCATTTCTCCCCTCACACACACACCCCTTCTCCCTCAGCTCCTGGCTCCTCGGGCCACCCAGGGGCCGCCCACCTGCCACCTCTTTTCTGTAGCCACCGTCTCCAGGGTTTCACCAACCTGTGTCCCAGGCCACCTTCCCACCCCCCTAGTTCCAGACCCACACATACAGTCACCTCCTGGAAGGCACCCTTCACCTGTCCCTTGGGCCCTGCACACACGGCCTCTCCCAGGCATCCTGCCTCAGTGGGTCATGCCACCCACCACTCTACCCAGGTGCCATCTTGGACAGTTATACCTGGCAAAGGCCTATCCAGACCTAACTGGACCTTCCCTGCCCCTCCCATCCCCACCACTCACCCCTTCTCTATCAGCACACTGTTTTGTCACAAACCTGGAACCCCCTGACTGGGAGCAGAAGCCAAGGCTGTGCCAGCTCTCATGGCCCCTCGAGGCACAGCACAGGGCCTTGCCCAGGGCAGGAGAACAGGGAAGGCTGGTTGGCTCAGAGCATGGATGAAGGCTTCCTGGAGGAGGTGCCTAGGGATGGGTGGGGTCTCACTACTCGCTCTTCGCACACGCAGGTGTGCAGGTGTCCAGGTGTCCAGCTGGGAGCGAAAGGGCAGGCCCCAGAGCCTGGATGAGCCTGGCAGTGGGAGGGGGGCTCAGAGAAGTCTAAGACAAGGGAGGTGTGACACGGGGCAGTTCCCCAGGCCAGGCGCTCAGCAGGAGGCCCGGCCGGAGGGAAAGAATGGACGGACCTTGGGGCCTGGGCAGACACAGCCCTTGCTGCCCACAGGGCTGAGCTCCAGGCACTGGCGCTCGTTCAGGAAGAACCAGGGTAGTTAGGTTTCACCCCTGTCGCTGAACTGGTCCCAGCCGTGGCGGGTCTCTGGTCAGCTGGGGCCCCTGGCTAAGGCCCTGAGCTCCTGCCCTCAGTCAGTCACACACATACTCTCTCCCTCTCCCTCCCCCTGCCCCTCTCCCTCTCCCTCTCACGCACACACACACAACACACGCACACTGCAGGCTGGTGGAAGGAGGGGGGTCATGGTGACACGGCTATGTTGTGGGGTAGAGTGTGGATGGAGGCAGGGTGCCAGGCAGGCCTTATTAGAGAAGAAGAGGGGCAGGACATTGGCTGGCCCCAGATGGGGAAACTGAGGCTTAGAGAGGCTGTGACCCGCCCACAGCCACCCTATGAGTTGGGCAGAACCAGAGCTCCTGGCGCCTGGGCCCTGGCACTTTTGAGGACCAAGCCTGGCTGGAGGCAGTGGTCCAGCCCCTGCCCTGAGAGGCCCAGAGCACTCACCTTAAGTCTCTTGGCTTCTTTTGGAGCCTGAGGCCTGTAGCTTTCCCCTCTCTTTGGGCCTCGGGTGAAATTTAAGTCTGACTCCAGCCAGTCTGTAGGCCTATCCCATAAAGTGTAAAAGCCAAGGGAGACTTCACCTCCGTGGGCACAGCTAACATAGGGCGTGCTTCTGAATGCCACTTTCTCGGCCCCAGAATTGAGGGTAGGGGCAAAGGCAGGGTACTGGGAACTAGGGACGTGGCCTGCCCCTTACAGACGGGTCAGGGTGGGCATGCCCTCCCCAGGCCCTGGGGTGGTTCTGTGTGGTAGGACTACAGATGGGGAGGAGGCCTCTGCTGCTGTACAAGCCGTGGCGTCAGGGAGAACCTACCAGGAAGTGCGGCTGAAGCCCAGTTGTTGGGTTTAGAGAACTTGCAGGGGACCAGGGTTTAGGAGGGTGGTGTCCAGCAGAACCCTGAGGGCTGAAGCCAGCGTGGCACAGATAGGTTGGTGACAGTGCAGCTGGAGGCCAGAGGGTGGGGGGGACCATGGAATGGTGTGACAGAGAGGTCATGTGGCCAGAGGGGCGCATGGGGATGACCCCTGAGGACCTGGAGGGAGATAGTGCTGTCTCCATCTCCTGGCAGACTTGGCCCGGCCAGGGAGGTGAGGGGTTTAGCCAGAGTTCCACGGCTCTTCAGAGGCAGGTGTTTGTGGCTTCCTTGGGGAATCCACACTTGGACCAAGGGGCTGGGTGTAGGGGTCAGTGGGCATTGGGACACCTGGCCTCCCCTGCCATGTGCCCCTCGATGGCCTCGGTAAATCCCTTCCCCTCTCAGGGCTGTACAGTAGAAAAGCAGTGCCTAGTCCATCGGCCTCTGGGAGCTGTGACAGGGACCCGCTGGGACAGTGACACCCAGGCAAGCACTTCAGCGATCAGAGCGGCCTATAGAAGCATCAAAGGGTGATTCTCGGGTTTGCACAGATCTCAGGCTTTGGGTAAAATGCCCCCTGCTCTGTGGGGGGGCCGTCGCAAGCCTCCCCGTGACTCACGTCCCCGAGCCAGCACCAGGCTTCAGGGCCCGAGCAGCTCCCACGCGGTCAGCCCCTGCCTGCACCCAAGCAGAAGGTCCGCCTGCCCGGTGCCACAGCAGCTTTCCCAGCAACAGGGCGTGGCTGCTGCCCAGCCGCCCACTCAGGGTAACCGAGAGTGGAGGTGAGCCCCGCAGACGGTGGCCCTGCCCCACTGCTCTTCACACTCTGCCCCAGCCCCCTTGGGGGTGTGCACACTTGACCCCACGTGCTCCTTCTGGGCCTCTACCCTCGTCTAAGAGACCATGGTCCCCAGCCCCTCCCTGCCTCCAGCCCCTCCCTGTCCTGCCTTGACCTTTTCCTAGGTTCCTTGGCCCCTCACGATTTGGTCCCACTGGGTCTCAAAACCCTTCAGGATGTGACCTCAGTGACCCCTGCCTCCTAATCACCCCTCCCCCATGCCCACTTCCTGATGTTTTTGCTGGTTGTGGTCCCCTTGCCCTGCCACACTCAGGCTGGCGCTGGAGTGGTTACACTATCCACTGTAGACAAGAAGGGAAGGCACCCCAAAGAGCCCAGGGTATTTTTTTTTTCACCAGTACCATCTTTTGTTCAGCTGCTCTTTGGAGGAGCCCTGGTGTAGAGAAACAGATGAAACTGAACCAGTGCCTGGGTCATCCTGCCCACTGGTTCCCTCTCTCCCCACCCACCGGGAGGCAATGGCCAGCTCCTCCTTGCTGCTTGCCCCTCAAGCCCACCCTCACCTCCCTCAGGGCTTCTCTCTAGCAGACTCCAACCGAGGGCAGGCCAGGTGGTGGCTGCAGACCTGGTGCCGGCAGCTGGCTGTTGACTGAGGAGGAGCCAGAGCCCAGGGCTTCCTGCGGCGAGATTTCCTGGTCTGTCCCAAGGAAGCTGGGTGGTTTCAGGTTGCTCAGCCAGGCTAGGTCCTGGTTTTAAGCACTGTGCCTTTGTTCTTACAGCTGGGACACTTGAGTGGAGTTTTGCCAACAGTGACATCTCTTTCCAGTTTGTTGTCCCGGCCCAGGCTCTGGAGCCAGGCATGGGGTCTGTTCCTACGTCACCATGCCCAAGTCACCTCACCTCTCTGAGCCTCAGTTTTCTCTTTTGCAAAAAGGGGGTTGTAGTCTCTCCTCTGAAGCAGTTTAGATGATGCTTGCCGTGCGGCCCCGGCCATGTGTACACGTGAGGCGGGTGCTCTGTCACATTCCGTCCTTTCCTTCTTCTCCTTCCCCTGGCTGCTAGCATTTTCCCAGGGCACTCAGAATGCCAGTGAGGAATACCGCCTTGATGGCAGGTCCCAGGCAGTGAGGAAAGAAGCCCGGGCCTTCCTGACCTTGGTCGGGGCATAGGTGGGCTGATGCTGTAAGAACGGGGACCTGGAGAACCAGCAGGGTGAACAAGCACCTTTCAGAGGCTACCCAGGTGCCTGCAATCGGGACCCCTCCAGGAGGGCCGCCCAGCTCACAGGCCGGAGGGAAACAGGGCAGACGCAGGCTCCAAATGCCAGCCTCGCCCGGCTCGCCCCAGGCCCCAGCTCCAGGAAGTGACAGAGTAGGAGGGCAGCGGGGGATGCACCAGTGCTGAAGGCATCCCTGGAAGCGAAGAGGTCTGTGCACTGGCACTGAGCCCTCCCTCAGCCCCAGGCTGTCATCTAACCTGTCCTTCGCTGAGTCCCCAGGGCACCCATCAGGAGTCTGGAACAAGGCTTCCCCTCCGTTGAGCAGCCTCTGGGCTAAGTCTTTGTGTTCCTAGACATATTTAATGTTGCCAGCAACCTGCAAGGATGCTGTTCAGTGTTACAGATGAGGAAACTGAGGCTCAGAGAGGTGAGTGGCTGGCCCAGCGTCACACGTCCTGCTCTTCCCGCTACACCACGCCACGCTCCCTCCAGGGGAAGGTGGGCAGGTGATGGTCCTGGTGTGTGAGTGCCCGGAGAGCGTTAGCTGCTGTTGGTGGGCATTCTGGGGAGAAGGGTCTGACCCCCAGACCTCCCTGATCACACATGGCTGGAGGGGCAGCACAGTGCCGAGGAAGGGTCACCAGCCTGCCGAGCGAGCCTCCTGAGCCTTCTGTAGAACAGGCATAATGATCCCACCCCCCTCCCTCCTGAGGATTGCCTCAAACGAGCTCCCCTTTGTCTGCCCTCAGCCCCTCCACTTAATAGGCAGAGTAAAGGCAGGAGTCAGAGGCCACCGTGGCCCTGCTTCTGCCACCTGCTTTAATGTAAAACATCAGTCATCCTTCTGGGCAGACAGGCCATTCAAGATTCCTCAAACCAAACAAAGAACCCTCCCCAAGGTCTGCTCCTCTCACTCCTGGTGGGCCTCTTCTCTGCCCCCGGCCCCCCACCCCCGTTGCTGCAAACTGCAGGTCACCTGCCCTTAGGTCCGGAAGGGTTCTGTTCTGAGCACCAGGATGAAGATCCTGCCCACCAGGCAGGCCCATGAGAGTGTGTTGCCCTGCAATCGTAAACCGACCTGGTGCCTCTGGAAGACAGTTCCACTGACGAAGCCTTACCTCACAGCAGACTCCCTGAGTGGGGCCGAGTTCCCGCGTAGAGGGAGCCCGCAGCACAGTCTGGGCCCACAGGCCTGTAGCTTCTGCGCAGCTGGGCCAAAGTCGGCAGAGGGCCCAAGTGGGCCCACAGTGGCCCGGCTGTGTGCTACAGAGGCAGAGGCCGGGACCCACCGAGGCTGCCTCAAGGCCGCGCCGGCCCTTTGAGGAACGTGGGCCGAAGGGGTCCCTTGGCCTCAGACGTGACAGAATGCAGTACTGGGTGCCAAGCGGGGCCTTCCAAGGCCTCCTTTCCTACTTCCCCTCAGACCCGGGCTTGGGGACGCAGTCCTGAACTCCACAACCACCCCGCCCCCAGCTCCCTGCCTCCCTTCCCCCACAGTCCCTCCACACCCACTGTCCCATCACATCAGCCACCAACATGTCCCACAGGGCCCAGCTCCACTCAGAGGGCCAGACACCTCTGGGGCACGTTCATCCAGCGCCCCAGCCTAGTGGCGCGTCTCCACGTGTGGGTAAGAGCTACCCTCTGCAGACCACTCTCGGGAGTGGGCGTCTGCCCAGCCAAGGCAGAGCAGGGGGTTCTGGGCAGAGGAGAAGAAGCAGGGGCTCAGAGGCAGTGTGGTTGGGAGCAAGGTGCGCATTCGGCGAGCGAGGCTGAGCCCCCGCTCCCCACTCCCTGCTGAGTGGCTGGGGAAGCCACTCCTCTTATGTCAGCCTGACTCTCCTTACTTGTCAAAGGGACTTCCTGAAGAAGACCCACCTCACCGTGCTGGCACGGTGAGGGACACAGGCCCACGGACAGTGCTCACGACGGGCCACAGGGCGACCCAGAGGTCAGTGGGGCCAGCACATAGAGAAGGGGCAGTGAGGGAGATAGGGCCACTGTGTAAGGGCCTCACCAGGGAGCATGGCTTTTATCCCAAAGTGATGGGAGCCATGGAAGGCTCAGGAATCAGCTGAGGGAAGAGGGTCAGAGGTCAGAGGATCCACGGCTAGGCCAGGAGAACCGGTGGCTAACCACTGTTCACAGCTGGCTTCAGTTGATCCTAGTGGCAGATGGGCAGGCTGACCAGCCCTGACTGAGGCCTAGACAGGTGGCCGAAAGGGCTTGGGGCTGCTGCCACCACTAGGGTGAGGTCTTTGAGGGACAGGGCAGATATCTGGGCTGGCAGGGTCTCTGTGGGTCACTGGGCCTCTGGGTGTGGGACCAGACAGCTGTACTGTCAACAAGCCTCGGTGATTCCCAGGCACAGCACAGGTGGAAAAACCACAGCCCAGAGAGGGGAAGATCCTTTGCCCAAAGTCCCACAGCACATTCGGAGCTGTGTGTGGCACTCAGGCCTCCGGACCCACATGCAGTTCTCATCATGGGCACTCCCCCAGGGCCCCACTGGGCTGCAGCGTGCAGTGCTGCTCACTGATGCTCTTCCCAGCCCCAGATGCCCTCCTGCCTTCTCAGCCAGGTGAACCCCCTCGCCCTTCAGTCCACCCACCTCAGCTTCCACCTCGCCTTTCCAGCGCTCGTGACTCTGGCTGCTACTGGTAGATTCAGAGGTCCCCTGTGCTGTCAGGTTCGTTTCAGGCACCCCTCCGCCAGGCCTGGCATGGGACAGGGGCTCGGTCACTTCGTTTTATCTCATTCCTCATGGGCCTCCAGAGTCTTGTTCTTTCATCTGGTCATTCAGCAGAAATTGAGCCCCTCCGCTGTGCCAGTCCTGTGCTGGGCACTGGACCCCTGACACCAGGGACCCAGGGTCACTCTGACCCTGCCTGGAAAGTAAGTGGTCGTTGGGAAAGACCACCAGACAAATGAAAGCCCAGGGCCTGGGAGAGGCTGCAGGGCTCAGGAGAGCTCTCGAGGGGCCTCCTGAGTCATGAGGAATGCATGAAGCTGGGCCAGGGAGCCATCCTGTGGACCCCGTGGACCCCGTGCTTGGGTGTGATGGGGCAAGGGGTGGGAGGCAGGCCTAGACTCCTGGGAGAGAGGCAACGTCCAGGCCCTATTCTGTCTCCCTGATAAACCATTAACCCCTGAGGCCTGGCTCAGCGTCAGATTCATCTGTACCTCCTCTCTCGTGGCCACTCAGCACCGAGGAGTCGTTCCCAAATTGTTGGTTGGACAGAGGAGTGAACCTATCTGTGGCCCCGCTAGGCTGAGGCCTCCACAAGAGCAGAGACCGTCCGAGGCAGGTCTGCCCAGCGCAGAGGAGGAGCTCAGAAAATAATTGTCAAATGAATCAGCAACTGACTTTGGGTGTTAAGACTCCACATGCAGAGGTTCTAAGAAATGGCACAAAGAGTGAGCGTGTGGTCACAATTGTGACAGTTTACAAAGCACCATCACGTCCACGTTTTGTCTGGGCCTTGCAAGAGCTACGTGGCAAATATTACCATGTCCACATCGAATGTCAGGAAACTCAGACTCCGAGAAGTGAAGGGACTTGCCCGAGCTCCGGGGCCAGCGGATGGAACTGTTTTCTGACTCCGTAGCTCGTGCTGTGTCCAGCACTGTGACTGAGCCTGTCCTTCACGGGCCTTGCCGGACTTTGCCCCAGCTCTAGGGTGGTGCAGGCAGGCAACGCCAAGTCAAAGGGCATCCTGCCATCTGAGCCCCGTCCCTCTGTCCGAGCCCTGGCCGGGCTGCACAGAGGTCCAGTGGAGTGGCTGGCCTTTCCTGCTCAGCTTCTGCTCCACCTCTGTGTGTCCAGTGCCTCTCGCAGGGCCTGGCCCAAAGCAGAAATCCCCTAGGGAAAGACCGAAGACTGGCCTTTTAGCACATCTGGGGCTTTCTCACCTGCTGAAAATGGGTTCGCTCCCGGGCCCCTTCCACTTTAGACCCCCCAGCCCCATGCCTGGCCTTTGCCAGCCCAGCCCTATGGGGTAGGAGTTCTCCCCACTCACTGGGTGAGGAGGCCGGGCACCATGGGCGCCCATCTTTGCTTCCTCAGGCCACCAGCTCTGCCGCCCCACTGCAAACCGCCCCTGAGGAGCCCATGGAAGGCCTGGCTCTCTGGCCTGGTCTGGCTCACTCATCAGCCTGGAGTCCCATAGCCTTGGGTTCAAATATTGGCTCCTCCCAATAGCTGCGTGACCGAGGACATAGAGCCAGCTTCACAGGGGCATAGTCAAAGGGAGGACAGGGCTGTCTGGTTTCAGAATCTGAGTCAGTGGTGGCCTAATACCAGGCCTGGGTGGCCTCTGGTCTTGGGGAACAGAGAGGTGAGGCTGCTCTGAAGCACTCAGAGACGGGGGCGAGGGGGAGTGACCCAGGTTGATTGCCCCAGGGCACAGAGCCCCCTCAGCAGCTTCCAGTAGCCTCTGCTTGGAAACTCCCAGGGACAAGCTCCCAGTTCCACCCAGCAGCCTGTCCTGTAATCGTGGACTTCAGTCCCCAACACCCACGTAGCCCAGAGGACTGGGTAGACTTCATTGTCTCCCTTCCCGTATGTATCGCACTATACTGTGTCCATCTACTAATGTCAGAACCATGCACCCAAGGTGGGCACGGCAGGAACGACCAACCTGTGCTGTAGTGGGGTGCTGGGGGCCAGGCAGGTGCAAGGCCCCCAGCGAGGGCAGCACTGAGGACAGGCTGATGGCTGGTCGCTCACTGTGCTCACCCTCGCCCTCACCCAGCCCAGGGCCTGGCAGACAAGGCCCTCAGTGAGCATTGGCTCTCAGCGTTATCACGTGAGCCTGAAGGCACTGGCTACCCAGAGTGAGGCGGTGGTCTGGAGGAGAGGACGTTTGGCAGGCTGTGAAGGCACGTAGAACACTGGAGGCCTGGCCCGGAAGGGCAGCAGTAAGAGCGGGAGCAGAATTAGATGTTAAGGAGGTCACAGGACCAGGCCGAGTGAGTTGGGGAGGGGGCCTCCTGGGAGGCTGCCTTGGAGCAGATGGGGGTGGCGTTCATGGCACCAGGGAATAGTGGAAGAGGAGCCACGGGGAGGAGATGGAGAGTCAAGGGCATGCTTGGCTGTAAGGGCCCTGCGGCTGGGGCTGGCTGGAGATGGAGATTTGAGGCGGGTGCCACCAGCTCTGCCACTCACCAGCCACACAGCCCTGGGCAGATTCCGGGTGCTTGCGTCAGTTCCTCCCAGGGAGCTGGCAGCTGCGGGAGCCATCTCAGAGCTGCTGTGAGCGCGGGGGGCGTGAGGCTTGGAAGGCTGAGTGGGGCCTGACACAGGTGACCCATCATAACGAGGAGCTGTAGTGGTCAGCACCCAAGAACAGCCCACGGGACCCTCACTGAAAACCTGAAGTTTAGACACAGAACACTGCCTGGCGCAACACGGGGCACTGAAAGTGTGCATGGTGCGGGGAGCAGACTGCGCTGGCAGTCCAGAGAGCGAGTGGCCATCCAGGCTTGACCCCAATGGGCAGGTGGGGCCAGCAGGTGCCCGAGGCCCCATCAAGACCTCCAGAGACAGGAAGGGTCTACAAGACCCTTGGAGCCTGTCTGGCCAGGACCATTTCTCAGGGACCCAGCCCCCAGGGCCTGAGCCCCATCCCCACCACAAAAAGGCCCACTGTCATCCTGCTGTCACCAAGCAAGGCCACCCAGCTATGCCTCGGCTGAGCTCTGGGCGCCTGCTGCTGCCCCCTCCTCCCAAGTGTCCCCCCTCCCGCTTCTCCAAGGCCGGAGCCTAATTACCTGCACCTGGGAAACAGGTGCGCTCTCTGCCCGTCTCCAGAGAGGGGTTCTCCCACATGAAAGGCTGCAGAGGCACTTGGAAGTGTACATTGGCTCTTTGATTTGGGGGTTGGGGGCGGGATTTCCCTCTCTGGTCATAACCTCAGGAGAGGAAACGAACACTGGCTGAGTGACTACTGCATGCTGGGCCCCAGGCCAGGCGCCATTAGTTGAGGCATCTGTTTGATCTCCCTCAGCCCCAGGAGGGAAGGCTTGTTGTCCTCATCCGCTGGGTGTGGGTGCTATGGTCCAGCCCCGAGGGGTGGCCTGCCTGGGTTACTCATGAGTGACAGCCAGGATTCACACGTGGGCCTGCCTGCCTCCATTGCCCCAGTAGATGGTCCGGTGGGGAGACAGGCAGGCATGAGCAGGCCGTGTGCCAGTCAGAGCATGGCCCACGCTAACATGGAGGCCCACCTGCGTGAGTACAGGGCAGGGCAGGGGCCTTCCCTCTGCGTCTGGGGCTTGGGAGGCCCCTCGTGGAGGTGGTCTCTGAACTGGGCCTTGAACCATGAGCAGGCAGGAGGCCTCCCGGCTGCTGGACCAGCACACACAAGGGTGGGGAGCCTCACAGAAGCTGCCCACGCCCAGCTGGGGGCTAGGATTTGTGGAGACACACTGAGAGACAAGGAGTCAGGGGCGAGGAGGCTTGCCTCTCAGCAGTAGTTACGGCTCCCTCCATCATGGTGAAGACGTTAGCCTTGAGGAGAAGGGCTGGTGGCCCTCTGCAGCAGGCAGCCCCACCTTCAGGACACCCGCTACAGCCGCCCCGCAGAGGCACAGAGACACGCACTCACACACACAGAAGGGAAAACTGGGTTTCTCCCACTCACCCCCACAAGTTGAGGTTCAAAGGAAAGGCATCACGACTTTGGTCTAGTTAGCAGCAGGGACTCCTGGCAGCTGGGAGTATGTGTGCATTTAGTCATCCTGCCTTCATCCCTAGATCCTCCCAGAGAGAACCCAAGGCAGACACCACAGCAGGACAGACAGACAGAATAAGCCTGTTAGGAGGAACCTTCAGGGAAAAAGCCCACGGGGCCAGGCACCATGGGAAGCCAGGCTGGCAGGCAGGGCTTTCAGGTTATAAAAGATGGGGCCCTTGGCTCTCAGCTTCTTAGCAGCAAAGAGAAGAGGGAAGCCTGCTCAGGCACTATTCCCACAAGATCAAAGCAGGCCAGATGCTCAGGAAGAAACCCAGGGTGAGAGGCTCAGGGCCCAGGAACTGGCTCCTCCGTGTGCGGGCCACCTGCGCCCTGGTGACCTGGCTCTGCCAGCCCCTTCTCCAGGCCTGGGGAGGATCACTCTCACCACACGACGGGGTCAGCGACCTGGGTTAGGTCCAGCCATTCCAGCCCCTTTGAATTTGCAAAAGAGAAAAAAAGCACCAGACAAGCTTCAAGTGGACAAAAGCCAGACGCCTTTGGCTTCTCATTCAGTGAGAACAGATGTCGGGCTGAGAGCCTCATCAAGGTGATGGATGGTGTGCCGGCCTGGGAGCCTCCCCTCGCGACTCCATGGTCAAGGCCACCAGCCATTCTGTGCTGAGACGAGTTTGAGACCCCCAGTAACCGCAAATCTGGGTTTGGAGTCGGAGTCCAGGCAGGGCACGAGTTTAGGAATCTCCCTGGGCAGTTAAACACCAGCCAGGCCAATCTCAGCACTAGCCCCAAACAGTGCTGTTGACCCCATTGGCAGTAACCTTCACGCAAGCACAGCCCTGTGTAGTTTGCAGTTTTCCCCATCCATCATCATCACAGTGTATCCTCACCAGCAACGGCACAGGCATGTCGTCTTTCTCCCATTTTACAGATGGGGAGCCTGAGGCTCAGAGAAGCCCCACAGCTAGAGGGTATCAGAGCTAGAACTCGAACTCAGGCCCCCTGTCTCAAGAGATGCCCCCATGGATGGGGAAAGGTGGTGGCTTCTGTCAGAGGACACTGAGCGTTTCTGTCTCTTTCCCTCCTCAGAGACGTGTGCAGTAAATAACGGAGGCTGTGACCGGACGTGCAAGGACACGGCCACCGGCGTTCGATGCAGCTGCCCGGTTGGATTCACGCTGCAGCCCGATGGGAAGACATGCAAAGGTCAGGGCGGAGCCTCGTCAGCACGTGCCCACCTCCACTGGCCCAGCCCACGGTGGCGCGGACAGGAGCGGGGGCTGCGTGGTTGGGCTGCGTGTGGGCCCACGTGTGAGCACAGGGGCCAGGGTGGTCAGCAGTCACTGGCATTTCTGTTGGGAGGCCCAGAAGAGGGAGGGTCAGCACCAGTGCCCCTCAGCCGGCTTCAAGAGAACGCCGGTTCCAGTGTATATGGATGGGTTCCTGGGCAAAAAAACGGGGTTCTGATATCAAAGGATTTGGCTGCACACTGGGTTGAACAGGTGGAGGACTGCCTAGGCCTCAGTGAGTCACTGGGACTCCCCAAGAGAGGGGCGGCCCATTTCCTCACCCTCACCCTACTTGTCACATCACACCAGCTGGGGTGACAGCATGGCTCAGGGAAGCTTGGGAGTGCAGGTCTACTCCTATCGGGATGGGACTGTCTTCTTGTCACCATTAGAAAAATAAGGACAGTGTGTTCTTGTCACTTGTCACTGGAGGAGTGAAGTGGTGGGGATCTCAACTGAAGGATTAGGAGGCAGAGGAACCTCTGTTTGCAGTTAGAAGATAGGGACCGGGAGGACCTGAGGGTCCTTGCACTTGAGGGAAGCGCGGGAACGGTGGTCTGCCAGCTGCCGGAGGTGACGGAAGGTGGAGCTTTCTCCTCCCACTTGTTCCCTGACTCGCCCCACAGAGTTCCCCAGTGCTCTGGGGGTGCTCAGCGGCTTTGGGATCCCTCAGGAAACACGAAGCGAGGGGGGCTGGGGTTGTGAGCTCTAGAGACTAAAGGGGCCAGCCCTACAGCATGGGGGGACCCATCCAGGAGAGGCCTGCACGTGTTCCGGAACCCTCAGCAGCCATGGCCCTTGGGCAGGGGGTCAGGCCCAAACCCCAGAGCCCCCTGCGAAGGAGTGAGGGGCAGCCCCTCCTCCCACCCACCTGCTGGGCAGCGGGGCAGGGCTGGAAGGGGCGTGGAAGGGGAGAAGAGCTTGGACTTTCCAAGTCCAGTGGGTGAAAATATTGACACAGAGGCTTAGGATGATTTTAAATAGTCCGCGGTGGGCTTTTTTTAAGCCTGTAAAAATAGACAGCATATGACTTCTTCTTCCTGGCCACTTTGCTGGGAAGAACCTAGAGATTATTGACAGAAGTAACAGCTCTTCCGCTTGTTTATTTGAAAATAAAAGCCTTCTGTAGCCCCCTCTCGGCCTATTCAGAGCCAAGGTGCGTCCCAGGCCGGTGGGTGGTATCTGAGGCCTCGCCATGTGGACTCGGTGCCAGGAGGGCCAGCCAAGGCTCCCCGCAGCCCCAGCAGTGTCACAGCAGGCCTGGCCACCTGCCCATGGAGCCGGGACAGAAGAGGGTAGAATCAGGCCACTCTGCCTCCCTCCGAGGCTCAGCGCTGCCCCAGGACCAGGGGCAGGCGTGGCTCCATTCCCAAAGTGAGGCCAGGAGCTTGCCGCTGGGAGCCGAGCTGTCCGGGCCGGAAAGAGGCCTCAGCAGTCACATGGCCCAGGAGGAGCCCCTGAGGGGGCTCTGACTGCTGTCTACTGCCCATCCCTTGGTGGCCCAAGGGGCATCTGTCCCCACCTCATCCCTAGCTTGTGTCTGGGGAAAGGGAGGTGCTGAGGGGAGCTGTCCACACGGCCCCAGGCCCACCAGTCCAAGTCCCCCACCGTGTTTCTCTTGAAACAGTCAGGCCCTTTACTCCGGGATGCCCCTGCTTGGCCCTTTGCCTTTGGCCAGATCTCCTCACTCCCTCTGCCCGGGAGTCAGGACGGCGTCTCATTCACTCACGTGCTAGATGGGTTTGCTGGGCTCCACCTGTGTGCAGGTGCTGGGGAGACAGGTGAATGAAACACATTCTCTGTCCCTGGGGATCGTCCATCGAGTGCAGAAGACAGATATTCGTTTTTCAGAGTCACCGAGAGAAACGTGTATTACAGACTGCTTGGTGCTGGCTGGAAGTACAGTGCGGCGGGAGAGCGAGGCCAGGGCATGGGCTAGGGGTGGGAGGTCAGAGGGCAGAGGGAGGGGCCTTAATCAGGGCAGCATTTCCAGCAGCACGTGGCTGCTGTGCAGAGGCCTGGGGTTCAAGGACCCAAAGGCAGGCAGTGTGCCTGGGTCTGGGGAGATGCAGGGGAGCCAGGCCAGAAGGTGCAGGCAGGGTCTGTGGGCCTAGGGAGGGGGTGGCCCTTCATCCTTCACGCCTGGGTGAGGCCCCAAATGCTATTGGGCAGGGGCAGCACAGGACCAGGTTTTCATTTTGAGAAGATCCCTGGCTACTGCTTGGACAGGGGTCTCTGGGCAGGGTCTGGAAGAGCAGTGAGGTGGCTACTGCCGTCACCCAGGCTCCCGATGACAGTGGCTTGGGCCAGGCGGTTGCAGTGGAGGTGGAGAAAAGCAGTCTGGATATTGTCATAGATACTAGAATTTAAGGATCACAGGACTAGTCTAGAACTGCATAATACGAACATCGTAACATCTTCAAATCAGGACACCCTGCAAACCAAACGGTGACCTCCAGACCCCATGGTTGGTGTCTTAGAGCCTTGGGCTCATAGCCTGAGTTCCCCAGCTGGAGAGATGCAGGTCAAGGCCAGCCCTGCCGGGATTCCCGTTGAACTCGAGGCGTTGGCCCTGGCGGTTCAGCTCCTCAGTCAGCGTGCACACCCTGGTCTTGGCAAGGGCCCAGAGGAGGATATCAAAGGAGTGATTTCAAAGATTCACTGTTTTCTGGAAGCCAAAATGTCGATGTCAAGCAAGACCAATGGCTGGAGGGAAGAAGTAACAGAGGTCTCAGAAAATCCAGAGCTGAAAACCCGGGGCAGACATGGGAAAGTGGGGGTGTGTTGCCTAAAACACCTGGGCTGTTGGGGGGGTCTGGAGGATTTGTCCCAAGCCCTCGCTTTGTTTCACGTGTGAATAGTGCAGGGTCCAGTCTCGAGGCTCCCTGTTTGGTGCTGCACCCACCTGATATTGGGGAGTGGGCACCTTGCTAATTGGCCCTTCTGAGAGGAGAGGTCTGGGGCCTCAACTCCCTGAGCTGGAGCCTGGATTTCCTCAGAGACACCAGCCCCTCCTCCCAACACCTTCCAGAACAGTCTGGGAGAACCCCCACCCACTGCCTGTTTCCTCTCCTCCCTCGCCTGCCCTCTGTCCGGCCAGCCCAGCCCAGCAGCTTGCCTCCCCACTAGGCTGCTCCAGGACGATGCCAGCCCACTCCCCCATCTCTCCCTTTTTGGGTGGGAGCAGGAACAATTGTCCTTCTCTGCGTTGCTGTAGCCCACCCCTCGCCCTTCCCTCACACACGCACTGGTGCTGAACACTGGCTGATGCCTCTGAATGTTCCACTCATGGCCCAAGACCCCACCCTTCTCTCAGCCACCCCAACTCATTCGTTCACTCATTCGTTCATCCATGCATTCAGTGAGTGCTCCTGGGCAGTCACTCTGTGCAGGCCTCATGCTGGGCCCTGGGGCTCCAGGCAGGAGCCAGATTCCCAGTCTCTGTCTTGGAGACCCTCTTATTCCCTAAGGGCAGGTCCCATGACAAGGAAGCAGCTAACACTTGGAGAGATGTCCGAGAAGGCTTCCCTGTGGGGCAGTTACTCCCAGGGGCAGGGTGTGGTGGGGGCTGCACCAGGTTGGGGGCTAGAGTCAGGGCTGCCAATGCAGAAGCCAAGCTTATGGAAAGAGGAGAGCAAGGCAGCCAGGCCAGGCTGTGAAGGGAAGGGCCACCAGCCTCTGCAAAAGGGGCTAGACCTCTATCCTGGGACCCCAGGAGGCCACAGAAACCTTTTAAACGGGTAGGGGGCTGCTGGCTGCCTGGGGGCCCATGCAGTGGGAAAGGAGGGAGGTCTTAGAGGGGCAGGAAGTGGAGGGGGCAGAGGCTGCACCCCTGAAGCTCATCAGAATGAAGGTTGAGGGGCTGTGTGAGCCCAGCGCCCCCTCACTAGATCCTGGGCTGGAGCTGCGGGTGCCTCCCCGCCTCTGACCCCCAGGCAGTGGCCTCCACCAGCCGGGGCCTCAAGCAAACATGCCTCCCGCCGCTTGTCTGGTTGCTATGACAGCCCCTCAGCTGACGGGCCCAGATGGGGAAGGGGATGGGACTAGGGGCTCCAGAAGGCCTGCAGCGTTCCCGAGGAGGCCAGCCCCTTCTGCGCCTTCAGTCTCACCAGTGATGCTGTGAGAGGCACCTGTCAGCAGCCCCGTTTGCAGATGGGGAACCTGAGGCCCAGAGAGGCGCCTTTCCGTGCCCAGGATCACACAGCTGTCTGGGGCAGAGCTGAGATGGGCCTCGGATCTCCTGCCGGAGGCTTCCAGCTAGAAATTCCCCCGTCTTCCTGTAATCCCCGGGGAGGGATGGTGGAGATGCCCAAGCCTCTGCCCTGGACAGGCCCTCACCAGACTTGACGTCTGCTTCCTCAGAGGCCGCAGGGCCAGCGCGGTGCACCAGAGAAGGCCTGTCTCTGGAGACAGCTGGAACTGGCCTCCAACCCGGCTCCTGCACACGGCTGTGACTCCCCTGTACAGTGTGGGATCTGCTCCCCTAGTTGTTTTGAAGATCACATCAGACCTTGCCAGAAAGTGCTTGGCATGGTCGCCAGCACGAGGTGGTGCCCAGTAGGTGCAGTTACCACCAGAGGGTCCTCCTACTCCCTCTGAGGCATGGGATCACCCTACGGTAGCTTTGTTCCTGAAACACGGGCTTCAGAAGGCGTGCAGGGTTCCCAGTGCTGAGAAGTTGTATTTTCAGTGATCATTTCAGTGTGCGCCCATAGAGCCCTCCTGTGTGCAGAGAGAAGTCCCCCGGCCAACGAGTGGCAGAGCTGGGGGTCACAGCCAGGTCTAGGGAACCGCACACACCCCTGCTGCCTCCTTTAGTGGGGTCACCTCAGGTTCCCTCCCTTCCCACTGTCCTGGTGCCAGAGTCGCAAGAATATGCAAACAGACTGGGTCTTTGGGGTGGAGATGACTTGGGGAGGCCCGCCAAGGGCAAGAGATGCAGGGACACACCCAGATCCCAGTCCTCTGGGGCCTCCACAGGAGAGCAGCTCTGGGGTCCGCCCCTGCCAGACTCCCCGTGCCCCCTTCCCCTCCCAAAGGCTCCGAGAATTGCCGGGGGTGGGGGGCTCTCAGCCTCCCTCTCTTTAAAGCCCCCCTTCTTCTGATGTATTTGACCGCAGACCTGGTTTCTGTCTCATTGTTGGGGATCATTCTGGGAGAGCACTGCTCGAGGACTTTTCAGCAGGCGTCAAGTCCAGCCTGTTTGGTTTGAGGAAAAAGAAGTGAGAGCAGGTGGTGAGAAGCTTGGCCCGCGGTCAGAGTCGCTGGGTTAGGACCACATTCCCCCCCCGGGGGGCCGCTCAGTAAAGTGAGGCAGAGTGACCTTGCTCACAGGGCACTGCCAGTTACAGGGGCTGGATGCTCAGGACGGGCTCAGGGCCGGCTCAGGGGATGCTGGCATCCCAGTCGGCAGCTCTGCTGAGATGTGGCCGCTGGCCAACACGGAGAAGTCCTTTCTGTTTTGCCTGCTGGGAGGGTCTCTTTCAATGCTTCCTTTTTGCTCCCTCCAAATAGGGTGAGAACACCATCCTGAAAGCCGTTTCTTACTTCTCTTACTAGTTGCTGGGTGGTGTCTGGAGGAGGGTGACCAGCATGGGGGCCTGGGGTCGGGGCCTAAGAGGAACTTGGGGATAAGAAGAGGCACCTCAGGGACAGGGTCTCCGACGACACAGTCCAGCGGGCTGGCGTGGGGCCCCGAGAGCAAAGGCCAGATGAGCAGGGCAGTGGAGGGGCGCTCACAGGGACAGGGAGAAGTTTGTGGTACGTCAGCCAACAGGCCGTGCTCTGAGGGAGAAGGCCTCCCATCACTAGAGGTGTGCAAGCAGAGGCCGCCTGGCAGGGGTGCTCGGAAGGGGTCATTATTGCATGGGGTTGGGCCAGGTGACCATCGGAGTGTAGCCACAACTCCTTAAATGCTGGGTGAAGAAATGACCCAAACCAACAGGTGGAAATTGAGGGGCCGCAGGAAGAACCAGACTGGAAGCCGGTCGGGCCCAGGAATACCCCAGCTTCCCACGGCCAGCTGCAGCATCTCTAACATCTCTTACTTGATTTTTCTAAGCCTCAGTCTGCCCATTAGTAAAACCGGGACAATAACCTACTTTTCAAAAAGAGTTGACTGAGCACTGACTAAGCACCGGCTCCTTGGGAATGTTATTAGTCCCCGTGGCGTTCTTCCAAGTAGGTGCACTGCTGATCCTGGTCTTACAGCTGGGAGCCAAGGCTCCAGGGGTCCAGTAGCTTGTGAGGATGAAAGGACGTGGTGGACGTCCTCGTCCCTGTTGTCTTCCCTGACACAGCAAACATCAGTTCCCCTCCCTTCTATGCCATGAATGCCAGGATTGCCAAGTCTGAGGGGGAAGCAGGGTAACCCATCCTCCTGACCTCCACCACTGTGATCCAGGGCCCCCACCCCTGTGCCCAGTTGGGAGACCTGAGGCCAGCCCTGGGCAATGGGCAGCAGGCAAGTCAGGGCAGGGCGGGTGCTGGGCCATGGTCCCTGCCTTGTGGCCCGAGCCCATTCTCCTCGCCTCGCCCCGCCCCCTTGGCTCCCGCAGACATCAACGAGTGCATGGTCAACAACGGAGGCTGCGACCACTTTTGTCGCAACACCGTGGGCAGCTTCGAGTGTGGCTGCCGGAAGGGCTACAAGCTGCTGACCGACGAGCGGACGTGCCAAGGTGAGCCTCCTGCGTGCCCCGGTCAGCCCTCGGCCGGGACATCCCCATCCTCATCAGGGCCCTTCCCCTCCCGGGCTTGCGCAGCTCCTAGTAGAGGAGGTGAGTGTGGGGGTGGGCTTTGTCCACCTGCAGGGCTGGGCCTGAGGGTATGGGGGCCGGTTTTCAGTCCTTAGCTCCTGCCCTCCCTGTCTTCCCTGTCCTTTGTGGCTCTGGGAGCCCTCAGAAGCCATCCAGTCCAACCTGTCTCTTTTATAGATGAGAAACGGAGGCCCAGGGAGGGATTGGCACAGGTCCCAGGTGGCAGAGCTCGTCAGCTCTGTCCTGCTCCTTCCCTCCTGGTGGCCCCCAGGCCTCCGTCAGTAGCTTCAGAGGTTGCGTGTTGCCACCTGGTGGAAGGCATGGCACGCCGCAGGCGCTCTCCAACAGTCCCGTCTTAGGGTCCCTGGGTGCCTGCTAGGAGTAGTCGGGGTAATGGGAGGAGAGGTCTGGGCAGAAGCCAAGAATCACAGCCCAGGACAAGTCCAGAGATGGTCAGGATGCAGCAAGAGCCCAGAGGATGGGCAGTGGAGAGAGTTGTCAGGGGAGGCGTCCTGGGGGAGAGGACATTGGTGAAATGCTTGAAGGATGAATAGGCATTTTCCAGGAGGAGCCAGGGAGGCAAACCCGTACCCAGAAAGTGTTAGGCTGAGGGAGTTTGGGGGACCACAAGGAGCCCTGTGGGGCTGGATGAGGCCATTGAGAAGGAGACAGGGGTGCCATGTGGAGCCAGCTTTGGGAGAGAGTGCAGAGGAAGGGGCCAGGATGTCCTGTGTGGCGGGAGAGTGGCTCAGTTTCATCACTGATTACTCTGTTGCGGTCTAGTCCTTTTGTTTCCGTGGAGTTCCAGTAGTTACAGGCTGCACAAGGTAGAGTCTGGCTATGGGACTTGCAGCTTCTGCGGGTTAGTGCAGCTCAGAGGTCGGCCCTGGGGTAGCACGCAGCCCTGAGGGGCGAGGGATGTGCTCCCCCAAGGGCCCCAAGAAAGGCGAGCAGGAGGCTGGTGAGGGAGGGTCCAGGGCCAGTCACTTCCCTCCTGGGCTCGACCTCTTCATCCCTGGATGGGCGTCCCAGCCCTGACCTCCTCTTGGGGCTCAAGTGCCCTTTGGGAGCACGGCATCTGTCCAGGCCCCGATCAAGGCTCCTCTACACCTGGACTTTGTTTCTCTGTGGGCCTTGCCATGCTCTGTGGAAGCCGAGGGAGGGCCCTTGACTTTGCATCCCCAGCTGTCCTATGGGAGAGGTGGGCATGGGCAGCTGCCGAGGCAGGGGTGGGGGCTCCAGGGAGAGGATGACGTTTCTGCTGCTGGGCTCCTCTCTCTGAGGCCTGGGGCTCTGGCCATGCCCTGCCCTTGCTCCAGCACCGCCCTGGGCTCCCCAGCTCCAGCAGGGAGGGGTCTATGCTCCTTTGGTGGCACTCAGGGCCCTTGGGATGGGGACCCCAGACACCTCCCCAGCCCCCTGAGCGCCACACAACCCCCTGGGTGCCCCGTGCTGCCACTTCCCAGCTTTGCCTAGAGTGCTCTTCCCCAATTCTTATTCCTTCATTCCAAGCTAGCCTCATCCTTCAAGGTCTGGCCCAGGTGCCACAAGCATCCAGAGATCTTCCCAGATCCCCCCTGGGAGGGATCACATCCTCCTTTGAGCATCCGCAGCACAATTCCTTCCTTGTGCTCGTGTTATTACAAACACACATGTGTTATGAGTAGGCGTGTAGTGACATGAGCTAATGTATTCAAATAGTGAACTCCAACTACAGTGCCCGTGGAGAGGCAGGCCAGTGTCTGCTTTGCCCTCAGGAGCCCCCATCAGCTGTCCCATGGGAGCTGTTTTCCTCAGAACTCATGGCCAGGACAGACTTGTCTCCTGTGAGCGTGTGGTTCATTTCCTCCTTTCTGGTAACAAGCGCTCTGTGACCTTCCCCCTTTCCCTTTTTACCCCGGCTGCCCAGAAGCTCAGAATCAAATTTCACATACTATCAAGGCTACTTTGTTATCCCTATGGGTTGCATACTCCCTCCTTCCCCTCTCTCTGTTTGTGCTGTTTTCCTTATTTTCTCAAGAGACATCTTGGGGTGATAGAAAGACACATTTTGGTCAGCATCCTAGAGGCCTGGTGTCATGTCCCAGTTCAGCTCCTTCCCCAGGCAGGCCCTGTTAGTTTCCTGCAGGTGTGAATTCAATACCCATCCTAATCACAGCCAGATGTGAGACGTTAAAGTGGCAGAGATTCAGAGTAATGCCTTCTATTCAAAATATTTCTACCCTGCCCGCCTTCAGAAAAGATGTGAGGTGACTTCTAACCCAAAAACATAAGGTCAATGGAGACAAAATGGAAAATCGGGCCACAACGAGATGTTTGATGTACTCTGAATCTCCTGTGCACAAATCCTCGGGGCCTGGGGACTGTCGTGCACAGATGTACATTGAGTGACTGAGGAGTGACAGGCCGTGCCCATCCACCCCACCCTGAAACTCCTCTCCAAACTTTGTCTCCCTGCGGCCACGCAGACATCGACGAGTGCTCCTTCGAACGGACCTGCGACCACGTCTGCATCAACTCCCCGGGCAGCTTCCAGTGCCTGTGTCACCGCGGCTACATACTCTATGGGACAACCCACTGCGGAGGTCTGCAGCCCGCCCACCAGGGCCACCTCCCCCCCGAGGCACGCGCCTGGCCGCAAGGCCACCACACTGCACCTCACACCCCAACCCTGACCTTGACTCTAGTGGGCCTGGGAAGGACCTAAGCAAGGCTGGGGGCTGGTGGGCAGAAGGGCTCAGCAGAGAGCAAGGCAGGAGGACGGGAGGAGGGGGCAGCAAGTATCCACTGGGCACCAGGCCTCAGTGAGGTTGTGGACATAGGCCTGGAAACAGTAGTTATGGGGGAACCCGTCCAGAACGGGGGATGGCCACTATGCAGAGAATCCCACAGACCATTCATTCCAGTGGGAGAGGATGACAACAGAGAAGGGCAGAGTATGGAGACAGTGGGAGGATTCTAAAGGGGGAATGTTTGGGTCAAGATGTCAGGGGGATCAGTGTGTGCAAAGGCACTGAGGCAGAGGGAGCACAGAGGGACCCAGAGGCGGTGGTGTGGCGAGAGCCGCTAGGGAAGGGGAGCATGGAGGGAGATGCAGACAGGGAGGACTCAGGGCTTCATGAGCCCCGGAGGGGACTCGGGATTTATTCCCAGTGCAGTGAGAAGCCACTGGAGGGTTTAAGCATGGGTGTGATGTGGTCGAGTTCATGTAACAAGATCACTCTGGCTGCCACCTGTTTAGGAGAACCCAGGGCACCAGTGGGGAGACAGCCCCAGGCGTGGGGGCGAGAGCTAGGGGAGCTCAGGCAGGGTGGGGAGGGAGGTAGAGAAGGGAGAAGGTTCTAGATGTATTTAGGAGCCACAGACAGTGGGACTTGGAGATGTAGGGCATGGCAGGCAAAGGTGGGGGAGCCAAGAATGGCCCCGAGGTCCTGGGTGTCTCTTCCTTTCCTGTGACCTGGGGGCAGCCATACTCCTTCTGCTCGGCTGCTGTGAAGGTTGGATGGGGTCAGTCAGTGAAGTGATCAGGCTCACTGGCGCTGGGTGGGGGGCTCCTGGGGTGGGCTGCAGATTCTTCTGGAGGGACCCCCAAAACCGTGGGTGCCGGCTTCCCTGGGCCTGCCGCTCACCGCATGCAGGCAGCCCGGGCGCTCACAGGCCTGTGCTCCAGCATGAACACAGCCCTGCATGAGGGGACACAGGCTGGGAAGGGGCTTGTCCAAAGTCCCACAGTGAGATAAGGCCCCATGATTCCTGGGCAGTGCTTGCTCCCCACCCCCAAGACCTGACTGGAACTTTAATCTTGTGCCGCTTCTCTGCCCTGCCAGCAGTCGGGGCGCAGCTGCTCAAGTTCAGCAAACTGCCGAGGTTCCTGGGGGAGGGATGTGTGCTGGTGTCTGTAGGAGCCCTCTGTGTCACGCATGCGTGTGTGTGTGTGCTCGTGTATGTGACTTGTGTGGCTGTGTGTCTGCCTCCAGTGACAGTGTCAGGCTGGGATTGGGTCAGGAGTTCTCGGCCCTCTTGTCCTGGGTGGGCCTTGTCCTGCCAGACCCACAGGTGTGGCCTGGGCTGGCCGGTCCAGCCCCCCTCCTGCCCTTACTCCCACCTGTGCTTCCAGATGTGGACGAGTGCAGCATGAACAACGGGAGCTGCGAGCAGGGCTGTGTCAACACCAAGGGCAGCTACGAGTGCGTCTGCCCGCCAGGGAGGCGGCTCCACTGGAACCAGAAGGACTGTGTGGGTGAGTGCCCGGGCGTGGCCATCACTGGGACCCCAGGAAGAAGGGCCTGGGCGCTGGCTCCCCCCTCCCGCCTGGTGCCTGCATGGGGAGGGCGGAGACTTCTCTGGGTGGGCGAGCGAGGCAGGGCCGCCCTCTTCCTGTGGGGTTACTCGAGGCAGGGCGCCCTCTTCCTGTGGGGTTACTCCGCAGGTTTCTGCTGCTGGGATATGGCTCATGGGAATGAGGGCTTACAGAAGAGGGGACACAGGTGGAAGGGCACACTTGGTGTCCTCCAGAGGCACAGAAACGGACCTTGGGAGGCAGGGGGGCGCAGAGGTGGGTGGAGACGAGGGGCGGTGTGTGCACCCGGAGCTGTGGGCTCAGGAGGAGCTGGAAGCCTAGAGGGAGTGGAGTGTGGAGGCCTCAGCTCCCCAGCTCCCCCTTGTCCTGCCGAGAAAGATGGGGGGAGTGGAGGGGGTGCTTCCGCGGGGTGGAGCAGCATCAGAGCCTGGACCAGGGGCACCTGAGTCTTTGCAAACCCACCCTCTGCCCCAGCCACCAGCCCCACAATGTCCACGGGGACAGGGGTCCTGGAGAGCACAAGGTTCATGCGCCCTCTGCTGGTGTGCCCTGGGTCCTCAGGGCCCCTCTAGGCTGAGTTCCCCCATCTTCACTGATTCCACAGACACGTACTGACTACTCACTAGTCAGCTCTGGGTGCTAGGCTCTGTCCCTGAAAAGGCTCAGGGCCTTGCCCCACCATGCTCTACCATCCCCAGGGCAGCCAGAGGGACCCCTTTAAATCTAAGTCAGAAACCGTCCCTCTCTGCTCAGAACCCTCCAGTGACTCCTCTTCATGCAGAAGCAAAGCCAAGAGTCCTCAGAACCCAAAGGCTACTACACTCTGGCCTGATCCGCCCTCCCCCTCATTCGCCCCAGGCCAGCCTTACTGACCTCGCGGGTGTAGTCCCCCCACCTCAACACAGCCGTGTGCGTGCTCCTCTCTTGGCCTGGAGGGCTTCTCACTCCCTGAGGCCTCTGCCCTGTGAGGCCTTCCCTGCCCACCAACCCAGAGCAACAACCCGCCCCTGCTGCCCTCCGTCCGCCCCCGCTGCGCTCCCGCTGTCCTATCCTCCCATTGCACCTCGCACCACCAGACACGATATATATCTATACATACTCCTGTTACTCCTGTCGGGTGTTGTCTGTCTGTCGTCGCTAGAATACACGCTCTCCACAATTGAGCAGGTGTTTCTTGCCTGTTTTATTCACTGCTGTATCCCCAGCATCTAGAACAGAGCCTGGCAATCGTAGACGCTCAGTAAATATTTGTTGAATAAATGAATGAAACTATCGAAGAGTGGATACCATCACTTAATATCTGAAATCAAAGAGCTGAACTGATTGCTTCCTTAAGTGAGAATTGCTGTGCTGTTCAGGCAAAGTCTTGTTGAGCAAAGCAATCCGCTGGTCTTGCCGGGAGTTTCTTGGGGAGGAGCTTGTTTGGGGTTGTGTTGGTTAGAGGAAAGATTGGATGTTGTCATTTTTAGGAGCACGGCTTGTGTTGGGTACGAGGAGGAGTGGGTCGACACCAGCCTTAGAGGCCCAATCACTGAGTGAATCTGCCATGGGTTGGCTGACTCCCAAGCCTGGGGCTGTCATCGATTGATTGGCCTTCATAGGCGTGTCCACTGATTCCTTAGGCTCATGCTACGTCTGGCATTTACTTGTTGCCAGCGCTATGGGGCCAACAGGCTTTCTCTAGGGCTATGGGGAAGTGTTTTTTCTTATTCTCAGTCCCCCTTTTGGTCGTCCCTCCCTCAGTCAAAGCTGCAGGAGAGGCCTCCAGGGCTTGTCCAGATCTTCTCCACTGCCACTGACCCTCAAGGAAGAGTCACTGATGGAGGTCTGATGGACAGGTCACTGTCAGCGTGACTGGATCCCACTTTTGTCTCTAAGTTATCTGCTGGGACTGTGACTATATAAAAGCAGTTAATATTCCAGACGGTAGACATGGAATCACTGAGACAAACAAGTATAACTGAAGGTGTTATTAGAAGGTACTGGAAGGCCCTCTAGAACCATGATCTATGGGTTCCCAGGGCTGACCAAGAAAACCAGTCCCACCAACTCCCTCAGTCTGCCTTAAGTATTCAGGTTGCTTTCTCTTATGGCCTCGAGGTAGGTTGTTCTACCTCACCCCCGCTGTGAATCCAGGTTCAAAATGAAGTGCTGGCTGTGGCACAGAGCCCCCTGGTTGGCTGAAAGAAAGTCCAAGGCCATACTATCATCCATGACCACCTGCACTAGGAAGTCGGACTGGTTTGTCCTGCCCCTCAACACCGTGCCGTAGGCTGCAGTATTTACTATAGCACCCAAAGTGAGGGGCAGAGTTTTGATGAGCACTTGGAGCTCTCCAGTTCCTCTGGATGGGACCAAGAGCTGCCACAGTCTGCTTCACAGGTACTATTTATGTCACTCGGAAGGGTATTATACTTGAGATGCTTTGCAAGAGAGTGTCGCTCACTGAGGGTATTAGGGGTCTTTCACTCGGAACGGTCTGTTAGCCCCACAGAACACTTAGCTGTGGTCCTGGGGTGGCATTGATGAGCCAGGTTTCCATATCAGAGAAGGGATCAACCTCCTTGGAGCTATAGGGATATTGTCTGTGCGTGTTACTGTGATAAACAGTCAGATACAATGTGAGACAGCTGAAGCCGCCTCTCTCAGCACGAGGGCATTTTCCTTCTTTTTTATGTATTGTGTACAGGGTCTCCTAATTAATAAGGTTCATGTAACATACTTTATACCATTTTTCAGTATTGGCTTCCCTAGGAACAGCTTGGGAGAACCAATTTGAAGAATAAAGATGGTGGCTGTCCCTAGTAAGGCCTAGATCTAGGTGAGTTGTTATTTGTAAGGAAAGAGTGATAGGATAAAGGAGACGTGTATATAACCTTACATGCGTAAGGTGGGAAAACGTGACCAAAAGAACAAAGAACAAACATATGCAAAGGAGCATGTGGAAATCAGGGGTTGCACACAGCTAGGAGAATTTATTCCAATGGTCTCGGGAAAAAGCTGTCTACTTTGTGTAGTCCTCTGCCTGTTCTCAGAATCTTGGGTAACAGTCGATTTCTGCGAACTGTGTGCTTCTGGAGTCTCTGAAGAACCTTGGTTTAAGACCTCTAAATGGAGAGTTCACAGTAAGTTCTGAAAAGCTCATTTCTATTTTTCCAAAAGATTAGGGGTATTAAAGACAGTGAAATTTCTGAGTAATTTCTGAATGACTCTCACAGTAAAATGTGTCTGCGTATTACTAAATAAATAAGTTGGAATATCCCAAATAAGGAACACAAAATCTAATAATATTTTAGCTCCTGTGAGTGCTGTTATTTTCTTCAACAAGAGACTGCTTCAGTTCACCCCAAAAGTAAACATACTATTCCTAGTGCATATTTATAACCCATAAGATCCATTTGGAGGTGCTCACGGGGTCCCTTGGGGTTTGACTCTGCTCTTTACACTTTACCCAGGATTCTGTTAGTTATGGACGCGCCATGCACTGGTCATTTCCTCGGCTACCTTGGAAAAGTTTCTCCCCAATGTCCAACATCACAGCCAATTTGTCCCTCGTGGGATGAGTTTCTTGGGGAAGATGTTAACAACATCCACGTGAGGTAGTCTGGTGGTTCCAGGTGGCCGTCCAGGCTTCACCAGAGATCATCCTCATGGATCTTACAACTTGACTGTTCCCCTGGCTCCTTTGCAAAATAGGAAGCCAAACGTGGTGTGTGTGTGATGGACTCCTTGAGCCTCTCCCTGGATTTGTCTCTCTCTGCTATAGGAAGTCCTCGCCGAAGGGCTTTAATCAGAGCAGCCTGTTTAACATGGTGATCCGGGAAGCGTTTCCTCTAACTTCCATCTCTTCTACTTGGGCCTCTGGGTTTCAGTTATGGACGGTAAACCTCTTTGCTTTCAAAGCATTCCAGAGTCCAGTGCTACAGCTCTCCATGTACGTACTTACCTTTCTATCTTTAGCAATTTAATGTGCCCTACAGAGGGCCACTAGTTTGGCCGCTAGAGTCAATCTGAGTCCCTTGGGGCTTGATTCCAGCCTGGATAATTCTTGCGTATCCAGCCTGGTATTGTCTGTCTTCCTTTTGGGTTTTTTTTTGCTTTTATTAACTTCTTTATTGAGATATAATTCACATGCCATACAATTTACCCATTTAGTGTACAATTCAGCGGTTTTTAGTATAATCACAGAGTTGTGCAGCCAAAATCAATTTTAAAGCATTTTCATGACTCCAAGAAGAAACCCCGTGCCCATAGCATCACTCCCCATTCCCTCTCAAGCCCCCCAGCCCTCAGCAACCATAATTTGCTTTTGTCTCTATGGATTCACCTATCCTGGACATTTCATGTAAGTGGAATCATACAATCTGTGGCTTTTTGTGATTGGCTTATTTCATTTAGGGTGATGTTCTCAAGGTTCACCCATGTCGCAGCGTGTGTAAGTGCCTCATTCCTTCTTGTTGCTGAATTATATTCCACTGTGTGGTTATACCCCATTGTGTTTATCCGTTTGTCAGTTGATGGACATTTGGATTGTTTCCAGTTTGGGGCTGTTATGAATAATGCTGCTGTGAACATTCACGCAAAATTTTCCGTGTGAACATATGTTTTCAGTCTTTCTGCGTAGACACCTAGGGGTGGAATTGCTGGGTCATGTGGTAACTCTATGTTTAACGTTTGAGGAACTGCCAGACTATTCTCCAAAGTCGCTGTGTATGAGGGTTCCAATTTCTCCACTTCCTTGCCAACACTTGTTATTATCTGACTTTTTGATTGTAGCTGTCTTAGTGGGTGTGAGATGGTATCTCATTGTGCTTTTGGTTTGCATTTCCCTGATGGCTAATGATGTGGAGCATCTTTTCATGTGCTTATTGTCCATTTGTAAATCTTCTTTGAAGAACATTCAGATCCTTTGCCCATTTTTTAATTGAGTTATTTGTCTTTATTATTCAATTGTAAGAGTTCTTTATATATTCTAGACACTTGTTAGATATAGGATTTGCAAAGATTTTCTCCCATTCTGTGAGTTGCCTTTTCACTTTCTTCGTGGTGTGTTTTGGAGAAATTTTTTTTTTTTTTTTGGTGAGGAAGATCAGCCCTGAGCTAACATCCATGCCAATCTTCCTCTCTTTGCTGAGGAAGACCAGCCCTGAGCTAACATCAATTGCCAATCCTCCTCCTTTTTTTTTTTTTCCCTTTTTCTCCCCAAAGCCCCAGTAGATAGTTGTATGTCATAGCTGCACATCCTTCTAGTTGCTGTGTGTGGGATGCGGCCTCAGCATGGCTGGACAAGCGGTGCGTCGGTGCACGCCCGGGGTCCGAACCCAGGCCGCCAGTAGCGGAGCACCAGCACTTTACCGCTAAGCCACGGGGCCGGCCCCCGTGGTGTGTTCTGAAGCACAAAAGTTTTTAATTTTTATAAAGTCCAATTTGTCTGTTTTTTTTCTTTGGTTGCTTGTGTTTTTGATGTCATTTCTAAGAAACCATTGCCTAATTCAAGTTCCCAAAGATTTATACCTGTTTTCTTCTAAGAGCTTTATAATAAAGTTTTAGCTCTTACATTTAGGTCTTTGATCCATTTTGAATTGATTTTTTATATGGTGTGAGATGGGGTGCAACTTCATTCTTTTGCATATGGCAATCCACTTGTCATAGCATCATTTGTTGAAAAGGCTATTCTTTTTCCCCATTGAATTATCTTGGTATCCTCTTGAAATCAATTGGCTATAAATGTGTGGGTTTATTTCTGGACTCTTAATTCTATTCTATTGATGTATTTGTCTGTCCTTATGCCCATACCTCACTGTCTTGATTACTGTAGCTTTATAGTGAGTTTTTAAATCGTGAAGTGTGAGTCCTCCAACTTTGTTTTTCATGTTCAAGATTTATCTGGCTATTCTTGAACGTCCCTTGAATGTCCGTATGAATTTTAAGATCTCTTTATTTTTAAGATAAGTCCCGTCAACAAACAATATTAAGTTGGAATTTGGTATAGAGTGTCCAAAAGATCTATTTTGGATATGAACACTTCTGAAATACAGACACACAAAGACGAGTTTCTCCCTCAGGAAGGGGTAGGAGAGTTACTCACTGGTAATATGAGAAGGAGAAAGGAACCAGACACCATAATTAGGTCATTGACAAGCAGAAAAAATACTAGGTGTTTTCAGTTCACAGTAGGGATCATACTACATGTGGTGCCCTCAGAGTTAAAGGTGATTTTGGTACAAGATCTAAAGATGCTTCAACTACTTTATCCAGGGCTGCAGTTGCTCTGAGGCAGGGAAGACAAGCCTTGGTCCTGGTGCTTGCCATGTGGTTGATTTTGTACCCTGAGAGCATGGCCTAACCTTTGTGTGTTTATGCCAAAAAAAAAAAAAGTTCATGGCAACCTGGGAAGACTCAACCTGGACTCTTCCTGGCTCTGTTGCAGCTGTTCTGCTGATGTGGAAGCTTCGGCCCAGGGATTCTGATTGTGAATCATACGTAATATAGGTATGTTAAGGCTCCTCAGCTATAATTGAATCTATGTAGGAGAATTTTCTGGGACTTCTAAAAATAACCTCTTAGGTATATGTTAGCTGTTCCATTTGCAGAGTAGACCCTTCCACACCACAGGTGTAGGGCTCTGACCCAGAGAAGGAACGGTTGTCTCTGATAACAGTCCCAAAGGAGCAGTTACAGGTTGGAACTCGGGAAAGAACTGAGGCTTGTTAGAAAGTCCCACCACTTGAGTGGTTTAGTAAACCAAAGTAGATCAAGTTCATGTCCCCTCGAGCCTTCTACCACTTCCTGTGCATTTTCAGATTTGCCTCTTACTATCTTTATTTGTATTCTCCCACAACCAGACATTCTTGCTTTAAGGCAAACATATTTTTTTCCTTTTTTTTACTTACTGCCAGTCAATTTGCCTTCCCTCTTGCTTTTTAGGCGACTTGAAACTTTTCTCTGAGGGCTTTGATGGTCTGCGGTGGTGGAATTAATGGTATGTGTGGTGGGGTCAGAGATTTCGCCCTCCGTACAAGCTGAGTAAGCTCGCCCGCTGCTGCTTCACGGGGGCCAGCAGAAGTCACTGGACGCCTGGGTCAGAGACCCCGGACCTCAGTGCTCACAGCACAGCGAGCGGCGTGAGCAGCATGTTTGTGCTGGTTCTCCTCACCTGCCCCAGGGACCGTCCACCCAGGCGGGTGCCGTGCAGGCAGGGAATTTGCATCATAGCTGAGGAGCACCCAGCTGGGCAAACTCACCGCTTTGAGGGTGAATAGAAGCCCACCTGCTCTTTGTCTGGAGGGAGATGTTACCTCATCCCTAGAAGTCTCTCGCTGCAAACGCAGCCCTGAGAGATGGCCCGGGGAAAGAGCCATCAGTGCTTTGCAAGAACATGCGAGGACGCACAGGGCCCGGTGGTTTGCCTCTTCAACTAGAGGCCCCCGTGCGAACAAGACAGCTGTGTTGTTGTCCATCTTAGTTAATGACAATTCCTTTTAGGAATTGAGAGAAATTCAGGGAACTGTTGGGGGCTGCTGTCTCCCTCAGAAGTTGGTGGATGGTTGTCCTTTTTTTTTTTTTTTTTTTTTATAATTTTATTTATTTTTCCCCCAAAGCCCAAGTAGATAGTTGTATGTCATAGTTGCACATCCTCCTAGTTGCTGTATGTGGGACGCAGCCTCGGCATGGCCAGAGAAGCGGTACGTCGGTGCGCGCCCGGGATCCGAACCCAGGCCGCCAGTAGCGGAGCGCGCGCACTAACCGCTAAGCCACGGGGCCAGCCCAATGGTTGTCCTTCTATTTCTTAACCATATGAACACTGGCTCCTCCAGTGGCCCTTTTGGCTTGCATCTTCTGCAAGTGTTTTATTTGTAGTTTCTTGTTTCCTTGGCAACAGAGGACTTTTGGTCTTGTATTTATTTGGGGGGCCAGATGTTTTATCTGAAGAGCAATAAGTTTGTTTTTATTTCTAGACTATTTACTTTTTAAAGACTTCTTGAAAATGTTCAGCCACATGTTGAAGATCATCCAAATTGGCAATTTCCCACTCCAATTTATTTTTCCAACTAAGTCCCCTGTTTCAGCCCGTTCACTGGAGTGACTCCACCATTGATGACGGCCTCAGAGTGTGATAGGCGTGTTCCTTTAAGCCAGTTGTCATTGACCAATCAGACATCTATAAAATCAGCTCTGAGGTTTACCAGCGTTGTAGAACTGTCAGTCTTTTCCTAGGAGTCTGGGGAATTTTTTAATCCTCAGAAGATAAATACACACATGAGAAACTCTGAAGAGCTCAGTTTGGGACATCTCCAGACACCTGGTGGATGTGTCCAGGAGCCGCCCCAGAGAGGGCTTCCTAGTGACCCTGCCACACTTAGAGGTCAGTCACTGCCAGGAAGCCCGTGTCCCTTTTCAGCCGTTCCTTTCCCAGATGGGCATGGACACCTGCTCTGGAGAACCCGGCCCTGCCCTCGGGTCTGGGCATAGGGCGTGAACCTTCTCACAGACAGCCCGGACTGATGTCAGGGAAGGAGGGAGCAAGCCAGCTCTCTGGGCCCAGCATCCCCACATGTCCAAATGGATGTGGACCCTGCCATCCCCCAGCCCCTTCCCACCAAGACGGTCTGGCCCCAGGACAGAGGTGTGGTGGGAGTCCCTGTTGGTCCATGCTCAGGGGCCCTGCTGGCTCCAAAAGGCCTCTGCCCTGGCCCCCTCAAGCCCTGTCGTGTTTTTCTTCTCCTCAGAGATGGGCAAGTGCGTTTCTCGGGCCAAGGCCTACCCCCGGGCCCAGCTGTCCTGCAGCAAGGTGGGCGGTGTGGAGAGCTGCTTCCTTTCCTGCCCGGCCCACACACTCTTCATGCCAGGTAACCCGAAACTGTCCTGGATGGCACGGTGGGGGTGGGGCTTCCTTCCCTGGGGTCCAGTCCCTGCTCCCTGCTGTTCTTCAGGAAAGAGCCTGCCCTAGGAGTAATCACTGAGTGATCCTGGGCAGCCGTCTGGTTGTCAGTGTCCTGGGGTGCAGTGTCCCTCTCAGCAGTGCAGTGGGCTCCCTCCAGCCCCGTAGCCGTGTAGCAGAAATGAACTGACATAAGAGTCAGTCCTGACCTTCATCTTATTCGTCGACCCCTCTGAGGCCCCCAGGACCTGGGGGTGCTGGAATGGAGGGGCACCCAGGCCTGCCTCATCACTGGCCTCTCTGCAGACTCGGAAAACAGCTACAGTCTGAGCTGCGGTGTCCCAAGTCTCCAGGGCAAGACGCTACAGAAACGCAACAGCACCAGCTCCAGCACTGGGCCCAGCTGCTCAGGTAGGCCCTGGCCTGTCCATGCCGCATGCACCTGGGTGACACCTTGATTTTGCATCCAGCACCATGCTGTGGGGAGAGGCAGGGTGCGGCCCAGGGAAGAGTTTCCTGGACTGGGGCCTGCCCAGCATGGCCCAGGGTGCTGGGGAGAGAAGAGTAGGGCCGGGACCTAGAAGCAAGTGGGTTGCAGGCTGAGTCCCAGCCCAGGGACAGTGGACCATGGAAGGGCCCTTCCAGCTCTGAGGCTCTGGGACATGATTCCAGAGTGATTCAGTGACCCTAAGGTGCCGTGAGTCTATGGGTCTCAGACTCAGTTTCAGTGAAGTGAGTTACATCTGCTGTGGCCATGAGGTCCTAAAAGCTCCCAGAGTCAGAGCCATCCTGGAAGACCCTGCCCCAGAAGTACCAGAGCATGATCCCTTTCAGACCAACCGGTCAGGTCCCGGTCAGCACAGAGCAGCCAACTCCGCAGCCAGCAGGAGCAGGAGGCTGTGTCTTCAGCGGCTTTTCCTATTCAGGATGCTGGATTGGGTGATGGGGGTGCCTCTATGTATCATGTGTATGTGTGTATGCGTGATCAGCATGCATGTTGTGGTTCTGAGCATCTGTGATTGTAGGATTCTTTAGTTCAAGGGGCTGTGGTTTGCTTTCAAAGGACTCAGTGGTTCTGGACATCTGTATTATTTCGAAGCCCCTTTCCTTCCTTGCTTCCCCCTCTCTCTTCTGTCCTGCCCCATTTCCTGAAAGCACGAGCCCCACGAACTGGCTTTGGTGATGGGGAGGAGGTGGAGGCCTTCGTTTCCTGCTCCGCAGTAGACCCCGGGTTGGCTGGCCCCTGGCCCTACACACTTTCACCTTTTCCAGGGCTTGCAAGGAGAGAAATGAGGCAGTGCAGGTTCACCCACCCCCAGCTCCCGGTGGATTTGTCCCCGCAGCAGCCGCCTTACACTCAGGCACTCCCTCTGCAGCCCCTGGCCCCCCACTACCTCCCTGCCCACAGGAGAAGCCACCACTTGGGGGGATTTTGGCTTTCCCCAGGTGCCCCCGACACCTCCATCAGGCAGAAGGCCCGCTTCAAGATCCGAGATGCCAAGTGCCTCCTCCAGCCCCGCACCCGGGAGCCAGCAAAGGAGGCCCTGAGGCAGCTGCTGCTGGGTGAGTGGGCTGCCCTGGTGCCAACCCACACAGGGTGGGCGGGGGGGGTCCCCATGCCTGGGAGCTGGGAGTCCAGGGTTGAGTGGGGCTGAGTTTCCAAGGGTGGGGCCTTTCTTTGTCCTCACTACCACGATTCCTTAGCCACAGGAGCCATGCCCGGTGCACTGTAGACAGCGGTGTTATCCCTTGGGAAGAAGGCTAGCCATAGAATGGAAAGTTTGGGTCCTTTAGCATTCCTGAGGTCCCTCGTCCCTGCCTTGCTGGGGGTTAAGTGAGCTCCCCTAGAGCAAGGGCTTTCTGCGTAGCCTGGTTGTGTCCAAATGGAGGGAACACAGGGCTCACTCAGCAGCTCTTTCTTGAATGACGGTGGCCAAAAAGGATGTTCCGGGCTCGGGGCACAGCACCGCGAAAGCATGGTGAGAAGGGCCCAGGAGGAAGGCATCCCAGCTCTGTTTCCATGAGGATTCCTGAGCACCTTAGGGTTCCTCCTCAAACCTGACAAACCTCAGCACTCAGCAGGCCTAACGGGGGCCGAGTCACCGTGGGCTGGGGCTGCATAGCTGCATTAAGGACTATGCACGAGGGGCCTCCATATGCAGCAGTGCAGTGGACTCAGAGGGCTGGGTGCAGGGCCTGGCTCAACTGCCAGCCCCTCACGAGACCTCAAGCCAGTCCTGGCCTTCTCCAGCCTCAGTTTCCCTGTCTGCACCATGGACTGTTAGGCAAGGTGGGACCCTTACCAATGGCAATCTATGTGCCAGGCTAAGTAGGACCCTGCTCCCTGCCCCGTGCCACCTTTGCCACAGTGGTCCCTTCCTTGTCCAGAAAACTGCCACGTGACCTTTGTGACCCTCAAGTGTGACTCCTCCAAGAAGAGGCGCCGTGGCCGAAAGTCCCCATCCAAGGAGGTGACCCACATCACAGCAGAGTTCGAGGTTGAGACAAAGATGGAAGAGGCCTCAGGTGGGTGAGGGGTTCCCTTGTGGGCTGCTGAGGGCCTCAGGGAGGAGAGTGGACTGGGAGGGCTGGCGAGGTCTGCCGGGCAGGAAGCTGGGCTCCCACCAAGCCATGGCTCCTGGAGGTGGAGGCTGGCCAGGCAAGCAGGACAAGTGTCAAGAGTCAGTGCGGGTCCTTAGCACAGCTGCCTGTAGCCCAGGATGGAGAGGAGGCCCAGGGAACTGAGGGGAGCAGGGCTCAGGGCCCACAGTGACAGCCGCACAGCCTCGCCCCGCCCCCACCCCTCGCCAGGGCCTGGGAAGGCTGATGCCTGCAGCTCCCCAGAGCAGTCAAGCCAGAGACCTGTCTTCCCGGCTTCCCGAGGGGGCTTGTAATGCTGGCTTGTGTTTCATACCAGTGCTTTCCTCTTGGCTGTAAGTGAGCATTGAGTTGTGGCAGGAGTTGAGATCTGTCAGCAAACGTGTGCTGTGTGTGCCCAGCCCTGGGCGCTGTGGAAAGAGAGGACCACACCGTGGTCCCCACACTGGTGACACTCCCAGCCATGGAGGGGCAGACACTCACACAAACTACCCAGTGCCAAGGGGAACTCTAGATGGTGGGAGCATGAGAACAAACAGGGCACGGAGCTGAGGCCTCTCCCCAAGAGAGGGGCCCCGGAAGTCTTCCCAAAAGAGGCACCATTTGAATCAGGACGTGAAATCAAAGTTCACCCAGTGGAGGAGATGGCAGGGCATGGCATTCAGGCAGAGGGAATAGAACAGACAAAAGCACCGACGTCAGAGAGAGCAGGATGTGTTCAGGAAGCAGTGAGTAGGGCAGGGTGGCTAGAAAGTGGAGTTCACAGTGAGAGTCAGAGTGCTGGGGGTTAGGGCTGGAAAGGCAGGCAGGGGCCAGACCACGAGGGGCCTTGGATTAAAGGCCAGAGAGCTGGACAATTTCCTGGGGACCGTGGCAGCCTCCAGGGTGTCTGAGTGGCATGGAGGAGTTGTGTCCTGGGGAGGTGATGTGTTGCAGTCACAGAGGCCTGGTTTCTATTCAGATCTGCTGCGTGGCCTTGAGCAGGTCCTACCTCTCGGAGCCTCAGTCTCCTCTTCTGTTAGATGGACGCAGCCATGGTGCCTTACCTCAGGGCTGCTGTGAGAATGGGCTCCAAGCAGAGGCCGGGCGCAGCGCAGTGCCTGGCAGAGGGGAAGCCTCCATGAAGAGGCAGCTCCCAGGGGGTTGCAGGTCACTGTCTCTCCCGCCCATGCAGAGACCTGCGCAGCGGACTGCCTGCGGAAGCGAGCAGAGCAGAGCTTGCAGGCTGCCATCAAGACTCTGCGGAAGTCCATCAGCCGGCAGCAGTTCTCCGTCCAGGTTGCAGGCACTGAGTACGAAGTGGCCCAGCGGCCGAACAAGGCCCTGGAGGGCCAGGGGGCGTGCATCACAGGCCAGGTGCTACAGGACGGCAAATGTGGTGAGTCCCTGCCCACAGCCACTCACATGTCAACTGGGCAAACTTCCTCTGTCCTTCCTTCCACGTGCGACCCGGGTAAACAGCACACGGGGGAGATAGAGAGGCGCAGAGGCCTGTCAGAGAGAGGCCCCGTCTACTCATCATAATGGCTGTCGTTTAAAGAGCACTCCCCTGGTGCCGGGCCCTGGGCAGGGCTCTCACTTGGTCAGCATCTGTACTCCCCAATCCTGAGGAGGGATGGGACAGGGAGAGCACAGGCCAGCAGGGCCACAGTGGAGGGGCGTGAGGGGCATAGGGACCAGTCTGTGTGGTTAGAGAAGGCTTCCCAGAGGAGGAGCAAAGCGAAGATGCACGTGAGGCTGAGGGCCACCCAGGGGTGCAGCACGTGCTGCAAAGAAGCAGGTGAGGCCAGGCCCACAGCAGGGGCTCAGGCAGGGTGGCCAGGCAGAGTCCGGGTGAAGGAGGCTGGTCGATGCCTGCTCTTCAGCGCCCCCATCAGGGGGCAGAGGATATTAACCCAGCCCACCACAGTTGCTCCACTTTAATTCACCATTTTCCCTCTGCGTTGATTAGGATTTTCTGGGGGTGTATTCTGAGTTTATACCAACATCCTGCTTCTCATCAAACTTCACCCACCAGCCATTGCACTCGCTGACAACCCCCACCAGAGCAGCCACCTCTACAATGGTTGCCAAGCGGATATTCTCTGTTTCTATCATCCCTTCTACGTTTATTAGTTAACATTCTACTGTAAGAAAGAGCTCTCCCTTCTCCCCGACTTATGTATGTATGTATGTACGTGTGTGTGTATCTGTATATTTACGTATTTCTATCAGTATGGACTCATAGATTTCTCTTTCACTCACTAAGTTGTGATCCATTCCTGACGTTATTTAATTCAGTGCTCAGATTGTCCCCACTTAGGCAGTAGGCACCCCGTCAGGCTGCTCCTGTCTCCTTTGACATGTCCCCCTCAGTTGTTGAGCTTTCTCTTACTGTCTGGCACTAAAGACGTCTCAGATTCAACTTGTACTTTCCCTACCCCAGCCCCTGGAATCACCCAAATCCCCAAGGACCGCTGGTTCCTTTTAGAGGAGGATGACATGTAGAAGCCAAAAGCTGGGGTGCTCATGGCTGCTGGAGGGTCATTGCTGCTGGGCCCTCTCGTTGGACAGAACTAGCCAGTATAGGTATGCATGCACATACCCACATACATACCTGCACTGTTTCTACAGCGGGGTGTGTGTGTGTGTGTTAGAAAACCACAAGTTCATACCAATATCTCCAATTCAGTGCCTCAGGGTTCTTTCTAACCTTCCCTCTGTCCGTGTCTCTAAATATCTTCCCCATTGAGACATTTGGCTCCCTTTCTCCTTAACGCACTTTCTCAGTGCGTTAAGGAGAACAGTGGCCTTGTTTACTCATCAGCTTGCTGCTTTGCTCTGTGCAGCCGGCCACACTGGCTCGCTCTTCAGCCCCGCATCTCCCACTGTCCCCAGCCACCAGGCCTGCCTGCCCATGCTTCTTTCATTCCCCCAACTCCCCTGCACAGCCCCAGGTCCTCAGGTGCCAACTCGACCACGCAAGGAAGGAAGGAGCAGGGCAGGGGAGCTTGGTCTGGACGAAATGACTGTGGGACGTCCGGAGGCAGTTAGTACACAGGCTGGGGGTCAGGGCTGGAGGGCAGGACGTGGAGCAGAGAGGGAACAAAGGTCCCAACAGCAGAGCCCTGGGACACAGGCATCTACCAGAGGGCTGAGGGGGAGGGGTCTGCAGAGGACCCTGAGCAGGAGCACCCAGGAGGGTGCTCGAGACCAGGTCAGGCCTCCAGGGTCCTCACAGATGGCCGCCGCCTGGCTCCTACTCCTGGCTCTTCTGGGATGAATCTGGGCCCGTCTGTACGCTTTCAGCCACAGGGACGAGGGCTGTGCCCCATCTGGTAGGACAGAGCCTGGGCTTGAGGCAGCAGGAGACAGACTGCCCGGCCACTGCTCCCGACCTCTGCCACCAGCAATCTCTCCACTTTGCCTCTGCAGTGGCCTGCGGGCCTGGCACCTACTTCAGCGGAGAGCCCGGCCAGTGTGTGCCGTGCACACCAGGGACCTACCAGGACGGAGACGGCCAGCTCAGCTGCACACCGTGCCCCAGCAGCGATGGACTCAGCCTGGCTGGTGCCCGCAACGTATCCGAGTGTGGAGGCGAGTGCTGGCCCACCCTAGAAGGAGAGGCTGGGGCGAGGATGGGGTGCCTCCTGTCTCACTGAGGCTCCCAAAATGAAGGCCTGGGTGCCTTGTGATACTTTTAAAACTCTTTGCCATTCCCAGAGCCTGCCATGACTTCCATGCAGCTGCACTTACAAAGTCCATTGAGACCCACAGCGCCCACGTGTCAGAGGGCACAGCAGTTAGCAAGTGCTGGGCCGCACTCGGTACTTTAAAATTGCATCATGCAGTTTGGAAAGGACTTTACAGTTTGCAAACACTTGATTGTTTACAGGTCAGCTTATGGTTTATAATGGAGGTACACGGTGCTCTGTGTTACACTTCGTGGAGCACTCCATCATCATCAGAATGCTTTACGGAGTGTGCCGTATACTTGGGCAAGACCGCGCTCTACACAAAGAACTTTACAGTCGCCTTATACAGGGTTTGGAAAACCCTTGTTCAATTTACCAAGCACAGTTTGGTTTGCAAAGAGCTTTTCCAGTTACTGTCCCACTTAAAAATCCTCTGTGAAATGGGCTCAAGCCCCACACCCCCCATCAACCTCCCTTTCCTGTGGGAGGGATCCCCACTGTGGGGATCACCAAGAGAATGGGTGGGGAAAAGTGTGCCAGCGAGGTGGGTGCATGGGATCCTTAGGGTGGTGGAGACCTCCAGCCTTCTCTGGGGGATAGAGATATCAGAGCCCAGCCCCAGATCTCCGCAGGCTGGCCGGCTGCTCTCTGGCCCACTGCACCCTCCAGGAGTGTGGTCTCTCCCCCCAGGGGTGGTGGTGACTGTTAGAGAGCCCAGAGTGGACGCTGGTGGGAGCACAGAATTCCAAGATCTGGGCTGAGAGGGCACTGAACCCCCTACTCCCTCAATGCCGGAACACCCTCTGCATCCTGACTTTTTGCTAGAATGTGTTGTCCCCTCCCTTTGTCCCAGCTGTGCCCTCGGGGACCTCACAGACCCCCCTCCCTCTGCTCTGGCCCAGCCCTGCAGATGGACAAGGCAGCATCAGCCTGGAGCTCCACAGCCCCAGTTCCCATGTGCACATACAGTGCACCTGCCCCCCTTGGAGAGCCACTCTGAAATAAATGACCTCCCACGGCCTCCGGCCTCCACGTGTGGGGTCCAAACTTCCCAGCTCAGCAGCAAGGCCACTTGCTCTTCAACCTGCAGCCCTTCTTGCTGGTGGGAGAAGTAAGGCCAGGCCCGGCCAAGGCCACATGGCACGTGAGCCTCTGGCAGCATCTGGACTAGGGGCCAGGCCTTGCGCAGCCCAGGCTTCCTCCTCCAGGTTCCTCCCTGCACCCCCAGCCTTGCTGCCCAGGGGCAGGTGAAGGCTGAGAGCAGGGCATGGACTGAGGCAACCCCTCGGGCCAGCTTGAGCCATGACCTCTGATTTCCAGGCCAGTGCTCTGCGGGCTTCTTCTCTGCTGACGGCTTCAGGCCCTGCCAGGCCTGCCCTGTGGGCACGTACCAGCCCGAGCCCGGGCGCACCGGCTGCTTCCTCTGCGGAGGGGGGCTGCTCACCAAGCACGAGGGCACCGCCTCCTTCGAAGACTGTGAGGCCAAAGGTGAGGACCCCTCCACCCACCCCGTGGGGCCGAGCTGGGCTTCTCAGGGACCTTTTCCCTCAACCCTCTCATTTCCTGCCCTGGCAGACCTCCAAGGTCAGGGGAGGAGCCCGGAGGCTTCAGGTGGCGGACATTGGTGACCAGCACTGCGGCGCATACTAGGATGGGGACAGAGGGGTCCAACACAAGCCTGCCCCAGGGTCTCAGATGAGAGGGCCAGGCAGGCGCAGTAGTTGCAGTCTGGAGCTTTGAGCCCTGGGAGCAATAAAGGGGAGCCGCCAGCTCCTTGAGGCACTGGGGAGGGCTTAGAGCTCCCCTAGAAGGAAGGCTGGGAGGGGAGGAAGGTGAAGAAGTCTGGAGGCAGCAGGGCAGTGAGGGTGAGGTAGAGGTCTCACCTTAACTGAGACTCTCCCTTCAGGGCCTCCCGGGGCCTGCAGTCCGGACACTGATCCACTCCACCCCCACCCCGCTCTCCGCTGATGACCCTGCTACCCCTTCCGCTAGCTCCCTCTCAGGCGTCAGCCTTGGGGCAGCTCTCCCCACCTGCTGAACACGCAGACTGCTCTGAATCCTCCCGATCTGAAAAAGAAAACCCCAACTCTCGAGCCCCACGTCCCCTCCAGCTCCCTTTCCTGTTAACCTTGTAGAAAGAGTGTCTGGGCTCCACTTCCTCTCTTCCCGTTCTTTCCTGCACCCCACCAGCCAGTCAGACTGTCACCCCCACTGCTCCCCATAATTGCTCCCATCAAGGCAGCCTACAGAATCCCTGCGTTGCTGGAGCCCGAGTCACTTCTCAGTCTCCCATGACCGGGTCCCTCGGAGCACCTTTCCTGGGCCTGTGCCCCGGCTCAGCCTCCCCCCTCACCCTGGTAGATCTGGGACGTCCCGGGCCCGATGCACTCACACCTGAGTCGGAATAAAGTCGTCTCCTCTGCTGGCTTTCTATAGCGTCTTTGCACAGGTGACCCCAGTTTCTGTCTCTAGTCCAGCCTCTCCCCTGAACTCCACTCTGCTCTCCCACCAGGGGACAACTCCACGCTCTGTCTCACAAGCACCTCCAGCTCCACACGTCCAGAGCCACCTCGTCCTCTCCCCGCAGTCTTCCCCCTCTGTTCGTTCGTTCACGGCAGCCCCATCCTGCCAGGCGCTCACCTAAGTCCTCCTTCCCTCTTCCCTCACATCCACTCTGTCTGCAGCCCCTGCCGGCTCCATCTTCTAAGCAGACCCAGACTTCAGGGACTTCTTGCCGCCCCACTGCTGCCAGTCTGATCCAGGCCACCACCACCACTCCCCGGGTGGCCCTGACCTGTCCTGCCTGGGCCTCCGCCCCCACCATCACCCCCAGAGCTGGCTCCGAGTGCAGCAGCCGGGAAGATACAAAGGCTCCAGGTGGCCCTCCTAGCTCAGAGGGAGGCCTAGTCCTCACCATGGCCCCTGGGACGCCAGGAGCTGGCTCACATGGCCCCTGACCTCCCCTCCAGCCAGCACTGCCTCCGGCCCTCCACTCCAACTGCACCTGGCACAAACACACATCTGGCTCAGGGCCTGCGCTTTACTACCCCCTCCCCGAGGCGGCCTCAAGCCAGCTCCACACTCCTCAGTCTCCACTCAGAATCCCCTCACTCTGCCTTCCCCAGCCTCCCTCTTGAGAGCTCCACACCTGGCCTGACAACATGTATTCCCACGGAACATATGAACTAAGCTACATGCTGCATAGTATGAGTAGGGTGTGAGCCTCAGGGGTAGGGCCTCCGCTGCTTCGCGCACGGCTCCGTCCCCGGTGGTCCACAGCGCACTGTGCGCACTTGTGGACAGGAATAGGGAACGGAAGGGTCGGCCTGTTCGGGGGCTGGGTGCAGGTAGTGGGAGGTCACTGGGCGGTGGGGAAGGGCTTGAACTCTGCTGAGACAGACCTCGAGGGAGGGAGAGGGTGGAGAATGCCCCTTGACCTTTCCCACCAATACCACCCCCGCCCCCGCAGTGCACTGCTCCCCAGGCCACCACTACAACACCACCACCCACCGCTGCATCCGCTGCCCCGTCGGCACCTACCAGCCCGAGTTCGGCCAGAACCACTGTATCACCTGTCCAGGCAACACCAGCACCGACTTCGATGGCTCCACCAACGTCACGCACTGCAAAAGTAGGTGCTGCTCCTCCCACGGCCGGGGACTGGGAACCTGATGGGGGCAGGGGCGGGGGACAGGTTATGGGGGGCAGAGTGAGCCCTGACCTCACCTGGGGTCCGAGGGAGACTGGTGACTCCCCTCTGCTCCCTCACATCTGCACATCCCTCAGTGGGATGCCCGCGGGAGCCCTGCATCCACCTAGAACCCCATGGCATTGGGGGTGCAGCCTGGCCTGGCCCCCTCTGCAGGGCGATGTGATTGCACCCATCCTTCATCAGTTCCTGTCACTCACCAGGGTGGCCTGTGCCTCTGTGCCAGGCCAGGGCCTGCTCGCGCTCTGGGTCTGTAGAGGGAAAAGCCAGGCCCTGTGCCAGGGAGGGAGCAGAAGTCTTGTGGGGCAGCTTCCAAGGGCCAGGCCCTGCAGCTCTGAAGGCATGCTCTGTCTGGACTGCCAAGTGGGTGCAAACTGACACCCTGAGCCATGGGAAGCAGGATGCTAAGTGTGTACAAGGTGCGGAAGTGCGAGAAGAGAGTCAGACAGGCTTCTCGTGTACAAGAAGCTCAGTTTAGTCAAAAGAAAGGTGGGCAGCGTAAGACAATTTGGGAAATAAATAATATCCAAGCTCCTTACTTAGCAAGTCATTTGGGGATAAAAAAGAGGATGCTGTCTTTATTTCAGGTATTTTTAATTCATTTTTCAGTGTCCTTTGGGGCATATTTTCTGGTATTTTACCGTTTTCCTAATCAGTGTCCAGCCAGTTATCCCTTTCCTGGGCTGCTGGTCATGTCTGGAACAGCCTAGAGGCCCACAAAGGGGATTTAATCATGAAGTAGACGCAGTCCGCTCTGCCCAGGGCTGTCCCCCACCTGAGCTTGTGGCCTCCAGGGGCGGAAGAGCATGTGCAATGGGGGAACTCAGCAGAGACAGGGTTTTAAATGTCCTAATGAGTAAAAGTGGGGAAACCAAACGGGAGGGAAGCCTCTGGAATAATAAGGTGAAAATGAAATGTTTCCCAGAAATTTTTACACGAGGAGAAGATTTTTAAATGAAATGTATGAGAAAATTAAGTAGGTTTAATATTTACCTTCAGTTTTCTTTGCAGAACTCAGGTTACGGCCAGAAACCGTTTAGCTAATAAAAATGTCATGTTTGGCCTCTTCAGGACACACAGCTTGGCTAAGAAACGAAGAAAGGGAGACGTATCTGTTTCCTCAGTGTGTCACCTGCTTGTCCCGGAGCCTTCCTGCTCCGTGGGGAGGGCGACCACACTTGGCGCCTGGCGGGTGCCCAGGGAATGTGGGGTGAAGGAATGGACAGAAAGTGAGTGGAGAGAAAGAGGAAGTTGGGGTTCCCTGGGATTTCACTCTGCAGCTTGGCTGAGACACGAGGAGGACAGCAGGGGCCGGCCGGGGAGCTGACACCTGCAGGGGCACTCAGCGGGCCTGCCAGAGGGGCATGCGGCTCCAAGCAGAGGCTAGGACAAAGCCCAGGCCAGAGAGTCAGGCGGGGCAGCCAAGGGTGTCCAGGAAAGAGACGCTTGGGCTGGGCCTCAGAGAACCAGTATGGGACCGGGGACCTGCGCTCCCACTGAGGGGCAGCCTCGGCAGGGTCCCCAAGAGAAGATCGGCTCAGGGCCTGGCGGGGAGGGCCGGGTGGAGGTGAGCCGAGGTGGGGACAGAGCACCTGCCAGTCCTGCCCTGGGCCTCCAAGGCTGTTGAGGGCCCAGCCGGCCAGGGCACCCGTCCAGCCAGGCCTGAGCAGGCCCACGGGCCACGGTGCCCACAGACCAGCACTGCGGTGGCGAGCTTGGCGACTATACGGGCTACATCGAGTCCCCCAACTACCCTGGTGACTACCCGGCCAATGCCGAGTGCGTGTGGCACATCTCGCCGCCCCCCAAGCGCAGGATCCTCATCGTGGTCCCCGAGATCTTCCTGCCCATTGAGGATGAGTGTGGCGATGTCCTGGTCATGAGGAAGAGCGGTACGTGCCAGTCGAGGTGGGGGCAGTGGGACCAGAGACAGCCTCAGCCACGTCCCCACACCCCTCGCTCCCTCAGCACAGCTCCACAGGGCGGGAAGGAGGTTGCCCAGGATTTATCTGTGTGGCAGGGTTTAGATCTACTTCTGTCTGACTCCAAGAGCTGAGCTTTACAGAGCTCCTTGGAAAGGTCCAGAGAGCTTAGCATGCACCCTAAGCATGGGATCAGGACCTGGTGGCGTCTGATCTCGACACTGACAACAAGCCAGTCTCTCACCCCAGTTGTCCCATTGTGTCCTGTCACACAACCCAGCGTGAGACCCCGGGAGTGACCGCCTGTCTGCAGGGCCTCCTCCTCCCTCTGAGGTTTGGGGGGCTAAGGGCCAGCCTGTGCAGCACACAAGATGCCCTACGGGTGAGAAGGGCCATCCCTTCCACTGTGAGCCCCAGCCTCCTGGCTCGTTGCCCCTGTCAGGCTCGTGGTGAGACCAGGCGAGGGGCAGCAGCTGGCCCCTCAGCAGCACGTGCGGACAAGTGTGCCCAGATGGTCATGGCAGCAAGAAAGGCAGGGAAAGCCCTGAGTCCCTCCCTGAGACCGGGTTAAATCCCTTACAGTGTGTGCCTAGGCCAGGGCACCTCACTGCTGTTGAAGGGCCACGGTGCGCACAAGGAGCAAGCTCCAGGTCAGGATGTTTTGGGAAGAAGGAGGAGGACACAGGCAGACACAAGAACGCGCCTGCCCGCCTGGGCCTAGAAGGTCTCTGATACAGAGACCGGCCAGAGGAGCGGGAGGTTGAGGGGCGTTCTGTCCACCCTGTGCCCCTTTGTTCTGCTTGGGCTTCGTTACCATGTGCGGGCATTGCCCACTCAGCGTCGCGGAAGAGCCAGAAAGCCCCCGTGTGCAAATGGGAGGACTGAGGCCAGAAAGGGAAAGGCACCTGCCCGGGGTCCCACAGCCAGTCAGGGCCCAGCCAGGGACCATCCCTGGACCATTCCGTCACCAGCCTCCCTAGTCCCCAGCATCCTCCCCTTCGCTGTCTGCCCACAGGGCTGAGCTCTAAGGGTCCAGCCTCCCCCGCCTCGAGGGCACCTCAGGAAGGCCCCCCCCCCCGGAGGGCAGTGAGAAGATGGAGTACCCTTTGGCAAGCCCCAGGGGTCAGCAGGCTCACCTTTGTTTATCTGCTCACAAGGAGAGGGGACTTCCCAAATCTAATCCTCCGCCCCAGCCCTGGCTCTGTCTTGAACGCAGGCATGAGCCCTGTCCTTGAGGAGCAGTCGGCTGGAGGGACACAGTGACAACCCTATAGAGAGGGGCTGTAATAAAGGGTTCACCAGAGTACAGCAGGAACATAGTAGGGTGGGGACGGAGCAGTCAGGGAGGCTTCCTGGAGAAGGGCGCATGGAAACTGGTCTCAGAAGGATGAGTAGGAATCAGGGTTGAGGTGGGGAAGGGCATTTGAGGCAGAGGAAACAAGTACAGAGACTGGAGAGCTGGAGTGTTTAGGGGACGGGGCGTTGTGGGTGCTGGGTGGCTGACTGGGTGGGGAGGGAGCCGCCTGAGGCAGGGGCCAGATGAGGAGCTGCGGCTCTGCGGGCTGCTCAGCAATGGCTGCCTGGGCCCACCCCCAGCCTCGCCCACCTCTATCACCACCTATGAGACCTGCCAGACCTACGAGAGGCCCATCGCCTTCACCTCCCGCTCGCGGAAGCTCTGGATCCAGTTCAAATCCAACGAAGGCAACAGCGGCAAAGGCTTCCAAGTGCCCTATGTCACCTATGACGGTGAGTGTGGCCACACTGTGCACCCAGCCCAGGCCCTGGGGACACAGATGAATCACACATCCCGGCCTCAGGCAGCTCCAGCCCTGTGGGGGGTGGCGCAGATGAGGACAGGAGCGCGGGTGGTGCAGATGAGGGATCAGTTAGTGGTGTCTGCGGGCTTCAGCAGGAGGTGCTGCCCAAGCAGGGTTTTGAGGGTTAAGTAGGGGTTTTCTAGCTAGCCAAACCTCAAGGAGAACAATTTGGGTGGAGGGTACAAAGGCGCGGCGGCTGGAGCAGGAGTGGAAGGAGGCGGAAGGTGAGAGGGAAGCAGGCGGGTCTAGAGCCCTTCACCTTCCTCCCGCCCCTGCTGGGGGATTCACAGAGGACTACCAGCAATTAATAGAAGATATCGTGCGCGACGGACGGCTCTACGCCTCGGAGAATCACCAGGAAATTTTGAAAGTGAGTGAGCTGCTTCGTGGGAAGGGATCCATGGAGCCTGTGATGATCCAGGGCCATCCTCGCCCCAACCCCGACCCCCAGACCCCTAAAGACATGAGGGGAGGAGGGTGGTGACAGGAAAGGAGAAGGTGACAGGGGGTCAGGGGTGCCCTGGGGGTGGGGACTGAGTCCGGCGCACCTGTCCTCCCAGACCAGGAGGTCTGAGACAAGCCCTCCGGTGGGGTCTAGCCCAGACCTGGGTCGTGTCCTTGGGCAGGTTCCTTACCAGCTCTCGCCTCTCTCCTCGTCTGTGAAATGGGGGTAGTTTGACAGGGTGGTATCATACAATCAGCGGGCTCCACCGCTGCCTTTGGGACTGACTCCCTCCGCATCCTGCTGCTGGCCCTGAGAAGCAGAGCCATCTTGTCATCAAGGGGGCCTGGGGCTGTCACACGGGGGACACTGGCCAGGTTAGGGCCCTGGGTTCTCACCACGAGAGGCCAGACCTGGAGATCTGCTAGGGCCCAGGGGTCTGGCCCCAGCTCAGGCTCTGGGCAGATAGCACCCCAGCCTGGGAGCCAGCAGATGGTGTAGAGGGCAAGAGCAGGGCCGGGCCAGTCCGCCTGGCTGACTCCTGCTGCAGCCCCATGGCCCCAGGCCAGCCCTCTGAGCCCCGCCGCAGTGTCTGAGAAATGGAGATGGCTAGCGGAGTTGGGTTCTTCCTGCCCCAGGCCTCGTGCACTCCTGCTGCACTCAGGATGACCTGGAGGTCTCAGGGCGAGAAGCTTCTCACCTCCCTCTTCAGGTGCCCATCTATTTAGCAGGAACCGGGGAGTCATCCTGGTCTCTCCGTCAGTCCGTCCTGTAGCTGGTACACGACTTGCTCCTCCTCGCCCCTCCCCTGCCCTCAGTGCCACCCTACAGCTGGGAGCATCTCTTCAGAGCTAGGGTGTTCCCATCTCTTAGGACGCAAACCTTGGCCAGCAAGGCCCAGCCGGGCGTGGCGACCGCCTGCTTCTGCCATGGCTCCCGGGCCTTCACACTCCCTGCAGTCACTCGCCGAGGCCTCTCAGGAGCGTGCTTCCCCCATCTCTTTGCTCAGTGAATGCTCACCATCCTTCTGCTCTGCTCTCAGGCGTCCCAGCCTCTGGGCAGCCTGCCCGGACCTTCCTGGCCGGGTCACAGACCCTTAGAGTCCCACTGGCCCTCCCCCTTGGCACCTGTCAGCTGTGCAGTTTAGGTTTCTTCTCTGGTTATTTGGTCCCCACCCCCTCGTGGGGGAGGAGCTGCAGGGGTCCCCACTCAGCATTCCACCCCCACTGTCTGCACTGCGCCTACCACATAGGAGGAGCTCCACGAGTGTTTCTCTAGGATGTGGATGCGTGGATGCGTGTGTGAGAGAGAGAGTCTGAGTGTGTGACAGAAAATGCGACCAGAGTCCCTGTGAGATGGTGAGTGTATGCCACAATGAGCACGGCTCTGCCAGAGCCCCCAGGGAGGCCTCAGCCAGGTCTCACACCTGCTCCTCGGGTTCTCCTCCAGCGGGGCATCGCCCTCTTTACAGATGATGACCCTGGGCTCAGAGAGGAGGCCCAGCTGGTAACCGACGGCGGCAGAGTGTGGACGGCGCCCACCCCTCCAGAGGCCTCTCAGTGAGGACAGCCTCTGGCCCGGGTGGGCTGCCTAGACCCTCCCCGCACACGTGGACCGAGCCCCGCTGCGGGCCAGGCTCTCCACACTCATTCCCGCAGCCCTAAGAGGAGGGATCGTTACCCTATCACACAAGTGAAAATCTGAAATTTAGAGCAGCGGAGCCCTTTTCCCAGGTCAAGGAGTAGGTGGGGGAGCTACTGTTTCAAAGCTGGGGCTGCTGCCTCTGAAGCCTGTGCTCCCTGCTCCGAGTTCTCTGGTTTTCAACAAGTTGTTTCGTTTTGTTTTGTTTTTGCAATATAACCCTTTTTAAATAAAATATTGGAACCCCAAGAGTTAAAACCAATAGATTATTAAAAAAGCAATTAGACTATTAAAACCAGAAAACTGTTCACAGCAAAGAGTCTGTGGAGTCCTGAAGCCCACCAGCCAGGCAGCCTCTTCCCCTGCTCCCATCCTTGCAGAGACCCCACAGGTGCCTTCAGGGCCCTCCGGGCATTGAGGAGGCCAGTAGCCAGGGCCCTCCAGCCTGGCCCCAGGCCTCCTCCCCGCTGGCCCCGCCCCCAGCCCCACCCTTGGTCTCACCCGGGCCTCGCCGTGTCTTGCAGGACAAGAAGTTGATCAAGGCCCTCTTTGACGTGTTGGCGCACCCCCAGAACTACTTCAAGTACACAGCCCAGGAGTCCAAGGAGATGTTCCCGCGCTCCTTCATCAAGCTGCTGCGTTCCAAAGTGTCCCGATTCCTGCGGCCCTACAAATAACCCTGGGGCGCTGCCCTGCTGGGGCGCCGGGGGCCCGAGGGGGCGAGTGCCTTCCCTCCACAGGAGAAGCTGAAAGGCGGCTCCACGGGCCTCCACGTCGCCTTGGGAAATCACCACGGCATCTGCCCATCAGGAACCCCTGACCGCCCGTGGAGGGAGAGACCTGCCGGGGCAGAGACCCCAGCTGGGCCGCACACCTCCCATATCCGCCCCCTGGGAAAACACTGCTTAAGGCAGCCTTTCTGCCTCCCGCTCCCTGTGCCTCTTCATTTCCAGGACAGCAGGTGCCCTGTCCTGGGCCAGCACTTGCCATGCCGCCTGGGCCAGGACGCTCTGTGTCACCCGAGGGCGGGTCCCTGGCAGAGCGGCATTGGGAGACTGCATGTACCCTCTGCCCAACGCTTCAGGAGAGAGAGGAGTGTGGCTGCCACGTCACTGTCTCCAGGGAGGTTCTCGGAGGCAGAATCCGAGACAGGAAGCCAGGCCAAGGAACGAGGGGTGTGAAGGATTGTCTGGTGGGCTTGATAAGCCGGTGTCAATGGCTGCGGGGTGTCCACACCCACCAATGCCTCTGGCCCTGGGCCCAGGACGCGGGCACTGTGTGGTTGGGCTCTAAGGATTCTGTGATGGGACAGAAGAGAAGAGAGCTGCTAGGGGAGGAACCTGTAGATTCATGCTTTCCCTTGATAGAGCATCTAATTAAGTACTATATATATATATAAAGATAAAGATAAATATATATATACTTCTATTTGTGGGTACTGTAGGGAAATTCTCTTTAGTAACTGTAAATATTCATCACAACCTCACCTCTTCTCCCACGAGCTGGTGCGAGCCCTGCTGTTGCCGCCTCCCTGACTGATTAAACTGCTCTCCAGACACTTGCCACCTCTGTTTACATGAGGCTGGCAGCCCACAGGCCTGGGGAGAAGGCAGGCTGGCCCTGGACACAGTTTGGAATATAAAATCTCTGGGAAGTGGGCTCCGATGCTTTGCTGGAGTGTTGCCCTCGGATGGACTTGGTGGAAGGCAGTTTCCCCTTGGACCCCTTCCTGGGGGTGTGGGGGCCCAGCGGTAAATCTCGGAAGGTGCCTATGTCTGACCCTGAGGCCGTGACCTTGGAATCCATGCTGTGCCCGCATGCTACCGGGAGGCTAGGCCTGTCCCACGTGAGCACAGATGTGTGACCACAAGGGGCCTCAGAGAGCATCAGCCACTCATTTAATTTACCAGGGAGGAAACGGCCCAGGTGGGCCCCCAGGCAGAGGCGACTGGTTGTCGGGAGGCCTGGCTCCCAGTGCACTCTTCCTCCTGCTGCGCAGTGCTGCCTCCCTCTCAGAGTCTCTCTTTAAAAAAGAAAAGTCTGGAGTTTGACCAGGTTGCGTGGCGTCCCACTCAGCCAGGAAGCTAGCACCTGGGCTAGAGCTGGCGAAGACCTCCAACGTGCAGAGGGCTTGCCTGCCGCCAGACCGCTGGCCGCCACTGCAGGACATGCAGAGGAAGTGGTCTGTGTTTTTAGGGTCAACAAATATTCAACACTCCAAGGAACATGGGAGAATCTTCAAATGCACTCCATTCCCCCATTCCAGGTGGCTGCCTCCAAGCAGTTTCCTCTCCTCACTCCAAGCCCAGGCTGACCAGTTAGAGACGAGCACAGTTTGAGAACCGTCTGTGGCACATTGAGGATGGTGAAGATTGAGGACAGATGAGATGCAGGGCTTGGTGACAAGGCAGGTCATAACAAATTTTACAATCCAAAAAAGGGCTTGGAACTCAGGAATTATTCACAGCCATTACCCGTGTCAGCACTAGGAGGTCCCCATATTGGCTAATGCTGCCATCAACCTTCTCCACCGAAAGCCAACTCACTGGGAGGGGGCTGCACTTGGTGGGTGGGTCGGTGTCAGCTGATGAGCCCTGTTGGGGCCACACTATCCTCCCCTGGTCACAGTCCTTGAAGGCGAGCTTAGTTTCCAGAAGGGGGCCTGTCTTCCCTTGTCAAGCCATTGGTCGTCCCCAGGAATTAGATGAGCGTCCTCCAGGATGAGCCCCAGCAACAGCTACCCAGGGGAGGGTACTGGGAGGGCTTTCTAATCTTCTCAACAAACCCCGCAGAGGACCAGAAAGAGCTCTCACCTCTCCTGAACTCTTCTGGCTGCTCCTTTGGGTAGTTTCTGGCAGTTGCCACTCACATGCACATTAATCCGCCCTTTCGGTGGGAGTCAACCCACCTTCCATGGCTGTCACCACCGCTGTGGTCAGACCCTGCCCAGTGTCCCCCACGCAGAGCAGGACAGGGGCAGACTCAGATGTGGGGCCCCTCACTGTTCAAGAGTACCAGGTAGCCAGCAACCCAAATTCACCAGCTGCCCACACAGTCACCATCCAGCCCTTGCTCCCCAGTAAAACCACCTCCCGCACCATCAGGGGGACTCCAGGAGTGCGGTCTGTCCCCAATTTCCATGTCAGCCCTCAGCCCCACAGTGGGGAGCTTGGAGGTCCCACCTGTTAATCCCAGAGCTGCTCCTGTTCCTCGGGGCCTGGTGGGCCCGGGAGATCTCGCTGGCAACAAAGCACGTTTCTCCACGTTTCCATGTTGTGGAAACCAATGGTAGATTGGCTGACACGAGGTGGCCTCTCCGCCTGGTCCGAGGTGGAGGCAGAGAGAAAAGGGAAGGCCGACAAGGACTGGGCCCAGATAGGGCGGATCCCCGAGGCAAGTCCCGCAGAGGATGGAAGCCGAGGGCGGGGGTGCGGGAGTCCTGTGCTGACGGGGAGGGCCTGAGCCAGAGGAGCACATCACACGCCTGGACCGGACGTTGGCTGTGAGCAGCCACAGACCCACCTTGGCCTTGGCCTGCATGGACCCTCAGTGGTTGGCCAGTTGATAAGGAAAGGAGCTAAGGAACAAGCTTCTGGAAGCAGAAGCCTGCCCCGTTGGCCAGGACTGAAAGCAGGTGCGAAGGCCTGGAGGGTCTGATGAGCTCGGTTCTGCTCCTAGTGGACCATGGCCTGGGCAACTGGAGAAGCTCTGAAGATGGCGATGGAGGACCACAGTGTCTCCGCACTGATCCCCGGGGTACCAGGAGTAGCAGACCTGGAAGAAGCCCCTCTACCCCGCATCCCTGGCATCTCCTGACACTCTCTGCTTCCGTGGAAACATGCCAAGGAAAGGGAAAGACTCTGCCTCGAGGTTTAGTGGCCAACCAAGCCTTCAGTGAGTGAGTGTTGAGGTGGCCTCATCTACTTCCCCGAATTAGGCTTGTTTTCCCCCATTTCCTCCCTTGTCTGAGCCAGAGCCTTGCAGCTGTAGCCTTGTACTGTCCTCTCTCGTCCCCCAGGGTCTCCATCTCATCTCTCCAGCAGCAGCATCAGCCTCTGCACCCTACCCCAGGAGCTCGCATCTGCCAGTGGTAGTGACCTCCTTCTTCCCAGATCTGGCTCCCCAGGGGCCAGTCTTTCCCAGCTCCCGCCACCTCTGTGGTCACAGACTCGAGGAGGCCGTGGGGCCCAAGGTGGCGGCCTCAGGCAGCTTTCTCTCCTGCCATCCATTGGTTTGGGACATGTTTGGGAGACACAGATAAAGTAGAACTGAAACCTGGGACAAAAAGTGCCCAGACAGCAATGGCCCGAGAGGCCATCTTCGAAATCCTGAAGAAAGAGCCTCTCCCCCCCGCCCCCACAAACCCCTTTCCTGCTTGAACCCTCGTTCTCCCAGAAACATGGCCAAGATCACCCATTTTCTACCACAAGAGGCCCCTGGCCTGCCGGAGCTGTAGTGGGTGCCTACATGGCATCCCGGGGGCTGAATGATTATTCCAGCACCTCCACCACTGCCAGTGCCAGCGGAAAAGTAAGATACTGAACTAAGTTAGGTCATTTAGCAAACATCTGCTGAGCACCTACTGTGTGCTAGACTCCTAGAAAGGCAGAGAAACCACAGCCAGGGGGCTGATGGGATCCCCTGGAAAGCCCCTCTGGTCACGGAAAGAAAGATGGTTGAGGCTAACCCCGGGGTGAGCAGAGCCCAGCACTCTCCTCAGGAGAAGGCCGTCCCTCCCTCCAGCGCCTCCCAGGACCCCAGGTGCAGAGCAGAGCTGGTCTACATTTCAGGGATGTCCAGAAGGAGAAGCTACAGCCAGCCCAGCGTCGTGACGTGGCTGCCCTTCTCCACCAGCAGAGAGAAATGCACACAGGCCAAGACTGCGGATTCTACACGCCCAGGACGGCCGTCTCCGCCCCACGCATCACCCACTGCCCACGCCTGGCACAGTCGGTGCTCCAGACGGGAGGTACCTTCCTTGTCGCCCTGGGACCCCAGCTGTTTTTACCTCCTCTACTCCACGCTTGGAAGTTTAGTCAGCCTGGTAAACTGCATCTTATATCAAGGCCCCTTTTCTTCACCAAAGATACCCATGGTGGCAGCTCAGCCCTTCCAGCCAGGGCGACATCATTAAGGCCAAAGGCGGAAGAACTTGATGGTTGAGGTGCACTGCCTGTCCGACGTGTGGAGATGGAGCAAAGAGCTCCTATTCTTCCTCGGCTGCCTCTGCCCCTGCAGCACCTGCAGATCGCCAGCCCCTCCAGGAGTAAGCCCTGAGCACCTACTGTGTGCCAGACACAGGGCGGGCACGGAGCTGGAGTCTGCCGTATCCAGCCTGCCTTGCTTCTTGGAGTGGGCTCCAGGAGGGGGTGAGTCATCCTGGGCCCAGACAACACAGGCGTGGCCACAGGCTCCCTCCCAGCACCTGACAGATGGCGCCCAAAGAACAGGAAGGACCCTTTGTTCCGTAAGGCCTCCCCAGCCCCCGGATGGATCCTCTAAAATTGACCCTCTGGAATTCCAAGTCTCAACAGGAAGCAATGAAGGGCCAGAGCCCATCAGTCGTCGTCAGTGGGGTAGTCCCCCACCCCCACTACTGAGCTCTGGGCTCAACTTTTAACATATGCACAAACCATCTTCCCCGCCCTGTGAGGAGGGTGGGGCTAAATTTGTTCTTCAGATGTGGAGATTGCGGCTCTGGGAGGCCAAGTGACACGCCCAAGGCAAATAGTAATTAATGGAATTGAGAATCAAACCCAAACCCATCTAATCCGGAAGCAGGAAATGTCTCTGAAAAGTTAATAACCGAATTGTACAGATTGGGAAACTCAGCTAGATCAGCAGAGGCGGAGGGGCGTCCAGGGGCGGGGATGGATATGAAGGGTAGAGAGAGGAGAGGATGAGGAGGGTTTTGGGGGTGGAGGGGGCTCAGTGATGTTCCCTCCCCTCTGGGACGAGCACTGAAAACTCATTCAGAGAAAAGGCTTCTGCCTTCTCCCGGGGTGACAGGTCTCTTCCGTTCAGACCTGAGCTCACACGGCAGGCTAAGCCAGCTCGGCGCTCCTGCCGAGTGGTTCCCGCCGCCTTCTGCAGAGGCCTTGCGCAGCCTGGATAGATGCGGGGCCCGTCCCCTATTGCCGCTATTTCAGGCTCCAGCACACGCGCGTCAGAGGTGCGGGTATCCCTCAGCGCTCAGTGTGGTGGAAAGTAGGGGAAAAAAGAGAAAGCTGACGGATGCCAAGTATGTTTTCAGCCCAGAAGCCACCTAGATCTGCAGGGAAACTTCGTATTCCACTGAGGTCGTAACCTTAAACAGCCTGAGCAGACCCAGTCCATACTGCTCTTGGAACAGGACCTGCACACCAGTGGGGCGGGGGGCAGGGGGACGAAGAGTTCGGGGCCAGAGAGCTGAGCCCTCGTGCCCGCTGCCTTCACTCTGGGCGTCTGGGCAGGCGCCATACTGTCCAGGCGCGTTGGCAATCACTGCCCGCCAGAGTGACAGATGTCAACTAACCACGTTTTTCTTTTAGTATTCAAAGTTTTGTTTTCTGCATCATGTTCATACATATGCATGCAATTAAACATTTGTGAAAATCACTTTAATAATAAACAAGAAATGAACTTAAATATTGTTCTTTCATTCATCAGAGGTCATGATCGAGGGGAAAAAAGGTACCTGGAACCAGAAAAAAAAAAATTTTTTTTCAGAAATTCCTTGGCTGTACTGAGGGCTGAAAGGAAAGGAGCTACAGTAGCTTCTGGAAAGCAGAGCAGTGACCGTGAGATCTGCATGTGGAGGACACCCGAAGTCAGGGAACAGACATGTTCTTCAGTGAGCTGCCAGAAGTAAAACTTCTGTGTTTCAAATCCCACATCTTGTGACAGGCATTATGAAACGGGAGACATTCCTCTATACCTGGACTTCAATCGGGAAGTCACAGTCCGTGAGCCCCAGGGATCTGGGGCCCCTGGAAACTAGATGCACACTCAGTGCTGTGTGCGTGTGTGTGTGCACACACATGCAGATATTTCTCTGGGAACATGGCCCATGGCTTTCATTAGATTCTTAGAGAAATCTAGGACCCCACAAAGGCTAATAACCACCACTCTCCTCAATCATGTGGAGAACCCTCTGGCATCATGCTCTCAACAGGAGAAAAAATTTTATAAATGATATTAATACTCCAAAAGTCTAAGGAAACTTCTGGGAATACACTCAAAAGAATTGGAAACAGAGCCTTGAAGGGTTATTTGTACACCCATGTTCATAACATCAGCATTCTTAATAGCCAAAAGGTGGAAGCAACCCAAGTGTCCATCAGCGAATGATTGGATAAACAAAACATAGTCTATCCATGCAATGGAATATAATTCAGCCTTAAAAAGGAATGAAGTTCTGACATGTGCCACAGCATGAGTGAACCTTACAGACATGATGGGAAGTGAAATAAGCCAGTCACAAAAGGACCAATATTATATGATTCCACTTATACGAGGCACCTGGAATAATCAAATTCATAGAGACAAAGTAGGATGGTGGTTGCCAGGGGCTGGGGTGGGGAGGGATGGGGAGTTGTTTAGTGGGCCCAGAGTTTCAGTTGGGGAAGATGAAAAAGTTCTGGAGATGGATGGTGATGATGGTTGTGCAACAATGTGAATGTAACTTAATGCCATTTAACTGTATTTTTTTTAAATGGTTAAAATAGTAAATAGGATGTTATGCATATTTTACCACAATTTTTAAAAGGTCTAAGAAGGAAACAGTAATGATACCCTCTGAGCACACAACACACTGGATATTTCTACCAAATTTCTCCCAAAGCTCCCAGAAAGACAGGATCACAAGAGTTGGCCTCTTTGGACTGGAAAATGAGCTGAGAAGCAGTGTAGCCCAGCTCACAATGGGAGGGAAATGTGGAGGCGAGTGTGGACTTACTTATTGCCCAGATTCCAAGGTCCAAGATGAATTCCAAATTCCTCAGAGAGCAGAAGGCCCACGTTCTAGCTTGTTCTGGCCTCATTCTGTGAACGGGGGAGATTCAAGAGGACACTTCACCTCCAGTTCTATCTGAGACTGACCTGTTCCATGTCCAGTATTCCTGGACTTTCTCTAAACTCTGAGAGAGCTCAGTAATCAAATTCAGGCATCTTAGCTTATAAAGTGGGGATGCCATCTGTTGCTTTTTGTTTCCATTTTAGGATTAACAGATTAAATACAGGGGCCGTCGTGGTGGCGTGATGGTGAAGTTCGGTGTGCTCCACTTCGGCGGTCTGGGTTCACGGGTTTGGATCCTGGCGCCGACATACACCACTCATCTGCCATGCTGTGGCAGTGACCCACATGCAAAGTAAAGGAAGATTGACACAAGATAGTAGCTCAGGGCTAATCTTCCTCAAGCAAAAAAAAGAGAGATTGAAAACAAATGTTAGCTCAGAGCATATCTTCCACAGCAAAAAAAAAAAAAAAGGAGATTAAATATATATTTGCACAAATGAAATTCACATTTTAAAGCAGTTCTTAACAAGCAAGCTTCTGGAAGGGTGAGTATGAATAATATTTTGCCAATAGATTGAAATTTTAGATGCCATGCACAAGTTCTTGAAAAACCCTAACTTGCCAAATGACACAGAAGAAATAGAAAATTAGAATAATCTTGTGACTAGTGATTGAATCTGTAATTTGAAACTTTCCCGTAAGTGTATATGGAAAAGCAAATGGTTAAAAATGGCCAAGACCCTTTTGCAGAAGAAGGATAATTTGAAAGAACTAACCCAAGCAGATATCTAGTGCTACTAAAATCTAGAGAAATGAATCCTGGATGGAATTTGTGCCGAGATGAGCAAACAGAGCAACTAAACACAACTGAGCCTGGAGAGAGATCTGCAAGTATTTGGAATGACAGAAGTGGCACTACACATCAGTGGGGAAGAATTAACTTTTCAATAAATAGTGATGGGAAAATTGCTTATCCATACGTCAGAAAAATGAAACTGGGTTCCTATCCCATACCTTACACAAAAAATCAATTTCTGATGCATTAAGAATTAAATATGAAAAGAAAACTTAAAAACTGGTAGAAGATGATCTAGGAAAACATATTTCTGACTTTAAGGTAGGAAAGATTTCTTAAACCAGACATAAAAAGTACCAACAATGAAAGAAAAGATAAATAAACTTTACTACATTAAAATTTAAAAGTTCTATTCGTGAAAAGATACTGTACAGAGAAAAGATGAGGCCAAACTGGGAGAAGACATTTGCAACATGTATAGCTGACAAAGGATTGGTATCCAGAATATATAAAGAACTCCTACAAACAATAAGAAAAAAGGCAAACACCTCAATTAAAAAAAAAAAAGAGCCAAAGACATATACAGGCATTTCACAAAAGAAGAAACAGGGTGGCCAATTAACATTTGAAAAGATGCTCAACCCTATTAATAAAAATAAAAATAGGGGCCAGCCCAGTGGTGTAGTGGTTAAATTAATGTGCTCTGCTTCGGTGGCCTGGGGTTTGCATGTTCGAATCCCAGGCATGGATCTACACACCTCTTATCAAGCCATGCTGTGGCAGGCATCCCACATATAAAATAGAGGAGGATGGGCACGGACGTTAGATCAGGGCCAATCCCCCTCTGGAAAAAGAGGAGGATTGGCAACAGACATTAGCCCAGGGCCAATCTTCTTCACCAAAAAAATTAATAAAAATAAAAATGAAGACAGCAAAGAGATACAACTCTCGCATTAGGTTGGCAAAAATTGTCTGATCTAATAAGAGTCAGAGAGGATATGGATCAATTCTACTAGGTATAAATGGAGAAGCTCTTACACATATGTACCAGGTGTCAATGCAAATAATTTACAATCAATTTATAAATCAGAATTGGGGTGAGTTTATTATGAGCCAGGTCTCAGGACTATAGCCCCGGGCCTTCTTTCCCCAAGGAAGGAAGGGCACCAAAGAAGTGGGGTGTACAGAGTGGTTATATACCGTCTTGGAACAAAAAGCATACATCACTTAGACAGGAATGTCCCTTTTACAATAGTCACAAGATTGCTTTGCTGGCACAACAGATATGTATGACCCAGCAATTCCAACCCTAGGTATGTACCCAAGAAAATTGAAAACATATGTTCACACAAAAATCTGTCCATGAATATTCATAGCGGCTTTATTCATGAAAGCCAAAAAGTGGCAACAGCCCAAATGTCTGTCAACTTAACAGTGGACAAATAAAATATGGTCTACCCACACAATGGAATATTATTCAGCCATATAAATGAATCAAGTACTGATACTTGCTAAATATAAATGCCCCTTGAATGACCCTTGAAAACATGCTAAGTGAAAGAAGCCAGTCACAAAAGCCATATATTGCATGTTCCATTTTTATGAACATCCAGAACAGGCAAATCCATAGGAACAGGAAGTAAATTAGTGGTTGCCAAGGGCTGGGGTTGAGGGGAGGAAATGGGGAGTGACTGCTATTCAGTATAGGGCTTCCTTTTGGTGTGATGGAAATGTTCTGGAATTAGATCATGGTGATGTTTGCACACCATGCAACCTTTGTGACTATATTAAAAACCCCTGGATTGTATAATTTAAAAGGGTGAATGTAACGATATATGAGTTATTCTCTGTGCTACAATAAGAAATATGTATTTTTGTCCCAGTTCCTGGCACACAGCTTCTGAAACTCTCGGAGTCTCCAGAGTGATGTGTCTTTGTATGCTACTGAATGGCTGGTGGCTGGCGGCCCTAGAGAGCTTCAGGATGGGGGCTGGTCACCAGAAAGACCGAGGCTTGCTTAGAGGGTTGGAACTTTCAGCTCCACCCCCTGCCCTATGGCCAGTGACTTAATCAATTGCACCTAAGTAATGAAATCTCCATAAAAACCCCTAAACAAGGAGGTCCAGAGAGCTTCCGGGTTGGTGAACACATGGAGGTGCTGGGAGGGTGTTGCACCCAAAGAAGGCATGGGCGCTCCACCCCTTCCCCTGTACCCTGCCCTACGCCTCTCTTCCATCTGGCTGTTCCTGAGTTGCATCCTTTATAATAACCAGCAATAGTAAGTAAAGCACTTTCCTGAGTTCTGTGAGCTGTTCTAGCAGATCTCAAACCCAAGGAGGAGGTCATGGGAACCCCCTGAATTTATAGCAGGTTGGTCAGAAGCACAGGTGACAGCCTGGGACATGTGACTGGCATGTGCAATGAGGGCAATCTTGGGGACTGAGCCCTTAACCTGTGTGGTCTGCACTACCTCCAGGTAGATAGAGTCAGGACTGAATTGAATTACAGAGAGTTGGAGGGTTGGTTGGTGTTGGGAAAAAACCCACACATTTGGTATCAAAAATATGAGTAAAAACAGTTCAGATCTAAACAAAACAAAGCAAAAACACCATCATGTGGAGTGAAGAAAAGAGTCCCATACCATCATCACACCATATCTTTAATCTCAAAAACAGGCAAAACGAAACAATCTATTGCTATGTTCATATGTGTTGAAAGACTTTCTTAAAGCATGGAAATAATGAACATCCAATCCAGGACAGCGCTGAGAAGGAAGCACAGGAGCTGGAAGATAAAATGGAGGAAAGTACCGCACTGCTGTTGCTCAATTACTTACACCGGCTTTCACCTATCATTTTGGATGTATTAAATATTTTAAAGGAAAACAAAGGGAGAAGCGTGGTTTTAACACATTTCCTTAGGAAGACGCCATATTGGAGCCCAGCCTACAATCTCTCAGTCAGTACAACCAGCCAGCGTGCTCCCCCGGCGTGGAAGCAGTTCGCTGTCTCTGGTTGAGGAACAGGTGAAGGTGGTGTCTTGGGTTTAGGCTCCGTGGAGTATGAAAAACACATTTTCTGCAAGCACCCTCAGCACAGCTCCTGACAGGAGAGGCTTTCAGGAACCAAAGGTCACCCTGGGCTTGCGATTTCCAATTTGGGGGATGGAAGGTCCTTTTTTAATTCTTCTTTTTCCCCTTCTCTCTTTCTCTCTCTTCTTTTCCCTGGGGTGAGGGGAGCAGAGACATAATTTTATGTTGATTAGGTTGCACATTAGGTGGCTCCTTAAGGAGGTAACATTTCACCTGAAGGATGAGCTGGAATTAACAAGGTGGGAGGAGGGCTAGGGCTCTCAGGCAGAAGGAAGAGCTTGTGCAAGACTCCCAAGACAGACGTGATGGAATGCGCTCCAAGAGCTGAAGAAGGCCAGCGAGGCGCAACTCAGAGAATGAGGGCAAGAGTGTGGTGAAAGCAGCCTGGAGAGGTCAGCAGGCTGGACCACACGGGGCCTTGGAGGTCACAGGAAGACTGGGTTTTTATGCCTGGGCACTGGGTAACCTCAAAAGACTTTAAGTAGGGACTCTGATACGATTGGGTCTGCATTTGGGGAGGAGAGTGCTAAACAGGCCTGCCCCGTCAGAGGGATGTATGTTCACATGACTGGACCAGTGCCTGAGAGACCATTGAGACTCAGGCTCCCTTCCCCAGTGGGACTGGATCCCTGGGAGCATGTAGGCTGGAGCTGTTGGAGCTATTTTACTACAAGGGAATAGCCTATCGGAGAGCAAAGTCAACGCGCAGAAGAGCAGAGCTGAGAGATAAGACAGAAAAACTGAACCCTGGTGATGTTGTTTGTGCCCCTAGATCAAGCTGGACTTGAAGCCCACACAAACTCCTTTGTTATTTGTTACATGGTAGTTCCGGCTGCCATAACAAAATACCTCAGACTGGGTAGCTTAAACAACAGAAATTTACTTTCTGGAGGCTGGGATGTCCAAAATCAAGGTGCCAACCCATTTAGTTCCTGGAGGGTTCTCTTCCTGACTTGCAGACAGCCACCTTCTCACTGTGTCCTAATTCCCTGGAAAGAGAGTACACTGGTATCTATTCTTCTTCGTGTCAGGGCATCATCCCTAACGGATTAGGACCCCACCCTTATGACCTCATCTAACTTTTATCACCTCCTCACAGGCCCTGTCTCCAAATACAGTTACACTGGGGGTTAGGGTTTCAACATACGAATGGCGGGGGGGGGGGGGGGCGCGGGGGGCGGGGAACGACACACAAAAAACATTCAGTCCATAGCACTGTGAGCCATAACAGCCTTAAACCAGTTTGGGTTGGATTTACTGTCCCCTGGAGTGGACAAACTCCAGACTGATACATAGGGGGAGGGAGATGGAGGTGTCAAAGATGACACTATTCAGCCAGTACAACATATGGTGGCTCATAACATAATAATTATTATCATATGCTATCTACTATCTATATAGGCATAAGACTATAAGGCATGATAAATAATATAACAGTTATTATTAGTGGTGATCAAGTCTGTGAAGTAGATAATAATTCTTACCTAATCACAACTTAATATCATTATGTACCGAATATTCACAGTGAGGTGCTGCTGCCCCACCTACCTGCCACCTGAGATGCACTGTTCTGTGGCCTACAAATCGCATGGAGCCTGGAGGAAGTTACGGGGTAGGCGCGTGTGAGACGCGTGTGGGAAATGGAGGCTGAGTGGTCCTGCTGTAGAGCATATACAGAAGCCTGGACACTTGCAGCAGTGGTTTTGTCCCCTCTTGTACAGTATAAAACCACAGCTTTGTATTTATATTTTGTTTAGAAGTAGTTTTTCTTATTGTGCAATAAACCTTCTCAGGAGCAATAAACTTAAAAAAAAAGTCCACATTTAATTTAAAATTAAGTTCTGAATTTCCATTTCTCAAAGCTGATTATGAAACTGAAACTTCCACAAAATGTCGACTTTTACCTTCCACCCTGGGGGCCAAAGAGATATTGATAACCACAAACCAAGCCAGGGACACAATTCTGATGCAGAAGCATCACATCCACTTCAGAAGTTAGTGATTATTTTAAGAAACTGTGTCCGGAGATGAATTCACATGTGCATTGCAGAAGTGGGCTGACAGATCGCTCTGTAAATCATGACTTCATTTAGATCAAATGACTTTTTCTACATTAGTTTCACTCATTTTTCTAATTCCAAGTTTTCTTGTGCTCATCTGAAAAGCAAAGCCATCACTGTTAATGCGTTGGCTCCACTGACTGAGGAATTATTCCACAGTTGATGCCAATTTGTGTCAAACTCATCGGACATTTCCATTTTTTTTCATCCAATTCATGGAATCAAAATTAAGCTTTTGGAAGTTCATTCAGCTTTTGGAAGTTCATTCTGTCCAGAGTGAAAAACTAACATTATTGTGAATGCTACTCAGCTAAATTCAGTTAAAAAGCTGAACACTGAAGGCATGTTTTTGCGATGATAATGCGATATAAAGTTCGATGGGTACAGCACAGAGGGATTAACATTCTCACTAAATTAAGAAGCCCATGGAGCAGAGATGGACTTGGAATTGGATGTGGTTAATAATTTTATCCAAACAAGCTGTAAAATTATACCAATTGAATTAGAAATCATAGTTGTCGAAAATTTACAAATATTTTTTCATAATCAGAGTAACTGAACTACAAAACGTTTGTGACACAGCTGCTTTTAGACACAAATATTCAGCAGCTGAAGCACCAAAAAAACTTCAGCCTTTGAGCTTTTTGGCGAATTACGATTATTGCAAAGTTGCAAACGGGAAGACAATGAATCTCATCCGTATGGAAGCAATAGGAAAACTTGAAACATCAGAACGTTCAAAGAATGATTTTTGAAATTCTGTAACTGCACTTTGAAATATCTTTGCAATACCTCGACTTGTAAGAAAAACCTCCCAGTTTTAACTGAATAAACTGAATCCAAAGTAAGGAAACGGAGAAAGGCCACTACTCCGCAACATGCAATTTGGTGAAGCACTCAAAAAAATCAGAGATCCCCTCCCACCCCCGGGGGTCTGCAAGTCGTCGAAGTGCGGTAGGTGCCAGGACAACAGCTCCGCCACACCCGTGTGTCTGGGCCTCAGTTTCCCCTCCCGGACAGGCTCTGGAATCTCCCGACTCCGACCACGTGAACGCTGTTAAGACCTCGCTCCCGGCATCCCCCGCGGCAGCCTCGGGGTGAGAGAGGACCGCCCCCGCCCCGCCACGCACGGGGCGCGCGTGCGCACACGCCGGCAGCGCCAACCCACAACAGCGCCAAACAGCGCCAAACGCGCGCGCAGGCCCGCGCGCTCACGCAAGCGCACTCGCGCACGCACCCGCTCGGGCGGCCCGGATTCCGGGCTCCCCGGGGCCCGCTGGGAGCCTCGCGCCGCGGCGGCCTGCGGCGAGGCGGCCCGGCGTGCGGGCGGGGGCGCGGGAGCTCCGGCGGAGGGCGGGGCGGGCGGCGGCGCTGGCGGGCGGGCGGGGTCGGGAGGGCCGGGCCCGCGGGCGGCGGCGGCGCGGGACGCGGCGCTGGGCGGGTGGAGGCGCCATGGAGGCCGACGCGGGGTCGGAGCGCCGGCCTGCGGAGCGCGGCAGCCCGGGCCTGACGCCGGAGGCGGCACCGAGCTCGGCGCAGGGCCCGCACCCGGAGGAGGGCGCGCGGGCCTGGGCCGAGTTCGCGGCGCTGCACGGCCCGGCGCTGCGCGCGTCAGGGGTCCCCGAGCGGTACTGGGGCCGCCTCCTGCACAAGCTGGAGCACGAGGTGCGGGCGGGGCGCCGGGGAGGGCGGGCGCCGGGCGGCGGGGCCGGGGCGCCCTGAGAGGCGCGGGGGCAGCTGGCGTGCGGGTCCTTGGGCGCGCGCCCCCGTCCCCGGTTCCCGCGGGCCCTGGGCGCCGGGGGCGGACGGCTCTGGACCCTCCTGCCGGGAAGGGTGTGGTCTCTGGACGGGCCCTTAGTCGAGAGCCGCTGAGGTGGGGCGGCAGGGAGGCCTCCTGGGGTCACGTGCGGATAAGGTCGGGAGGGTGTCTGGGGGGTTCGCGACGTGGAGAAGTAAAGAAAGCGCGTTCCAGGGCAGGAGTATGTGTCCCTCTGGGAGTTGAGGGATGGCGTGGATGGACGAGGCTGGAGAAGCGGGTAGAGTTTTAATGACGAAGGGCCACGAATGCCGTGATCACCGACTTAGACTTTGTCTCCTTGGCAGTTAAGGTGCCGTCTAGGTTTGGGACCTAAGAGTGGCCGCCGGAGCCCGGTAGTGGCCCTGATCCTACCAGCACTGGGGCTGGGCCAGGGCTGCGGTGGGAACTGGAACCAAAATGAACTTTGGCTCCTGTTGTGTGCCAGGCAGGCCCTGTGCTGCGTTCTCCACACACCTGAGCCTCACAGCAGTCCCATTAGACAGTCGAGAAAACTGAGGTCAGGAAGAGGAAGGGTCTCTCCCAAGGTCTGTCAGCCTTCAGAACTAGAAGCTCTCTTTCCGCCCCTGCCTCCCTCAGGGGGAAGAGATGCCCCATGAATTTGTGTGCTTTCACTGATGGGGTTATAGAATTCTGTCATGTTTCTTCGTTTGATTTGAACCCCAGATCACCCCCATTTTGCAGATTAAAGACAACAGGCTGTGAGACATAGAGAGGGAATCTAAAGAAAAATGAAAAGGACTTCAGTGCTTCTAGGTTCTCCGTCTTTTTGTGGGGACACCTCCATTCTGCTCACCCGCCTGGGCCTCCAGAGGGTCTCCTGCGGGTCCTGGCTGAGGGGTGGGCACTGGTTTTTGGTAGTTTGCCCAGGTGATGAAGCTGGAGCACATTCATGGACCAGATAGTGGGGTCTTCTTAGCTGGAACCAGGCTCATTTCTGGGGGGCCGCCTCCTGGGGCGGAGACAGACGGCGGGGTGCAGGTGATGAGGAGGAAGTCCAGAGGCAAGGAGAGGGTGTGCCCTGACCCTGGCTGCTGGACAAATCCCACCGTCTCTGCCGGTTTCTCTATCTGTAACTGCCAGTTTCTCTATCTGTAAAATCGATTTGGACCAGGTACCTTCCTGCCCAAAACACACACAGTTGCTATAAAAAAGATACAGTGTCAGAGGCACTCGATGCACACCTCCCTTTTGTAACACAGTGAATTTCCTTTCTTGGTGTGACCTGCCCTCAGTTCCGCCAGCATTTCCTGACCACGTGCCCTGGTCCCAGGCCTGTGCTGGGGTGGGAGGGGACCCCAGCAGTTTGTCCTTGTGTGCTGGGTGAAACGAGCATGATGGCTCCAGCCCTGCCAGCTTCCATGGGCAGTAAACCCAAGTCACTCTCCTGTCTGAGCCCGAGTGCCCACCTGGAAAGCAGGAGGTGAAACAGGGCCCCTGTGGGGATTGGGTGGGGTGGCATGAGGTAAGCTTCAGCCAGTGCCCAGCATGCGGCAGGCAGTCACCAGAGTGTAGCATCTCTTCTGCCGTGGCCGCTGTGGCTCTGCGAGGGGCAGCCAGTGTTTTTCCATGACCCTCCCTTGCCGTTACTGGTTACCGGCAGAGCTGTGAGTCATCACTTTGCCAGACCCAAACCTGCAGCCATTGTTCTGAGTGAAACCTGCCGCTGCTGCTGTGGGCCAGGTGTGAGGGAAGGTGCACGCCCGCCGAGCAGGCACCTGGCAGCAGAGGAATGGGCCCCTTCAACCCCACCACCCCGCAAGGCCAGTGCCCCCTGGTACCTTGCCTCGAAATCAGTTCCCTTGGAAAGGATGGGGAGTGTTTTAAAGTAAGTGTCAACTCTTTTCCTGTCTGCACAGACTTCCCAGTTGCAAAACCACTCCCCTTTGTTACCTCGTTAGGGGCTTCTCCAGTCCCACCATGATGGGATTGTGGTCACTCCCATTTCACAGCTGGGGAGAAGCCAGGCCCTACACTCCCCCCTCTGTGCCCTCTCCCTCCGTCAGGTTTGGGGATGGAGGGCTGGGGATTTGGGGTCCTGGGTTGAAGTCTAAGGTGAATTCCAGCCCTCTGAGCTGCTCTCTCTTGATCTCAACTGTGAGGAAGGTAGTAGCCTCCTCGGGTTCTTTGGGGGTTACAGGGGAACCCAGCTTGAGGCTCCATCCCAGAGAGCCCGAGCTCCTCTTGTCTTCGGAGAACCTGGTCTGCTCTACCTGCTCCGCAGCCCCCCTGCCTGGTGCCCTTTCACAGCACCCCACAGCCACGTGTTTCAATCTCCCCTTCATCACTCATCTCTGATTATGGCTCCTCCATAAAGTCTTCTCCGGGCCCTCCAGGCCCCGGCACCATTTACCTGGTCCTCTCGGTGGCCCAACCCTACCTGTCTCTGCCACACGGCTCTCCACTCCCTGGGCAAGATCATGAGTGGTCCATCCTCTCACCCCAAGGTGCCTGCCTGCCTGCCTGGCACACACAGCTGCTTGTGCCTGCATAGACAGCTGGTTTCCAACTGCTGGGATGAATTTTTCTTCTGTTTTTTAACTGAGCTGTGACAAGTAGGTTTTAGGGGGGAGCTTGCCTTTGCTGAGTCCCTGGCGTGTGCACTGTTTTATTGATTTAACACCTGTAGCTCCTGGAAGGTGGGTGACACCGCTTCCCAGGTGAGAGACTAATCTCAGAAGTGTAGTGCTGGTGGCACTGACGGAGTGTATGCTGAGTTTAGGGTCTTCTAGGCTCTATATGTGTGTGAATCATTTAACCCTCCTAACAGCCTTCTAGGGGTACGTTGTAATATTCCCATTGTATGGATGGGGAAACTGAGGCACAGAGTGGTTCAGTGACTAAGGTCACGTGGCCTAGCTCCAGAATCTTCCCTAAGGCCCGTTGCCGACCTTAGGCAGACACACCGTCCGTGAGTGTGGCTGAGTGGGGCCCAGCCTGGCTCCAGAGCACATAGAGGAGGCCGACTGCTTCACCAGCTGTACGTGGCTGGCGCTTGGCCTTTGCCAGGGAAACTCAAGGATCGAGGCCCTTGTCTGCTGGCCCGGGACCTCAGGAGATGAGCCCCCGGGCCGTGCTTCGTGCAGGCCGGGGCCGCTTCTCGGCTGGGCTGGCGTGGCGGCTGCCGGGCCTCTTGGGCGCCTGTCCCCTCTGGGGTGCCTCGGCTGCCCTGGGCTTGGATTGGTTCTTCCAGTGAGAGTGGCCTTGGGATGAGGTCTCTGGCCACCAAGATCCCGACTCTTCCATTCGCTTGCAGAGTGGCCAGACCTACCCCTCTGCCTTTGGAGGCTCATCTTCCCTGTAGAGGGAAGGACCAGACTAGATGTAGTTGGAACACACACGCAATCCCACTTCTGAGCATGGGTCCTGTGGGCGAGGGGCCCTGGACGATGGTGCCTGTACTGGGGTAGGTTAGGTCCCAGTTCTGACTGATTTCTTCAGGAGCCTCAGTTTCCCCACCTGTAAAATGGGTAGTTGGGCAATAACTAGGTCCTGCTTCTAAGGGGTTTAGTTTGTCCTTGAGGCCAGGGTGTGGCGCCCTCTGCAGCTTCTCCCGGAGCAGGAGTCCAGGCTGTGGGGAGCGGGTTGGGGGGTGTCCTGCCAACTCCCCCTGCTGTGACCCCCAGGTTTTCGACGCCGGGGAGATGTTTGGGATCATGCAAGTGGAAGAAGTGGAGGATGACGGGAGTGGGGACGAGGCAGCGCGGGAAGTGCGGAGGAAGAAGCCCAACCCTGGCGGCGAGCTCTGCTACAAGGTCATCGTCACCCACGAGAACGGGCTCCGGGCAGCCGACCCCAACAGGTAGGGGTGCAGGCCTGTGTCCGCCACCCACACCGCCGCTCTCAGGGCCGGGCTGCCTCTAGAGGGATTTCACCAGGACTGTGCCCGCTGGGGAAGAGCAATAATTGCAAACACTCATGCTTCCTGTGTGCCAAGCTCTGGTCACTTAGCCAGCCTGGTGACATGCACTGCTGACCACCCGTGTTTCCACCTGGGCTTCAGGGTCGAGTCAGCCCCACCGGTGACGACCTCCCGTGTTAGTCGTGTTTCATGCTGTCCTGCAAGCAGCCTCCCCATGTCTCACTTAACCACAACGGGGGTGTGCTGAGTTCCGATTTTGCTGATGAGGAAACAGAGGGGAAGGACTTGCCTGAGGTCACACCGCTGGTTAGGGGTGTGAGTACTGAACCCAGGGCAGTCTTACTCGCGAGCCCGGGCTTTCACAAGGCCTCCTGGGCCTCTCCCTGGTCCTCCTGAATCTGAGTGACTCTCGGGGTGGAGCCTGGGAAAGCGCATGTAACAAGTTCTCCAGGGTTTTATGCCCGGGAATGGGAGGAATGTGGCCTGGTTGAGTCCTCAGGTAAGGACGCCGAGGCCCATAGCCACAGGGTAGACGGGCCAGAGCTAAGACTGGACCCCAGGCCAAAAGGGGCTGTCCTTGGCCAGGACAGGCCTGCAGGCCCCTCTGCCTGACTTTACTGGAACCTTGAGGAAGAAAATTGCCAGCCTTTGAAGGTCACTGGGCCCTGTGTCCATAGCTCTTCAGGGAAGGGTCTGGTGTCCTCTTCTGCAGAGCTTTCCCAGCCTCCTTCCCCAGCCTGGGAGGGGGCGGGAGTGGCCACACAGGTAATTACAGCAGTCAAGTGCCTCCACCCCATGCTCTCTGCCTCAGGAACTTCAGGCTCCCCTTCTCGTGAAGTTCAGGGTAGCCCACCTTTGTGCACACCTGCGGTGTTCCTGCCTGTGCCGTCTCTGGGGCGCAGGCACCGTAGCCACCACAGCCACATCCAGGAGCTCAGGCCTCTGCACCTTCACCACACACACCGCCCCAGTCGGTGTTGGGAGGGGCCTGGGAGGGAGTCTTGGGCCTGGAGCCCGGGGTTAGTTTCAGCTCCACAGCACCCCCTGCTCCCCGGCCTTTCTCCTCCAGGCCTCTGTGAGTCCCCCTGATGGCAGGCCCCAGCCTCCACCCCCCTCCCACACCCACCGAGTACAGCACCCTTCATGTGCACTTGCCCAGGGTCATTCCTAGGTGTTCCACCTTGAAGGCCTGGCTCTGTGCACTGCAGCACGCGGTCATAAACTTAAGCATGAGGCAGGAATAAATCTTCGTCAGTTTTAGGATGTACAAACAAGAAGTAACATAAACACAGTAAAGTAAATGCTGCTGAACTTGCCACCTGGCGTGAGGACTGGAGCGTTTGCTGTTCTTTCATTTTGTTGGGGAACAGAGGCCGGGGCCGCTCTGCCCATCAGGCACTCACACCTGTGCTTTTGGGGCCTCCTAGTCCACCCGGGCTCTGGACAGTGTCTGGGCAGCCCTGACCTGTGGGAGGGGGCAGGCCGAGCCTTGGGCTGCGCTGGACCTCCTCGTCCTCCACTGCAGCCCCCACGCGGTTGTGCGCGAGCCGGGCAGCTGGCCCCCTGGGCTCCTCTGAGAAATCGGAGCCTCTGGGCTGCAGGTGTCCGTCCGTGTGACGACTGGAAGCCTCTCTCGCCGAAAGGTGTTGATGCTTGCCAGCAAGTGCCCAGAGGTCCCGGCGTGCGTGCATGCATGCATTCCACATGGCAGCTCCTTTGCGCGTCTGCCTGCTGCTGGCCTCCCCGTGCGCGTGGCCTTTGCTTTTGCTGAGCCACTGCCGTGCAGCCAGGTGAGGAAGCTGGGCCTGTCCTCCAGGGGTTAAAAGTCCAGTTGAGGGCACTCACTGTCACAGTGATTGCTGTAATAATCGCTGAGTACACAAGTATTTGTGTGTTTTGTCTCACTGGCTGCTCGTGTCAGCCCGGGGATAGGAGGTAGAGACCCCGTTGCCATTTTAGAAACTAGAAGAGGGAGAGGAACTTGCCCAGGGCCACACGGTGAGTGGTCGGCAGACCCAGGATCCCCACCCAGGCCCATTGGAATTCTCAGCTGGATTCTCCCTGCTGCCCTCTCCCTACTCTTCCCTTCTTGCCGTGCCCGCACGGCAGCCTCACACCTCCCATGGTCTCTGCCTACAGCATCTTCCTCATCGACCACGCCTGGACCTGCCGCGTGGAGCACGCCCGCCAACAGCTGCGGCAGGTGCCCGGCCTGCTGCACCGCATGGCCAACCTGATGGGCGTCGAGTTCCATGGCGAGCTGCCCAGCCCTGAGGCCGTGGACCTGGTGCTGGAGGAGATGTGGAAGTTCAACCAGACCTACCAGCTGGCCCACGGGGTGAGTGGGCAGCCGGGCCCCAGGGGAGGCGGAGGACAGACACAGACATAGGCCTTCACTGGCCCATGCTGTCAGGGCTAGCAAGGGGGGTGGTCCAGGAGAGGCCTCAACCCAGCTTGGGGGGCTTTACCCCACAAGTAAGCAAATTCGTCTTCTCCCGGGGCCCATGGAAACCCCCCGTGTTCTGTGTGGCATCATTGTGGGCCTGTTACTCTTTGCCTTGAGCCAGCCAGTGCCGGGGACCCGTGTATCTGCGTGGCCTTTGAGCTCACAGGATACAGCCCTCTCTCAGACCCCTAGACTTGGGCTCAGTGACTCGGCTGCCTCTTTCCTGGTGCCTTCTGGTTCTGTCACCCTCTTGAAAGCCCTCAGTGGTTCCTCGCTGCTTCTGGAGAGTCATATCCCTTTAGCACGTGTCCCGGGCTTTTGTCACCTCCCGCCTCCCCAGACTCGCCCTTATGCTCAAGCCCCTTACCACTTTTAGTTTGGGAAAAGACAAAAGTTTCTCATGATCTCAGCTTAGATGTTGCCTCCCCCAGGGAGCCCTCCCTGAACTCGAAGTCTCCCCCTTCTCCCCCTGCTATACACACAAAACCGAACACATCTGTGTAGCCTCTGGGCCACGTGCCTTGTTTCCATGCTCCTGTCCCACACAAGCGGTCACACTGCAGTCCGCCAGCCTGTGTCCTGATCTGCCAGGGCAGGGCCGCTGTCCCTGGGGCCCCGGGTTAAAGGGACTGAGGGTGCACATGAGAGATGCCCCAGGCTTGAAGAGTTGGCCGTAGATGGGTGGCTGCTTGGTGTTTGGGTGCGTGGACAATGCATGGACGGAAGGGACAGGGAGGAGGACCGATGGTCAAGGGTGGCTGTGCGCTCTGCCCAGACGGCCGAGGAGAAGGTGCCAGTGTGGTACGTCATGGACGAGTTCGGCTCGCGCATCCAGCACGCGGACGTGCCCAGCTTTGCCACCGCACCCTTCTTCTACATGCCCCAGCAGGTGGCCTACACGCTGCTGTGGCCCCTGAGGGACCTGGACACGGGTGGTAAGTCAGACACCCACCCGCCCCGGAGGATGGGCCTGGGCCCCGGTTTCCTGCCGCCCCCTGATGGGCACGCGTGTCTTGGTGCAGAGGAGGTGACCCGGGACTTTGCCTATGGAGAGGCAGATCCTCTGATCCGGAAGTGCATGCTGCTGCCCTGGGCCCCCGCCGACATGCTGGACCTCAGCTCCTCCACGCCTGAGCCACCCGATGAGCACTACCAGGTGTGACCCTCTACCTCCGGCCCCTGGGTCTGTTTGCCTAGTGGCTTCTGGAACGTTCTCCACCCAGTCGCCAAATGTTATTGAACACCAGCCAGTTACTGTGGGAGGGAGAGAAGAGTTTGAGAGCATGTGAGAGACAAGGGGCTCAGAGCTCAGGGAGTGAATGTGAGTTGCCTGTGGCCACACAGCTTGGGCGCCAGCCCGAGCCCAGGCCTCAGGGTGCCTGATGCTGGGAACCATACTTCCAGAGGTTCAGGTGGAGCCGGCAGTGCTGGTGGCCAGTGCTGCTCTTCCTCATTTTCAGGGACTCCTTGCCAGGACTTGGGGGGACAGTGTAGACCGTGCAGCTTGGCTGTGAATCCCGGCTCAGTACTGTTTCCTTATCTCCTGACACCTCCCTCACCAGGGACATTAAGACACTGTGTTCCAACACTGTGTGGTATGTTTTCCGGCACATAGTAGGCCCTCAACAAGTGGTTGTCATTAGTGTTACATTGTTACAGACAACAAAGGTGCTTTCAGTTGGTGGGCAGCCTCTCCATCAGCCTCACAGACCCCGGCTGGCCCACCCACAGGTGCCCGGCTGGTGGTGAGAGTTAACGCAGAGCCCAGGACATGGGGTGGGGGTTAGAGAGTCAGGGTTAGTGAGGCCTCGGGTCGGGGGAAATGGATCCTGTACACAGGGCTGGGCAGGGGTTAACACTACCACTCTCTCCTCCCTCCCTGCCTTCTGATCTGCCACTGCTTCATGTTGGCTGGTACCAGTTGGAAACCAGGCAACGAGAGAGCCTGTACTTAGCACTTTATGGACACACTCTACTGCAATCCTTGTAACAGTAGAACTTAACGGTCCTATTTTTTCTTCATTTTAGTGAGAATGAGGACACTGAGATGCAGAGAGGTTAAGTAATTTGCCAAAGATCACACAGCTGGTGGGAAAGCTGGAGTTCAAAGCCAGGGGGACCTGATAGCTTGTGGGCAGAGGCCGCACACCTTGCCCCGCCGTGTTGAAGCTGCCCTGCCCCCACTGGCACATCAGACGCTCACTGAATGCCTCCGAGGGCTGTGGAAAGGAGCAGACAAGTTAACTGGAGTTAGAGCGGGAAGCACCGTGTAGTGTTAGCTGTTCTGTGAGTGCTGCTGATGGGGAGAGGCTGGGCTGTAGCCATGGTCCTGTTGGCACTTTTCCCCGTGAATTCTATCTAAGCCGGTAGTGATTGAACCAACCACGCCGAAGACTTGGTGGTCACCCTTCTTGATTCAGAGGTGTGTTCCAGAGCCTCAGGGAGCGCCTGCGCCTAGTAGATGTTTGAACGAGTGAGCAAATACAAGAGGGCGAGGCTTAAGAATGGCTTAGGGGATGGGCCGGCCCCGTGGCTTAGCGGTTAAGTGTGCACGCTCTGCTGCTGGTGGCCCGGGTTTGGGTCCTGGGCGCGCACCGACGCGCCGCTTCTCCGGCCATGCTGAGGCCGCGTCCCACATGCAGCAACTAGAAGGACGTGCAGCTATGACATACAACTATCTACTGGGGCTTTGGTGGAAAAATAAATAAATAAATAAAATTATAAAAAAAAAAAAAAAAAAAAAATGGCTTAGGGACAAAGACTTCCTGATCTGAAGGTGGTTAAAGGAACAGGAATTAAAATTAGTCTTTTTTCTTGGGACGCCATCTACTGGCCAGGAAGAGGAGCTAAGAGACCAAACACTGCTCATCTGAAACGGCCGGGTGGTTTTTCCCCATTTGACCCATCAGCGTCAGGCCTGGGCCCTGGGCCCTGAGGTTGCCTGTATTAGTCAGCTATCACCAGGTAACAAATTATTCCAAAACATCATAGCTTAGGACAGCAAACGTGTATTATCTCACACACTTTCTGTGGAACAGCAGTCGAGAGGGGCTCAGTCGAGAGGTACTTCTGGCTAGGAGCCCCCCCATGAGGGTCACTCAGGCTGTCCACCAGGGCCGCGTCATGGGAGTTGCAAGGTGGCTGAGGACCTGCTTCCACGTGGCACACTCCCACGCCTGGCAAGGTGGTGCTGGCTGTTGGCGGGAGGCCTCGGTTCCTCCCCACACAGCCTCCCCACGGGCTGCGGGGTGTCCGCAGAACGTGGTGGCTGACTTCTCTTAGAGCGAGTGGCCAAGAGAGAGCAAGGAGGGAGCCGCTGGGCCTTTCGGGAAGGAGCACACTGTCGTTCCACTTCTTCCGTTTGTTAGAAACAACTCATTCGGTCCGGCCCACACTGAGGGGAGATAAATTAACTCTGCCTTTTGAAGGGAGTGTCAGTCTGGACGTGGTTTAAACCCCCACATTGCTTGAACTCAGAACAGACCCTGGGGCTCCACTAGAACCAAGCAGCCCCCTCCCAGGACAGACTGGGCACCTTCTCAGCCGCCTGTATTTGGAGGTAGCGTTGAGAAGATTTAGAACAATGTTTACGTTCTTTTGACACAAAGTGGGCTGTTCAGCACCTGAGGGGCCTTGAGCCCCAGAATCCCGGGGTGGGGGTGGTCAGAGGGCTCTGGGTCCTGCGGAACCTGCGAAAGCCTCTCCCTGAGCCCTGGGGACGCTCCTGAGATCATAAAACCCTGATGTGCCAGGATGGGTGGTGTGTGTTCACTTGCTCCCTTTCTTGAAGGTCTGTTTCTACCTCCAGTGTTCTCCTTCCAGGCCATTTTGGAGGAAAACAAGGAGAAGCTGCCACTTGCCATCAGTCCGGTGACGCATTCCCAGGACCACATCTTCAAGTGCGTAGCCCCCTTCCCAGCCCGTGATGAGACTTTCCTCACACTCCCCCAGTTCCCACGGCTCCTCCAGCAGCGCCTGGCTTGGGGAGGTGCTCAGTAAGTCCGCTGTCTTCCGGCGGTCTGGAGCGACAGAAATGCCCGGGGAGAATCTCACAATCACAGAGAGAATCTTGTGACAGGTGGGGGTGTCTGTTCATCTGGTCCTGGAGAGAAAACACAGCCAGGCCTGCACACAGTGGCCCCTCCCGAAAGCAGGGAGCCTGTGCTGCCAGTGACCGTGCTGGCCACCTAGGATGGGCACCTGGGCTGCCAGGAGGGGCCGTTCCCAGGGGTCTGCAGGCGTGGGCTGCCGAGTTGCATAAGGCCGGGCAGGCAAGCCCAGGCTGGACCCCACGTGGAAGCAGACGTTCCATTTTACAGGTGAGGAAGTGGAGGTGCAGTGCTCCGCCCACCGGATGTAGAGCAGGCTCACGGGCGGGTCCCAGCCCCACCAGGGGCAGACTGGCCTCGGCCTCCAGTGGGAGCCCTTCCCTCTAGCTGCCTAAACCTTGTCCAGCCAGAGATGGGCAACATGCTCAACTCTGCCCCTTCCGCCAGGTCCTGGGGGTTTCCTCCCCGCTGGCCCTCTGCCTGGCCCTCCACGTCTTCCCTGAGGCTACTGCCCCAGCCCAGGGGCTCTTCCTGAGACCCATGCCCTGCGTCCCTCCACCTCCTCGGGGTCAGAGGCCTCACCGAGGCCCACTTGTCTTTGCCTACTGCTCAAGATCCTGTTGCATGCTCCAGCAACATACTAAACACCTCATGCTCGCCCCCCCAGAGCAATCTGGCCCTCACCATTCTCCCTCCCCTGGAACGCTGTCCTGGGCTGGGCCACCCTCCTGCCCTCACACTCAGCCCCATCGCTTTAAAAGGGTGGCCATCTCAGGGCTGGCCCCGTGGCATAGCAATTGAGTGCACACACTCCGCTGCTGGCGGCCCGGGTTGGGATCCCTGGGGGTGCACCGAGGCACCGCTTGTCAGGCCATGCTGTGGCGGCGTCCCACATAAAGTGGAGGAAGATGGGCACGATGTTAGCCCAGGGCCAATCTTCCTCGGCAAAAAGAGGAGGATTGGCATGGATGTTAGCTCAGGGCTGATCTCCCTCATAAAAAAAAAAAAAATAGCATGGCCGTCTCTGCCACCCCAGCAGACGGGCTCCCAGGCCCTGTCCTCACCTCTGCCCAGGGCCAGCACGGGCCAGGCAGGGCAGGCACCAGTGAGCAGCAGGTGGAGCGAGGCTTCGTCCGGGGCGCTTGTCTTGGGCACACGCTCACCTGCAGGTCCTTGGGGCTCCAGCTCCCTTCTCTGAGGGCGGAGTTCTTAGTGTGTCCGTGGGAGATGGTAGTGTCAACCTGTCCTCTGTTTCCGTGTGCGAGGAAAGAGGCTGCACTGGTTAAACACTCGAGGTTATCCCATTTCATCCTAACGACGAGTTTGAGGTGGGCCCAGTGGTCCCACCTTGTAGGGGAGCTCCTGGGGTCATAGGGCCAAGTGCCCCCTCACGCGCAGACAGCAGAGGCCTGGGGTCTGCTCCTGGTGTCTGACTCCAGCCAGCCTCCCCCGCAGGGTCTGTACGGACATCCAGCAGGTGCTCAGCCACCTGACCCACCCGCGCTTCGCCTTCACCCCGAGCGAGGCGGACGCCGACATCCTCTACAGCTTCTCGCACTTCAAAGACTACAGGTGAGGCCCTCCCAGCCCTGGGCTCGACCCGGCCCCCCCGGAGCCCCTCGCCGCCTCTGACCCGCCTGCCTGCTTGGCCCCGCAGGAGGCTCAGCCAGGAGAGGCCCGGCGTGCTACTGAACCAGTTCCCCTGCGAGAACCTGCTGACGGTGAAGGACTGTCTGGCCTCCGTCGCGCGCCGGGCGGGGGGCCCCGAGGGCCCAGCCTGGCTGCCCCGCACCTTTAACCTGCGCACCGAGCTGCCCCAGTTTGTCAGCTACTTCCAGCAGCGGGAGAGGCGGTGAGCAGCCCCCACCCTGGCCCCCTGTGGAGCCATGCAGGCCGAGGCTCCTACATCCATCACGCTTCTGTGACCCCCACCCATCCTCATACATCCAGCCTGCTCCTTAGCTGAGCACCTGCTGTGTGCAGGCCGCAGTGCTGGGAGCCACGGGTACTGAGCCTACAGCCAGCCATGGTGGTTGTCCCGCCGCGGCTCGGCCGGTCCCTCCACCTGGGGCACGGCTCCCTGGCTCCAGCAAACTCCTCCTATTCCCTCCGGCCCCGCCTCTGACATCTCTGTTACCTCCCTCAGCTCCCTAGGGGAGGATGGGTGCCCCTCTGCTGCCACTGTCCTGGGGAGACATTGCCTGAGAGGGTGGCCTGGGCACAGCCTAGCTGTCCCCTCTGTTCCCAGGGGCGAGGACAACCACTGGATCTGCAAGCCCTGGAACCTCGCCCGCAGCCTGGACACCCACATCACCAAGAGCCTCCACAGTGTCATCCGGCACCGAGAGAGCTCCCCCAAGGTAGGCCCCACAGCTCAGTGCATGGGCCAGCCACCAAGAGGCGGAGTGAGGGGCCTCTGGTGTCAAGGACCTGTGCGGGTGGGTCAAGGGACGGCAGTGACTCGGGGTCGCTCAGCTCACAGGAGTCTGAAGCCCCCACCCCCACTCCTTCCTCTGCCCTTGCCGGCAGGGAGGGCTGTGTGACAGTCCTGGTGAGGGGGGGAGCCCTTGATCAGAGCCATTCTAGGTCTGTCTGACCCCAGAGGCCCCACACACATTGCACCTCACGTGGGTGTCCGGCAGGCCAGGACAGAGAGGCCTCGGGGCCTGGACGGAGGTGCCGTAGTGACACGGGGCCCGTCAGAGGCAGCATTGGGGGAGTTGCAGGACATGAGATCGTGCACCTCGGCAGAGGCCTGAGGGAAACGTGCCCAGGGATGACCACTGGGGAGATTTCCAGCAGTGGGACGGGCAGTTCGTGGATTTGTGGCTGAGAATTTGTATTCAGTTTCCAAGACCTAGGAACTGGTGGGCTCCTTTCCTTCAATTAAAGTGAAGTTCTGAAGATAAAGACCCTGTCACAACCTAGACAAGGGTTTGAGAAGGCAGGGGAAGAGCAAAGCTCAGGGTGAGGGTTCCTCTATGGACACCAAGGTGGGAAGAGGCCCTTCTTGGGACTGGGGTGGGAGAGTGGGCTGCAGGAGCGGCCTGGTTCCCCTGGATGCGGTGACGGCATCTGGACGGCCCACAGGTGTGAGCCCGCAGCCGGTGAGGACAGCGAGGTCGGGTGCCTCTGGGGGCTCTGTCCTGGCCCGGGGAGGCGAGAGCCGCCCTGAGCCTGCGTCTGTGTCCTCAGGTTGTGTCCAAGTACATTGAAAGTCCTGTCTTGTTCCTGCGAGAAGACGTGGGGAGGGTCAAGTTTGACGTCCGCTACATCGTGCTTCTGCGGTCGGTGAAGCCCTTGCGGTTGTTCGTCTATGACGTGTTCTGGCTGCGCTTCTCCAACCGGTAACCAGGGGGTCTGGCTGGGCTTGAGGGGAGCAAGGGGACCCCTCTTCTACTCGGGATGGGAAAGCCTGCCCTGGAGCTCCTTCCTGCACCCAGCAGTGCCCCACCGAGCCGGTTCGGTAGATGGTGGTGATTCTTGCCCTGCCCCCGTCTCCCACCATAAGGGGCGTGAGTGGTCCTTGTAGAATAGGCAGCAACACCTGCGCATTGAGATGACATGTGTGGACCTACGGAGAGTCCTCACAGTGAGCATCACTCACCCCGACCCAAACCCTGGAGGGCCATGGGACCACCCCACTCGCACCAGTGGGGGAGTCGGCGCCCGGCCAGGGGCTCCCAGCACCACTCCTGCTCAGACGTGGCTGTGCCCAGGACCCACTCGGGTGTCTGTCTGCTTGTCTTGCAGGCCCTTCGCGCTCAACGACCTGGATGACTACGAGAAACATTTCACTGTCATGAACTATGATCCGGGTGTGGTGCTGAAGCAGGTAGGGGCCTGGCGGGGCCTAGACCCCACACCCACCAGCTTGTCTCCTGGGCAGGCTGTGTAGACAGTCAGAGGAGCTGCCTGCTGGTGCCCATGTTATCTCCAACAGCCCCCCTGCAGCTGTGAGGAGCACACTTTCTGAGATAACCAGGGGGGACCCGAGGCTTTCCCAGGGCCCGCGGCAAGTCAGAGCAGAGCAGAGTCCCTCAGTCAGGAAGCGCAGACTGCCTTCCGGTCAGCTCCGGCTGAGCATGAGCACAGGTCGGGGAGGGGAGGTACAGAGGTGCATGTCATGTGGCCCCAGGGCGGGCTGCTGCTGCTGTCTTGTGACCCTGCCTGGATCCTGGATCCTCTGTCTTCCCCACGCCATCTGGGGGCCTCGAGCAAAGGGGCATCAAGACAGAACTGCTTTCCAGGTGAAGGTGTCAAACCCCAGCTGGCCCGGTGCCCCTGGGACAGGTTGGCACAGCCTGGGCAGAGGGAGAGGCCGGCTCTGGGTGGAGGAAGGAGGAACGGAGAAACAGCCGCCTGATGCGTTGTCCCAAAAGTCCCCTGCCCTGCTGGTTGGTTACTGGCTGTTTCAGGCAGCCAGGAAGTAGGGCGCACCCCTTCTCCCACCCTGCTGGACTCTGGCCTGCAGGCGGCCTTCTCTTCCCTCCTTCTCAAGAGGTTGCCGCTCCCTGAACGTTGTGATTGTCTTTCCCGGGCATGTCTTGATTCTTTTCAGCGTGAGTACGTCCCTAAATGATTCAGATGAATGTTTTGCATAATTAAGGTTTTGTATAACAGTCTCCTATTGAACAGATCCTTCTGTGGCTTTATTTGCTGTGCATCACGTTTTTAGATTCGTCATTGTTGCCAAGTTTAGCTGCGGGTCATTCTTGTCGCTCACTCGTGAATGGACACTTAGGTCATTTCTGGGTTTTCATTGTTAATAAGCATGCTGCACCGGACGCTCTCGGGGACGCCTCGCCGGGCCGTGTCTGAGACGTCCTCTCGGGCGGGTGCCTAGGAGCAGAGCTGCACCAGAGTGCCCGTGCTCCTCTGCACACCCCGGCAGGGGCGGTCGCTTCTTGTCACTATTCCTATCCTGGGCTGTGTTGAAGGCCGGTCCCTAGAACCCCAAGCTGAGGACGTTGTTGGAAGGTTTCTCTGGGGGAACCAAGTGCCTTCACCCTATAAAACAAGTGTGGGAGCCACATTTCCTCCAAAGCCCCTGTGTCGGGGGACACATCCAGCAGGGCGTGAACGTCGGGCTTCCATAGGGGGCCCATCCGGTCCTTTCTGGGAGAAACCTGAGCTGACGCCCGCGTGCTCAGGTGTGATTCGGGTAAAGTCTTGGCCTGAGAGGTTCCTGCTGTCCTCAGACACTTTGAGCTGGTGCTGAGCTGTGAGCTGGGGCCTGGGGCCCGCAGACGCGGCTCTGAGCCCCATCTCCAGTGCACGTTCTGAGACAGGCGTGGTGACACGTCAGCTGGGCCTCACAGCCCACCGAGCCCTCAGCGTTCGGGGTCTCGCTTGAGGGTCACAGCAGCCTGCAAAGTAGGTTTGCTGGGCAGAGGACCTTGTCCCATTTTACAGATGGAGACACCAAGGCTCTGAGAAGTGAATCTGCTTGTCCAGAGTCACGCACTGAGACCCAGAGCTCAGACTCAGTCTCCTGCCCCCCGTTTGTGCCCCGAGGAGGGGCTGGATAGGCTGTGGGCGCCAACCTGTGGCCCCAGCAAGTGTCAGAGGCTCCGCATCAAGCGGGGCAGGCGTCCCCCTCCCTGCCCAGCGGAGGCCCCAGGCAGAGTGTGACGGGCCCGGTGTCTGTCACAGGTGCACTATGACGAGTTCATCCCTGAGTTTGAGAAGCAGTACCCAGAATTCCCCTGGAAGAGCGTCCAGGTGAGTCCTGAGCAGAGCTGGCAGGGCCGGGCCTTCCCCCGTGGGCTGGCGTCAGGGGGATAGGGGTATTGGTCTCCTCTGAGTGGTCTTGCTCCTCCCGCTGAGGCTGGCGAAGGGGACGGTGTGGACTGAGACCCCCTTCTCCCACTCTGGCTCCCACTCCCGTGTGGGGTGTTGTGGGAGGGCCCCTCAGGAGGTGACCTGGAAGGGCATTCAGAGCGCCCGTGGGACAGCTCAGGAATTGCAAACCTGAGGGGACGGCAGGGACACGGCTGGAGACGCAGGCTGGCCTCCACGTCCTGGAGAGAGCATCTCCAGGGCTGCTCTGCACACCTTGGTGCACAGGGGCCCATGGGGGCTTCCAGGCGGGAGACACAGGCCAGTGTGCAGTAGGAGGACACAGAAGTGAGAGGGGGCAGGCATCGGGCAGAGGTGGTTGTAGCCAGGTCAGGAGACACGAAGGATGTCGGAGGAGGGGGGCTGGGGTTCAGGAAGGGGCAGTGCATCCTGTATTGAGAAGCTGCTCTGGGGGGCTGGTCCCAGCATCAGAGCCGGGCAGACCCTCCTGACCCTGCCTCCCCCGTCCCCAGGCTGAAATCTTCCAGGCCTTCACGGAGCTGTTCCAAGTGGCATGTGCCAAGCCACCGCCCCTGGGCCTCTGTGACTATCCCTCGTCTAGGGCCGTGTATGCCATCGACCTCATGCTGAAGTGGGACAACCGTCCAGATGGTGAGGGGGCCCCCCCCACCCCATAATCCAAACTGCCCCCCCCACTTACCGAAAGCCAGCCAGCCAGCCCTCCCCACACCAGCCCCCCACAGGGGACAGAGGGAGGCATCACTGCCTCCTTGCCCCGGTCAGCACTGCCTAGGGAGATCTGGGTCTGGGGAGGCCTACCGTTAAGGGGCAACGGCCTGCAGGGCAGAGTGCAGGCAGGAAGGGTGGGTGGGCTCAGTGGCGTTGGGAGAGAACTCACAAGGAAAGGAGCCCGGTGTAAAAGGCGGAGGGAGTGGGCAGCCCTGGCAGGCCACCCTCGCTTCCAGAGTGCCGAGCCTATATCTCTGCCTTCTCTTTTCGACTAAACTGGACATCTGAGCTGGATGTGGTGGCTCACGTTACTCCTGAGGGTGGAGGCAGCTCCAGCCTTTCCCCTCGAGGAGCAGGCTTCAGGCCCGGCCCCCTGAGAAGCCAGGAAACGCGAGCTGTAGGCCCTCCCTGGCCCTCACGGGGTCCAGCAACCCACCCTCCCAGGAGTGAGATGCCCTGTGCTTTTGTGCCATCAGGCAAGCGAGTGATGCAGCCACAGATCCTGGAGGTGAACTTCAACCCAGACTGTGAGCGAGCCTGCAGGTACCACCCGACCTTCTTCAACGACGTTTTCAGCACCTTGTACCTGGACGAGCCCAGCAACTGCCACGTCACCCGCCTCGTCTAGGCGCTCGCAGGCCCTTCTGCTTGTGCTCAGGGGCGGATCCCAGCCTTAGCTCTCTGAGCTGCTTCTGCACAGTCCTCCTCCTCCCCCTCCCGCTAGGTGCAGCGTCGCCCTCCTGAGCCGTCTCCCAGCTTCACACACTGGGGGCTCAGGGTCCTCCTCCCTTCTAGGTCAGGAGCAGGGCCAGTCGCAGTGTCCCCGGGGCTGAGTGCCAGGCCCTGTCCACACTCCCCTCACCACTGTCTATGCGGTGACTGGTCTCAGCTGAGCCAAGGGCTTCATTCCAGAGAGTGTGGTTCCTGGGCTGCTGTGTTTCCCAGAGTGTCCGTGAAAGAGGGGTTCTGGGGAGCATGACGAGGTAGCCTCAGAAACAAGGTTCCCCAGGAACGCCGGTGGGAGCCCAAACGTTGACAGGGCCAGGCCAGCTGCTTCTCCAGAGTGTCTGCTTGTGCACTGTGGCTCCCCCGGAGTGGGTGTCGGGGTCCCACACTCCACCCCGGGCAACCCCCTGTGTGACAGGTGTCCCCAGAACACCCTGGGGAACCTGCTTCTCAGACCCAGCCTTCCCGCCCCACCCCCAGCTCTGCCAGAACGTCCACCAGCAGGCCTCCCGTGGAGTTCCAGGGTGGGAAGGCCGCCGCCTTCTGTTCCTTTCCCTTTGGCGAGGCTGCGCTGTCCTCTTGGTCCCTGTGGTCCCAGCGGCCTCCCCGCTCACGGGCACTGCGGTGGTCCCCGCCCTCGTCAGAGGTTGGCTGGGACGCTCTCACAAGGTGGGTGAGGGACAAGTGTGGGCCTCAGAGCACCCGGCAGTGGATGGCTGCAAGAGACGATGATTCCAGGGAGAGCTGTATGTGAGAGCCAGACACCATCTTCCACCAGAGTCTAGAGTCAAAATGTTGATTTTGTTACTTTTTCATTTGTGGGAAGAAAATATAAAATTCTCGTTCTTAATTTTTTCTGAAGTTTGGAGTCGGATGCCGGCACGTTTGGTGTAGCTGTGATGTGCCTGGGCCGGCTAACGGGAAGGCAGGGAGTCTGATTCCCGGTAGGGGCGCTGCCTGCAGAGCTTCCTGTGTGTGTGTGTGTGTTGGCGGGGTGGTGCTTGTTTCATTTTTAAGCTACGAGTGATCCTGGTAACAAAACTGGACGTGACCATGCCTCCCGTCTCTGTGTCTGTTTGGGTGTGTCTGTCCGTCTGCTCTGTTAACCAGAACCTCAGCCAAGCAGAGGTGTGCAGGGCAGACACCTCGTCTCTGGTTTTCTCCCCCCGAGAGCTGCTGGCAGTGTCCCCTCCTCTCGATTTGTGCCACAATAAAGTCTGCCTTCTGTACTTGGCCTTCCTCTCCCTCTGGGGGCCCTGGAGCCGCAGGCCTGGCATGGCGTGCCAGCTGTTTTCCTTGCTGGTTGTCAAAGAAAAACAAAAGACCACAATGTGTGCTTTGAGAAACGGGAGAGTAAGATGGTGTTTAGGCCTCCGGGTCTCCATCCTAGTCCATTTGGTCTGCTGTAACAAAACACCATAAACTGGGTGGCTTACACAACAGAAATTTCTTTCTCACGGTCTGGAGGCTGGGGTGTCCCAAGGTCAAGGGGCCGGCAGATTTGGTGTCTGACGAGGGTCCTTTTCCTGGTTCATAGGTGGCCGTCTTCTCGCTGTGTCCTCACAGGGTGGAAAGGGTGAGGGAGCTCTCTGGAGTCTCTTTTATAAGGGACCAATCCCATTCACGAGGGCTCCACCCTCGTGATCTAATCACCTCCCACAGGCCCCACCTCCTGAGACCATCACACTGGGGGTGAGGATGTCAGCATATGAACTTGGGGGGCCACACAGACCACAGCAGTTCCCAAACCAGAGTTTGATTTCTCAGCATTGGTCCCACTTCAGAGCAGGACGCAGTGGGGACAGACGTGGAGCTGAGGCCATCCTGTCGTCAAAACCAACACCCAGGAGCTTCAGTCCTCATCTGAGCCCTGAGTCCTGGCTGCGGCCCTGACATCTGGGGGCCTCGGGGAATGGATTCTCTCCAGGCGTGCTTCCTTATCCTGGGATGGGGACGATAGGCGACCCTTACCGCTCACGGGGCAGCTGGAGGGTTCAGCCAGCTGATGCGTGAGAAGTATGTGGGTGCTGTTGGCCAGCACAGTGACGCCCCCTGGTGGTCTTAGAGGTTAAAACAGGAAGGCAGAGGCACCTCCAGGCCCAAGTCGGGGCAGAACGTCCAGACCACAGGCAGCTTCTCCCAGGAGCTGCCCTTCAAGGGGCCTTCCTGTGCCCTTCAAGATGGCACTCACACCAGTTGTCCATCCAGACACCAACAGGGACAGTGCTCCTGCTCATGCCCAGTCCCCTTAAAACCTGAATGACCAGGATCCTCTGAGTGGGCACAGCACAGCCACCAGGATCAGAGGACCACATGATCCAGGCTTTCCTTAATTATAAACGGCTTTTCCCCAATTCTAGATGTCCTTGCACCTCTGGTCAGCGAAAATCAGACAACCCCCCAAGGACGGCCACCCAGCAGGGCCTCCTCCCCCGTCCCAGAGGACCAGACTGCTCATCGCAATGGAGACGGTTCTTATCCCTCCAAATACTTCTTCCTGGGGCTCATCTTCACCCAGTCACTTTCTCTGTGTTAAGAATGCATCAAAAGCCAGAATTTGTAAGTGTCAGACATTGGAGTTGACTGGAGGGTCCCAGTAGCGGTATTAATTGTACCCAAGTTCTGCAGGGCGACACAGACGAAATCCAAGAGTAAAGTTCAAGATGCTGCCGGTGAGATTGAGAAAACGCCCTCAGGGATGATCCGCGACCACACAAGACGCCCACACGGACGCTCTTCCGTGGCGAGGCACCATGTGGTACAATCTCAGTCCAGGAGGGGCAGGGTGTCCCCTCGCGAGTCCAGAGTCCCTGCCCACGACATAAAAGTGCGCCGCAAACTCCTAGAGTCACTGTTGCTTCCACGCTGATGAGCCACCGGCCCAGCCCTCCGGGGCTGTGTGAACGGCCTTGTCTTGCATCCTTTATGGCCAGATGGCTGGAGAAAGAGGCAAATGCACGGATTTAAGACGACCTCAACAGCGTGAAGTAACCCCAGGAGACAGTGCAGACAGGAGGACTCGATAAATCTGTGAGGTATGGATTTCCTATTGAACCAACACGGAAACTGTCAGAACCCTAAAGTCCCTCGTGGATGGCGACAGCTTAGAAAAGGAGAGAAGGCTGTCTAGTAATGAAGAACAAGGAAGGCATCATGAGAAAGCCAGCAAAAAAAAATGGCAAAGTGCATCCTCTTGCCCGTTTGTCCAGGTGTTTTTGTGGCCATGCGTGTTGAGAGTGTACGTGGAAGGTGCCTGGACGTGGACAAACCCACAGTGTATGGGATGGACAAACCATAGTCTGCATAGGCACCTCTGAAAAGATTCCAGAAGTCTTGAGTACACCTAAGTGCTATGTACGGTGTCTGCCTGTGTCACGTTGAGGGGCACCCCCACCGTCTTGGAGAACTTTAGAAATAAATTAATAGGATGCGCAGAGTCCCCCGTCTGACTCCTCCACTCTGATGAGCCTCAGAACAACTACGGGTGCTGGCCGAGGGCTCAGCGAGGTGCTCACGGCTGCAAAGCTGCTGGATTCCTGCAGAGCATAACAAATTCCACCAAATTGAGTGCAGGCAGGGGAGGTTACAGCCCCTAGGAGCCACCCCCTCTTTCAGAAGATCGCAGTCAGCCATCTCTGCTCATCTTCTCCCTGAGCTCTTCGTAATGTTGGGTCACGTCTCAATGTGAGGAGAGGAGGACAAAGGAGGCAAACTGAGAGGTGATGAAACAGAGAACTAAGGAGTTAAAAAATCTTCCCCAGAGCAAAAACTCGGAGATAAGCTTTGCTAACTGCAGCTGTGCATACTCAGCATAATCAACTGTTGTTCAAAACTAAGCAGGTCTGTCTGTCCCTCCTTGGTATACGAGTGAGCCGTTTTTCCCAGGAAGTCAAGGTCCAGACGTCAAGATTCAGCCTCACGAGGCCAAACGCAGGCTGAAGATGAAAACTAACCAGAAAAGTCCAGATAGTCAAGGGAAAAGAAATTCAGTCTTCAAGGCCAAATGCAGGCTGGTGGAAAGGTGCCAACCAGCACGGCCACGTGCTCTCCCTCCCCTACCTAAAACCCCAGATAAAAACCCATACCTTTTTCCCTTTGGGGAGGTAGATGTGAGTTTTAACTCCCATCTCCTCGTTTGGCTGCCTTTCAATAATAAACCTCTTTCCTTGCCACAAGCCTGGTGTGTCAGTTTTCAGCCGTCCTGTATGGCAGGAAAA